>NC_137691.1:7330916-7333416 GCF_963989245.1 Nansenia antarctica | reverse complement strand
TAAATAGGGCAGTTAAATAGGAGGGAGGGACAAAGATAAACAGAGAGAGAGAGTGAGATGGAGACAGACAGACAACTGACCAACAGAAGAATAGACAGAGAGGATCTGAATTTATATGCGTCAGTTCTCGGCCTCCTAAAAATGGGTCCATTGTCGTTCACTGGAGTGGAGCTGGTGAAGGTGCCCTCCATGGGGGTCTGTCTAAACAGGACGAGGATACAGAGGACATGGGAAGGAACACACTGACGTGCATGATAATGCACCATGTCCCAAAGCAAAAGTCGTCTCAAACTGGTGTCATGAAAATGACAATGAGTTCAGTGTTCTTCAGTGGCCTTCCCAGTCACCGAATCTAAATCCAATAGAACATGTGCGGTGTGGTAGAACTGGAGATTCACAGCTTGAAAGTTCACCTGGAAAATCTGCAGGGATTGCGTGATGCAATCATGTCATCATGGACCAGAATCTCAAAGGAATGTTTCAAACATCTTATGGAATCAGAGCCACGAAGAATTTAGGCTGTTTTTGAGAGCAAAGGGAGGCCCTACCGAGTATTAGTATAGTGTTCCTAATAAAGTGTTCATGAGTGTATTTCACTGGACTGTGGCATAGTGCTGTCTCTCTACTCTGTTTGCCTTGTGTTGGCAGTTTGCTCTCACACAGAGT
Source organism: Nansenia antarctica (assembly GCF_963989245.1). NCBI lineage: Eukaryota > Metazoa > Chordata > Actinopteri > Argentiniformes > Microstomatidae > Nansenia > Nansenia antarctica. Next base: position 7,332,750 of record NC_137691.1, on the reverse strand, counting down.
GGGGCCTTTTGTTTGTGGTATTAGGCGGTACGGCATTAGCTGTCGGCTATGAGCGTGTCGAGCATTAGTAGACCAGACATTGTAACACTGGGCATACTGACCCCCCCCCCCCCTCCCTCTTTCTCTACAACTCTCCACCATGGATTTAAAACCCCTCTCTCCCGTAATCCACACCATGCCCAGCAATGCATGCGGTTTATTCAATGTGGATTATATGCTAGTCACCAACCCTAAAAATCAGTACAAAATCAATGTCCAGTTCACTCTCTCTAGTATTCCTCAGGACTGGCCCAGCACTGGCTATTTTTTTTTAGATATGTGGCTTCAAAGCATGTGATGCGTGTGATGCCTGTCATGCGTCTAAAGGTCTCAATTGGTAATGGCCATTAAGAAGTGGTTTGGTCACACTCTAGAGTCTAGACTACAGTAGTCACAGTTTGAGAAATCAAGTTGTTATGAGCTAGTCAAGTTACTCGCATTGCAGCTGTATCATGGTGGATTGTTCGGACAAATCTCTTAATCGCGTATGGCTTAGCTGCCACCTCAGCTCGGGAGTTGCTGTGACATCACTGCATTGTTTCCTGAATTAGATCTACAGTATTAGAGTCCAGAAGGACTGCCAATTGTGGCAGGAGCATGACGTCAAATCCCCAACCATACTGATCATGCCGTCCTGAGAAGTTAGTTATTATAAAAGATTGTAGTATCGTCAAGGCGATAAATATTTACTCTATCATGCACCATCTACGTATATCACATTGAGCTGTGCCCTTCAGGGTGTTATAATTTGACCCAAAGTCAATGTTGATAGACTATGGCAATATTTATCGTGCAACATTATGATTGAGCTGTGCCCTTCATGTTGTTCATTTGGACTCCTAAGTCAATGTTGAGTCACTGGGCAGGCTGTAGTTGGGTCTAGTTGGAGTATCAGATTCTGCCTGTTCACCCGTCCAACCACCCGATAGGTCTGGTCACTGGTCAGACAGCGGTTTCTGGGTCAGGCTTATTGCACAACTCAGCAGACTTAGGCCTATCATATGGAAGGTTATGTTGCATAACAGCGACACAGATTCTCTTCATATGGCGGTCAGAAAGTTCAGGAATGGTCTACGTTTGTAATAGCTACTAGTATGAGAAAAGTATGCAATATACAAACAACAAAAAGGATATTATACAATATACCATTTTTTTAAACTGTCAAAACATAGGCCCATATGCCCTATAATAATAATAATTCATTATATTTATATAGCGCTTTTCCGAGGCTCAAAGACGCTGACAATATGGGAGAAACGGAAAAACACAGAGACAACAAGCAACAGAGAACATGGACACATGGAACACAGAGTTAGCGAACAGGGAGGGGAGGGGGGTGGTAGGGACAGGGGAGATGGTTAGGGGTAGGGGAGGCTGTATGCATGTCAGGGGGTGACAGGGTTAGGGGGAGATACTCATTGCTGATGAGTATGATCACTCCTGGTCATTAATGTAAGAATATAGATTGGAGTGTTGTGATGTACTGGGACATGCAATGTTACATTTACGTTTACATAAGAGGTCTGAGATTTCGCTTTCCTTATGTAATGTCATGTGTATGACATTTGGATATATCTGTTAATCTGTTTGCCACTGTGGTCTGGCAGATCAATATGTTATGTTTCCTCTGTCACAGTCTACAGATGGCACTGCTTGCTGGCCCCCTAAAAGTGGGCAACTTAGACGGCTCCTGGCAAGATAAAGCTTGTGGGTCTTTGTTTATTGTGTCTGGCTTCCTTTGGTAATCTCAACCCTCACCACCATAATTGCAAATGTTCTGTTGTCTGGTAAACCT
>NC_137691.1:7300916-7325916 GCF_963989245.1 Nansenia antarctica | reverse complement strand
CCATGACAACATGGCCAGGGAAAGTCTTTACGGTACTTCACTCCTCCTTACCTTTCTCCATGTTTATTCTGGCATCCTCGTTTGTAATTTACGGAGCCCCCTGGGGTCACATGGTAGAAAAATATATGTTTGATGTGTGAATCCGTTCCCTCGGTTTAGTAATTCGTTAGGGTTAGGGTTAGGGTTAGGCCCTACGAGCCAGAACGATCGCAAGGATTAGGGTTAGGGTTAGGGTTAGAATCCTTGCGATCGTTCTGGCTCGTAGGGCCTAACCCTAACCCTAACCCTAACGAATTACTAAACCGAGGGAACGAATTACTAAACCGAGGGAACAGATTTACTAAATCGAGGGAACGGATTCACACATCAAATATTTTTTTTCTACCATGTGACCCCAGGGGGGCTCCGTAGTAATTGACAAAGACATTTACAAATCATTTATTTAAAAAAAAAAACGTTCATTCTTCCATCCAACTGACCCATTTCTTCCCGCTGTCACAGATCTGTGGGAATATTACCTGCCTTATCTCTACTCCTGCATTTCACTGTTTGGGGTTCTGCTGCTGTTGCGTAAGTACCAGTGCACAACTGATTTGTCATGAGCCACAACATGCTTTCAATGCTTGTGTGTGTGTGTGTGGTTTCTGTGTGTTACTGATGTATCTTCTGTGTCTCCCACAGTTTGTACACCTCTGGGACTGTCACGCATGTTCAGTGTCACCGGGAGCCTACTGGTCAAACCACGGGTGAGTGTGTGTCTGTTTTAGTCTGTGTGTGTGTGTGTGTGTGTGTGTGTGTGTGTCTGTGTGTGTGAGACTTATGAGAGTCTGTTTTGGGGGGTTAGTGTATGTGTGAGTGTGTGAGTGTGTGTGTGTGTGTGAGAGTGTGCGTGAGAGTGTGTGTGTGAGTGTGTGTGTGTGTGTGTGTGCGTGTGTGTGTGTGTGCGCGCTTTTGCTTGCATATGTGTCTGTTCCTGCATGTCTGACTTGTTTGACTTGTCTAACTGTTTTTCGTGTCTGACTTAACTGACATGTCTGCTCTCCCTCAGCTTTTGGAGGATGTTGACGAGACGATGAATTGTGCCGTGTTCGAGGAGGCCTCTCTCTCCAGGAAACTCAACAGTGAGTGTTATCTTCTAATTGTTTCATATAATTTCCGGTTTCAGTACATTTTGTCTGAGGGAACGAACAGAGACTGATCACAACATGCCGGCTGTCTCTCTCCCTCTCCCCCAGGGAGGACCTCTTGTTGGATGAGTCTGAATGTGGAGGCTCTCAGGAACCAGTACCTTACCATAAAAGCCCGGCGGATCGCTCTGGGTAAATGCTGTGCAGATGCTGCTATTAGCCAATGAGTCTCCCCTGAACTGTTTTAAATGTGACAGCAGCTGGTGAAATCGGGAACATGTCGGCAACCGACCATGTGTTCGGACTTTTATTCTGAAAAATGTAAATAAATGTCAGCGTTGTTGAAAATCAATGACACACTCGCTAGTCAAATAACACAGCTTGTTTTGTGAGCCTGCTAACAATGTAAAGTAGTGTTATAGTTAACTAGGCAGTAGTGGGGATTACCCATTGCATTGCAATTTTTGGCTTGACTAGCGTCATTCATTTGTGTCATTCATTTGTGTCATTCATTTTCAACAACGTTGAACGTAAAAGTCTGAAATGTTGGTGATTGGTTGGCGACTTGTTCCCGGTTTCACCAGCTGCTGTCGCAAATGTATACATACATACAGACAGTGTGTCCAACAGCAACAGACAGACAAGATAAAAAAACTAATGCTTGATTTCTGTTTTGTCCTGGTCCCAGAAATTAGGAGGAGAGCGTCACCATGGCAGCGTAACCTTGGATACCCGTTGGCTATGCTGCTGTTGCTGGCTCTAACGGTGAGGACAGACTCATCACTAGTCCTGACAGCACCATCTTACACTACTGGCAGTTATTTCCTCACAAATATATAGTGTGTTCTAATCTAACTGACTGACTTTGGTACTCTTTTGTCTAAGATGGTGTGCGTGCTCATCGTGTGTTTCCATGTTCTGGAGTTGCTGTTTGACGAGACGGCCATGCCTCGAGGGATGGAGGTAAACAAACATTTACTGTACAAATGATTCATCCCATTTGATTTGGATAAGTTAAAGAGACACACAGTACTTCCCTTGGAATATTCGGTGTAATTGTTATAGCATAGATCTTGACTGTATGGTACAGTATATAGTATATTATGTATTGAACATTGATTTCAATAGTAAATATGTGCACTGATTTTTTCCACTTGAAGGACCCACTTCTGGGCGCTGCCTCGTTCTCCGTGTTTGGTCCGTTGGGGGCTGCGGTACAGGTCATCCTCATCCTGTATCCTTACCCATCAGCAGCAGCACACTCAACACCAACACATCACACAGACTTGCTTGTATCTGTTTTGTGACTGTAACTGTATTGTATGGGTGAGCACGTGGCCCTTAACTCTCAATGTCTCAGGTATCTGATGATCTCCTCATTAGTAGGGTTCTACAGCTCTCCTCTGTTCACTGGACTACGACCCCACGCACAGGACACCACTCTGACACAGGTACACACACACATTTGAAAATGCTTTATTTATGTCCACATAAAGACAAAGTGCATTAAGGACATAAACACTATCAGTGCAATCAGTTCATTGGGAGACATTAATTTACGTTTGTACGTTTGTACAGCAACCATCGTACACATATAATATTAACACAGAGGATGTTTCAAATGTGGGTTAACAGATACAATAGTATTACTGTAAAACAGTATCTACTCTAAGGGTACAAAAAGCAACGCCGTCTCCATATTGAGCGGCTACCGATAATAGCAGATATGGAGCCTATGCAACACCTTGCTAACTGTTTAGCCTTTCTCTTGGAGATGTGGGCCATCTGAAGGCCCCTATAACCACCAGCTTGTGAACATGATCCAGGCTGCCAAAAATGAAAACTAAAAGATGACATTTGTAGCCTAGTTGTGAGATGTTCAGCTTCACACACACACACACACACACACACACACACACACACACACACACACACACACCATGTCTCATTCATACATCTCATTCTGTCGCTCTGTTTCCTCAGATTATTGGGAACTGTGTGTCTCTGCTGGTGCTCAGCTCCGCCCTCCCTGTGTTCTCCAGGACTCTGGGTAAGTCTGCGTCAGAGAGCTGACAGGAGCGTTTAGGTTCTGAGTGGGTAGGAGGAGGATTTGGTTTTCTTCTTTCGTCAATAGTTATGGTGTTAAATGTAATTGTATCAACCCGTTTCTATATGAATCCATTAAACCTCTCTTCTCTTGGCTTGATGTTTCAGGAATCACCCGATTTGATCTGCTTGGGGATTTTGGGCGGTATAACTGGCTGGGAAACTTCCACATTGTCTTCTTGTATAACATTGTGTTTGCGGGGCTGACCTCCGCCTGCCTGATCAACACACTCACTTGGACCGTGCAGAGGGAACTGATCAGAGCATTCGGTATGTGGGTGTCTCACACACACACACACACACACACACACACACACACACGTGCGCACATACTACTCGTGTGCACACAGGCATGCACATACACGGGTGCGTGCACACACACACACACACACACACACATACACACTCACACACAAACGTAATCCGCTCACTCACTGGTATCATGTCTTCTCTCCCCAGGTCTACATAAACTGCCTTTGACTGTGTCCCGCTCCACCATCCCACTCAGGCTCCTGTTAGCGAACGGGCTCTCAAAGATTCAGTAGCACTTCAACAAGCCTGTGGCTTTTGCTTACCAAAGACTGGCACCAAATAATGAAGTCATCTCTCTCTGAAAGAGAGGGGGGAATGATCTGATTGATCTGATAGACGATTGGTGATCAGGTCACCACTGAAATGAGAAGAGGAGGAAACTCTTGGTAAGATGAGACATACCAAACCAGACCAGGACTGGACATGGACTTCAGAAATGGTTAGTCTTACAGAGAATAGCTACCAGTACGGCACCAATGGACCAATGAAATGTGTCTCCTCTCCTGTCAGATCTTTACTGAGCAATGAGAACATATATATTTTGGACATATTTTGTTCGCAAATAAGAGAGAAAAACTATGGTGAAGGAAGCAATGAACTGTAAGGGAACATGAGTTTAGATGTCTATGCATTACGCATAGAGATGGCTGTCTTAAGGTTCCAACGTGTTTCCAACACATGAAGCTTTCACAGACTCGAAAACACATTGTGGGAACTGCCTGCCATCCTCTAGTAAAACATGATGTTTATCTTGAACTCGTTTGGCTGGATGCAACCTTTACGAGGTTCAGGTTTGCGTAATAACCCTCTTTTTTTCTTTCCTCGCCTATTGCACCTTATTTATTATCCAAATTATTTATCGTACTGTGTCATCTCGTGAATGTTATTATAATTTTCTCTGCAAATGTTTTGAAAAGAGGCAAAAGCCTATACTTTCTAAGAACGAGTGAAATGAATGCCAAACTGGAAATGAAAGCAAGGGATACTTGGGTTGAAAATACTGTACATAATGATACTACCATGCATATTATGGACAATTAGTATTAGTATTTTAGTACTGTTCGCTTTCATTTATCCATGTTTATCATATAATTGTGTCATTTTATTGTTTGACTAAAAGACAACATAAGTTGACAATACCGTGCATAGCATCATGGTGCTAAAAGAGGACATTTTAGGTTGAGACCGGAAACAATGGTCTGGAACTTGAGACCAAGTTAAACTGTGATGAGTTTACATTGTGTGTGTGTGTGTGTGTGTGTGTGTGTGTGTGTCCATGTGTGTGTGTCTGTGTGTCTGTGTGGTATTTATAGGTTATGTAATAGATGTGTCTGCGTTTCGGGTATACTCATTTATTATGTGCAACATTGTACAACCATGTGAAAATACCTTGTGTGTCTGTGCTAAATACCCTATTGTACAGTATGGAGATTATTCTCCAATGTCTCCAAAAGTTTTATTTTCTTTAAGGGTTAGGGTTAGGTTCTTCACAATCATATGTTCTAAAATCATGGTTGTTTCCATCTATATGTATGTCGACTTCAAATGAATGTTCAGGTTTTACTGTCACTCGGGGAAATAGTCACTTCTCACCTCTCCCCGAATCATACGAATCTCAAAATGTGTCGTCATTTCAATGCTGTGTATGTATGTGCTGTACAGTATGATAAGGTACTGTTTGTTTTTTGTCTGTAATGTGAAACTGTATGCATCACTATAGTTACTTTTATATGATTGTATGAGGGTTACACTATCAGTACATCAGTAAAACTGTGAATCTGAACCGAAAGGATTGTGTTTGTTCGATACAAATAAAACACTTCTCAGAATCTTTTCTAACACCATTGTCCAGTGTTTTGTCTGTTGCACTACACGCAAGCCACAGTAGCCTAATTCAACTTATTGACACTCAAACTTATTGACACTCTCATTGAATGAGTATAATTATATAAGATAACCTGTACTGCAGTGTTAAAGAGGCAGAATGAGTCATTCTGCCTTTTTAACGACTGCAGTACAGGTTATCTTATACAATAATTCTGACATGTCAATCTGTCACGAATTTACACCGAGAGTGTTTCCTACTGCTGATATACAGTACAGGCCAAAAGTTTGGACACACCTTCTCATTCAATGTGTTTCCTTTATTTTCATGACTATTTACATTGTAGATTCTCACTGAAGTCATCAAAACTATGAATGAACACATGCTTTTTTGTTGTTAATAATTTGTTTTGTTTTGTTTGTTAATAAAATATATAATAATAATATTAAATATATATATATAATAACATATTATTATTAACACATATTATATTTAATATTATTATTATATATGTTATTAACAACAAAAAAGCAAAGGGTGGCTACTTTGAGGAATCTAAAATATAAGACATATTTAGAGTTATTTCACACTTTATTGTTAAATACATAATTCCTATGTGTTCATTCATAGTTTTGATGCCTTCAGTGAGAATCTACAATGTACCAAATAGTCATGAAAATAAAGGAAACGCATTGAATGAGAAGGTGTGTCCAAACGTTCGGCCTGTACTGTATGCGTTTCTCATCCATGTGCCACATGCATGCAGCAGTATGCAGGGTGACAGTGACCTCTGCTGTATAAAGCCAGGCACCCTCATGGGGACTGTGACGTAGGTGGTTTTACGACGGTGTGCTTTGCTCAGTGTTTCAGTTTCCGACAGTGTGACTCGCGAAGCGCAGCTGCTGTGAATAAGCCGTTTTTGGATCCCAGTTTTATGTTCTAAAACTGTTCTTTTCACTATTTCAAACACATTATCGATATACATAGTTATATCGAAAAGCGATTAATAGCAAGTATCAACCGAAATACTTAACCCTACCCACTTCATTTCAGTTGTGAAGTTTTACAACTCGAGGCCCGGAGGACCGATAGCTGCGCGAGCGGCTCGAAGAAAGTTTGTTGTTGTCACGTGACGCGACACGAATGTGGACATAAAGTTTTTGTTTCGATATTTAAAAAACGACTATTGTTAATTTAAAACATTTATTTGAAGTGATTTGTTTTAAAACGATGCCTCAACCAAAATACAGGAAGATTGCTGTGATTGGGTACAGGTCTGTTGGTGAGTACAAAAAATAAATAAAAGAAAGATGATTGCTAGCTAGCCTAGCTTAGAATACAAGCCTTTGTTTTTGTTTAGCTAGCTAGCTAACTGTCAGCTACAGTAGCTAGCTAGCTAATTAACCCATGATTTAAAATAGAAATGGCGCTTTTAGAATTGTTAATAGTTGGGGGAAGTTTCAGATATCATTTACACACTACGTGGAGAAATACACAACTTTGTCCGAATCTAGCTAGCTAATCACTAAAGTTTAGCTAGCTAACAACCCTTCATACTATCCAAAAGTTGAACCTGATCCAAGTTACACCATCTTTGTATTAACCGTATAAGGCCTATTGTTTTTTATTGGCCTAAATGTCATTTAATCATTTCATAATTTTGTATTTTAACTTTTACAGGAAAGTCTTCTCTTACAATACAATTTGTGGAAGGACAGTTCGTAGATTCCTATGATCCCACCATCGAAAACAGTGAGATTTTCTCTTTTATTTACCTTTTTGCAGATGTACTATTATGAAGCACACCCTCCATTATTGCCATATTTTAGTGTAACTTAACCTGTGCTGAACCTCCACTTCTTTCTAGCCTTCAATAAAAGTGTGAATGTCAACGGTCAAGACTTCAGTCTTCAGTTGGTCGATACTGCTGGACAGGTAAATGCAATTATCCTTCTTTTTAAAGGTGTGAAATAAGGTACAAGTTCAGGTTATTCAGTGTCCTATCTTCAGTGATGGTGAAACTGTAAAAGTAGTAACTACAGTGATACTTAATTAAGCAGCCTTGGCTCATTTGCATCACACCTGTCCACTTTTAGTTTTTGTTTAGGTTCTGTGCAATACTGCTATTTTCAATATATGTCATGTTTCCTGTCACAGAGAATGGGGTACTCATTCTAATGTGTAAACAGGGTCTGAACAACAGCTGAAAACATTTTGTCTAACTGTTATCTCCCCATATCTCCACGCAGGACGAGTACTCTATTTTTCCTCAGTCCCATTCAATGGACATCCATGGTTATGTTTTGGTCTACTCAGTAACCTCCATGAAAAGGTTAGTGTTCACTAGCTGCATGTACTGTCGCGTTGTATTTGAGCGAACCAGTGTGTGCTAGCTTCAGAGAAAAGTAAAGCTGAGAGACTTAGCCAGCCCATGGCACCTTTCTTCCTACCCATGACACGTCCTTGCAAGTCTGCTTTGCTGGCTTTACAGGTAGGCTCGGGCCGCTATCTGAATTCTCAACCCCCCCCCCCACCCCCACACTCTTTTACACCAAATCCTCTGCCATGATCGAAGTCAACAGGTCACTTCACATTAGTTTACTGGCTGCTATAACTTTATAACTTTAGAAGTAGTTCCCCCCCCCCCCCTCTCTTTCTGCCTACCATAGCAGGCTAAACATGTGCCACTGATCCTCACGCATATGCCCTTTTATTCATTTAATAAACATAATCTCCTGCACATGCTGGGTGTAATGGGGAAGTAATGGTATGGACGGTGGGAATTACACTGGTGCTATTGGTAAAACCTTCCACCGGCCCAATCCTAGTTACAGGAAGTAATTGCTTATTGATTGTAAGTCGCTTTGGAATAAGGCGTCTGCTAAATGCCAAAAATGTAAATGTAAATGTATTGAGTCTCACTGCTTTACATTTCTTTGGAGCGAGCACATAAATCGTAATTTTTCCTGGCATTGTGACTGCCATTGGCCCCTGGTCCTAGCATAGATTTATTTTTTCTTATGATAACTGATGGATAGGTGATTCACTTCAAAGACAAATGTATTTCTTGTAAGTCTCTTTGAAAAAAGGCGTCTGCTAAATGCCAAAGATGTAAGGTAAAGGCAGTGCGATTGGTTACAAGCAGATAACGGGCTACTGATAATTCTCTTTGTGTGTCATATCTTTACGAGTCACCTTGAAATCTGTGTGGTGTGGGTAAAGAGATGGAAATGCGTGAACACTGTAAATGCACGCACTGGATTGTAATACTGTCCTCTTAGCTCACTGACTCTGTTGACCTTGTTAATCTATGTATGTAGATAGTAGATAGTCCATGCACACAAGGCCACAACCCTGCTTACTTAGTGTTCTGTCTCTTTCCTTTTACAGTTTTGAAGTTGTTCAGGTTCTTCATGACAAGCTGCTAGACATGGTCGGGAAAATACAGTAAGTTGTCCGTAATCAAAAAAGATTTGATGTTGTTTTTTATGCATTGTTTTTCAGGTAATTCCATTTAAATAAAAATATTTTCTTTTTTAGGGTGCCAACTGTGCTTGTTGGGAACAAAAAAGATCTCCATATGGAAAGGTAAACATGGTAAAGCTGAATGAAGGAAAATAGTTTCCAGAATTCTAGCTGGAACTGTACATGCAAAAACCATGCCATTTTTAAAAATATGTATTTGTTATGACGGGTATACTACGATGCACGCTAAAGGAGTTATCTTTGATAAAATGTAGGAACTATAGGAACTTATCCTGCTAAATGGTAAATAGACTGCACTTATATAGCGCCTTATTCCAAAATGCTTTACAATGGCCTCTCATTCACCCATTCACACACCAATGGCGGCAAGCTACCATGCAAGCCGTCCCGCTCATTGGGAGCAATTTGGGGTTCAGTGTCTTGCCCAAGGACACCTCGACACGTGGCCAGCCGGGGATCGGACCACAGAACCGCCGACCTTGCGATCATTAGACGCTGGCTCTACTTCCTGAGTCACAGCCGCCCCGTCCCTATAGGAACTTATCCTGAAGCTCTAACTTGCTCCGGGGCAGCCTAACTGCATATTATACTGAATGTGTGCTCTATGCCGTGTGCCACTGAAACAATCATTTAATTAAAAGTAATGTTATGTGCGTAAGTAAATGTTATGTGCTTTAACGCTAACAATTATCGCTGATGCATGTAGGCTGACATAGTAGATGCAGGTAGGCTGACATAGTAAAATAACATAAGAATGCATTTGATACTTATCACATGAAAGGTTAGTCGAATAAAAAGTTAGTTGATTTCGGCCATAATTAAAATGTGGAACGGACATCAGTTTTTGATTCACTGAACATAGTCTATAAACTGAGGGGCAAGACGACTCAAGTCTGACTCGAGTCTGTGGCCGGTGTTGAAGCAGGGTCTGCATTTGTGACATTGAGGAAGCCTGAACTCGACGATAACCCATAATCTCTATGGCCTCAAATACCTTGTTTATCTACTCAATGTCTGGAGGTCGACATTTATGTGCCTATCACTTTACTCTCACAATCTTACTACCTGTCATTGTTAACACTGCCAAACACTATCATCACTATTTGCATTTCTGGATAGATGCTAAACTAAGACAACATTTTGTTGTCTGGTACTGTCTGGTACTCTGCAATGACAATAAAGTTGAGTCTAATCTAATGTGGCCTGACCTTGAGCAAACGATAGAGGGTGATCTCATTGAATCCTACTCAGCGCATCCCTCTTCCTCAACAGGGTGATCAAGCCAGAGGAGGGAAAGAAGCTGGCCGACTCATGGGGAGCTGCGTTCATGGAGTCCTCTGCCAAGGAAAACGAGGTACGTTGCTTTTCGACCGAACTGCTAATCCAAAAAGAATGTTTGCATTTTATAAGCATGTAATAACGTATTGACTTCCGACGGCGAAACCCATCTGCATTGCAGACAGCTGTAGAGTTATTCAAGCGGATCATTCTGGAGATGGAGAAGGCGGACGGGAACGTACCCTCAGAGGAGAAGAAGTGTGCCGTGATGTAGGAGGGTGTCACCAGGACAGCAGTAAGCTCATTGGCTGAAGCCAGGAGACACAACACCACCAGCCTGCCAATCATGACCTCCCCAAGCACCAAGGAGCAGCAGTGGCAATATTCCTTTCCTTTGTAATCCAACACTGTGTTACGAAGGCGGCCAACCACTCCGACGGCAGAGTTTAAGGAGCCCACCAATCCAGACGTTAGGCGTCACGCAATGGTTTCACCGTCAGCTTTTACTTCTGTATAAACAAAACATATGACAATGCCAAATATACAGCCCCCCCCTGCCCCCCCCCCACACACACACACAATTTGCTTAAACAAAGTTCCCTCCGCGTTACCTGATAATATCAATCAACTAGCCATCGTCAAAAGATGGAACGGTGATTGGCTCATGTCCCCAAACTGTCATCGACTAGCTTCACTTTGTACACACACAGTAAGGGCTGTCCTTGATGCCTAAACAAACATGCCTGACCCTTGTCTCTCAGGTCATCTGTATTATTCAGCCAATCCACTGGCCATGACGGCGAGATACAGCTCACATTGCTGTAGTTGTGGTGTCATTATAATTCACATTGGTCAATGTCTTGGTTACAATATCTTGGAACGACTTCTCTTTCACACAATAAGTGTGTTGCAGAATCTCCTTTAGCATTGGTCTTTGCCCTACTTTTTTTCTCCACTGTAACTTTTTATCATGTAAACTTAAGACACTCTTCACCCATGAACTGTAAATCATGTCTTTAAGAAAAAACAACAAAGAAGCCAATTTGTATTTTCTATAATGCATTTTGATGTTTTTAAGCACTTCTGGTTGGCAGATTGGTCCGCCCTATGGATTACCACCATGACTATGTATTGATTAAGATGTAATTATCCAGTGGACAGCCCTCCTAATGAAATTTAGATTAGAGATAAGAGTGAAAGGGATCAGTCATATTTCCAAGTTGTTGCCTTTTGATCCCAGAGAACTAGGATCCTAGACACACGTTTGATAGTGTTGTTGGTTATTATCCAGAAATAATTTAATTTGTTTATTTGTTCAATATATTGAATAGAATATCTGCACACAAGCACACTATAATTAACATTATGGAGCTGCAGTTTTTTTGCATTCACTGAAATTCCTTAATAGAGAGGACTGCAAACCTGGTCATGGGGGCCACAACGTCTGCTGGTTTACTTTTAGGGTGCTTGTTATGATTTAGACTTGGGTAAACCAAGTATGGACTACATTTGACCCAACGAATGAATAATGTTGAGTCAAGATTAATGACAACAGACAAATGGTGCCCCCCATCACCTGATTTATGAGTTCACTTCAGCCTTACAAAAGAATGATACGAAACCTCTGGTTTTTACTGACATTACCTTTATTTCTCTTAAACTGGTCCACCCCTCCTAGTACCTAATATTGTTATTTTGACTTTTCTTTTTTTTCTTTTGATTGAGCGCTTCTCTGAGTAAGTACCGTAGTTGATTGATTGATAGGTGGTTGATGTTGGTATAAGAGAAGCTGGTGATGCTGTGTCTTGTGCCTTACCCTTCAACCCCCCCCCTTCCCCCCCATTCCCGCCACCTGCTTCCCTACAGGACTCAAGGTGCTCTCTAGGGTTTTTTCCTTCTCTGTTGACTTGACCCCCATGGGCAAAACCAGGTGGTGTTGTGCACCTGAACACCAATACCCCCACGTTGGTCAATGTTAATTCAGAAATCTTGCTGTAAACAGTTTTGTATATATAAATAAATCCTTTACTCCTTTAATTGTCATTTTTCATTGTTTGAGTGAGGGTCGGGGCGGTTGTCCTCAAATGCTTGTCTGTGTCATTGAAATTTAAATCTCCATAGGAATGTTGATTTCCACGAAGTAGTCTGAGTTGTTACATCTTTTCTAGACATATATATATATATATATATACCAGTAGATGGACAGCTGAGACTTATAATTCTGTCTAGTCAGACAGGTTTAGTCTAGTAGAGGTTGTAGCCATAATATACAGGTGCAACTCAAAAAAATAGAATATCGTGCAAAAGTCCATTCATTTCAGTAATTCAACTTAAAGGGTTAAACTTAAATATTATATAGACTCATTGCATTGTACATATGCATGATTATACTTTTCAGAGGGCTGACATTTCTGTATTTAAAGTCCTTTTCTTATTGATTTCATGTAATATTAAACATTTCTGAGATATTTAATTTGGGGTTTTCATAAGCTGTAAGCCATAATCATCAAATGTATAACAAATAAAGGCTTTAAATATCTCGCTTTGCATGTAATGAGTCTATATAATATCTATGTTTAACCCTTTAAGTTGAATTACTGAAATAAATGAACTTTTGCACGATATTCTAATTCTTTGGAGTTGCACCTGTAGTTATTACGGTATTATTGCGCAGTCGAAAAGAGGCAATGGCTCCGTTCGAATATAAGAAAACAACTCTATTCCCTGGGGGTATAAATTATAATCTAATCTCACTGATTTACTCTGCTTTTGATTTGACTTTGACTGGACTGTGAAGTTGAACTGCAGCTGATGGATAACCATTCCCTATCTAACTCTAAGCGACGGTAGAGACGTGATGACTTTAAGGGAGGAAGGAAGTGACGAAGGGAGAAGGGTGGAGGATGTATTTGGCTAAAGTATTTGAACCGTGACAATCTGATAGTCGGAGTGAAGCTTCCTACTCAGAGCTGCATCTCGCCCTCTAGTCTAGCCACTGGCACAGGACACCAGGTTGACAAAACACAGGAAATACACTTTAAGATCAGGACATTCATTGCTGCCTGGTGGATTAACGAAGCGAAGCACGGAGACAGCCAGTGGATGGAAGATGGAGTGTGTAAGTAGCTTAAGTTAAAGCTAAGCTAGCCTGCTAGCCTCATTATACTCAAGCCAGCTAGCTTAGAGCAACACTCTGGTCCACATGTATGTTGCTGACAGCTAGCCCCCTTTCTATAAGCACCCAAACAAGTCACGATTAACGGGATCGCGTTGGCTTTTGACATTGACACACACTGGGCTAACCAAATAGGTGTTAGCCTAACCAGGGCTGCCAAGTCTCACGCAATCACCGTGAGACTCACGCATTTTCAACCAGTTCTCACGCTCTCACGCAACTAGAATAGCTCATGATCATCTAAGCCACCGGCATAGCTGTGATGATGATGGCAAGAAGACAGATGCCTATTTAGTTTAGCAATGTAGCTTGTGAATGACAAGGAGATGTTTGAGTAGGTATGTAAGCTACTTAACATGTTTGAAATGGGCTGCCCAACCTTAAGCGAAAGGGGCACATTTCTAAAGCAATAATGATGTGCTATTTGTTTTGGTTGCTGCTCCCAAATGACTGAAACATTCTTTCTTGCACAACTTTGACCCCCCTTGTAGAACACCAGTAGCTAGCTAAGCTGATAATGAGCCATGGATAACACATATGACATTACTATACAGAGCACTGTAGTGTATACTTGTAGAGCAAACACTGAATTCCATTCACTTTTTGGCAACTTTCCCCCAAGCATAAAGCATGACCTTATGACCTTACTTTCTTTTTTTCATTCAGATTCCAGCCGCTCTTGATGACCTGGAACCTCTGGAATGTAAAAAAGAGCCGCCCATAGAAGGTGATTCATCATCTCTGTTTGCAGTTCCTAATGCACATCATGTAATGGCTGTTGAAGTACTATAAATATGTACCCATAAGACAAGGATCTCCGACAGACAGTGGGCCGGTTTCACAGACTAGAAGGCTTAAGCCTAGTCCTGGACTAAATCACACTTAGTAGCAGTCCCACTCATATTTTTCATTTTATTGACAGATACAGTAGAGATTTAGACAGGAAGGATGGGTGAGAGAGAGAGGAGGGATGACATGCAGGATATGTCCCCGGAATCGAACCGGGGACCCTGCGGTTACATGGTCAACGCTTAACCCGCTACGCCACCTAAGCGCCCCTAAACCACACTTTCAATGTCAAATCTCCATTGAAGACGCTTTTTAGTCTGGGATTGGGCTTAAACCTTGCCTGTGAAACCGGCAATTACGTTAATATGTATATGAAGAAAAAACAGAGTTAATGTGTCTATGAATGGACATTTGACCCCACTCTCTATCTTTCTCATTTCCAGACTCCGAGTACAATGTGTACACCCGGTTTATGAAGTCCCATCGGTGCTATGACTTAGTCCCCACCAGCTCAAAGTTGGTGGTGTTTGATACATCACTGCAGGTAAGAGATCAGAGCCTGTTCATTCAGTTTGAAACTCGTAGGTTAGCTGGTCCTCTGTGGCTCAGTTGGTAGAGCACGGAACTAACAACGCTTATGTTGTGGGTTTGATTCCCGCTGGCACCATATATAAGTGTATTAGGGCTGCAACGATTAGTCGACATAATCGACGACGTCGATCATAAAAACTCGTCGACGTGGAATTTTAGTGTCGACTAATCATATATAAAAATTTAAAAAAACGTTTTTATTTTTTATTTTACGGGAGCCATGCAAGAATCAGCTGGGTAAGTTTTAGCTAACGTTGTTAGCCAACTGGCTAACGTTATATTGTTAGGGTCGTAATGTTTATGCTTTACTGTTACATGTTGGAAAACAACGTCTCATGGACAGGGCTGTACATGAGCGTTTGTGCTATTAATTTATTTGCCCTGTGGCACGCGTGTGACAGACAGAGGCGCTTGTATGTAACGTTACGTAGCAGGGGTTTTCCATGTTGAAGCCAGGAGAACGCGAGATGAAATGAAGTGAGGGGTGGTTGCTATTAAAATACCAGGTAGTCATGGTGGATGATCATGAATGATGCTTGATAAGTGAATGCTATTTCAATTATGTTGAGTCCACCAGCGAGCTGTCTGTAAGATAAACAGCGCCAAGCGTAGCCTACTTACGTGAGCTGTCTGTAGTCTAGCCAGCAATGCTAGCTAGCCAATCAACTAGCTCTGTGAGCAGCTGTAGCTTGGCGTAACGTTAGGTTAGATAGCTAGTTAAGCCGGATTTATGCTTCTGCGTCGCCATTTACGCGCAGCGAAAAGCCACACGACTAATCGCGACTAACCGGAAAAATAATCGACAGATTAGTCGACTACCAAAATAATCGTTAGTTGCAGCCCTAAAGTGTATGCACTCACTGCAATGTAAGTCGCTTTGGATAAAAGCGTCAGCTAATTGGCATATTACATATTTCAATTGAATCTAGTCGTGAGATGATACTCTGTGTATAAATGTGTTATTCCTCTCTCCAAAAGGTGAAGAAGGCGTTTTTTGCCCTGGTGTCCAATGGGGTGAGGGCAGCCGCGCTCTGGGACAGTAAGAAGCAATGTTTTGTGGGTAAGTGAGTCCTTTTACCTTTGCTTGACCTTGATTTTCACTTTAATTTTGCTCAAAGGCACGAGGTGGGAGAGGTTCCATGATGAGTTGCACTTAATGCACTGGTTTACATGGACATTTTAGGAAGCATTGTAATTGCCAATGGCACCTGCTCATAGCTTATAGATGACCTTTTCTTACAATGACTGATGGATAGATGATTCATTTACTTGGACAAATGTATTTGTTGTCACTTTGGATAAAGGCTTTTTACGAAATGCCAAAAATGTAAATGTATTGATACATTAACAAGCCTACTGTAGACAATTGACTCATCCCCAAGCACACCCCATCTATACGGACTACCTAAACCTAACTTAACCTAACCTTGAACTATCTATTTTATTTACTATTTGTACTGCTAATTGTATCCTGTCTTATTTGTCACTTATGTCCTCTGTACTATTGTCATTTTTAAATGTTGAATTATGCCTGTTGCCTTATTGTCGTCACTCGCTTACACTCGTGTAATGTGACGTAACAATAAAACTTGAAACTTGCATGTATTGTTTGTAATGATTTCCCACTGGTCTCTTAATGCAGGTATGCTGACCATCACAGACTTCATCAACATCCTCCATCGCTACTACAAGTCACCTTTGGTACGGTTCCACATCCACTCTTGCCTCTTTTGTGTATCACAGCAAATGTCAGTGTCACTGGATTATTATTCATTTCAGTTAGTGTTGCAAGGTAAAACGGTGAGGAGAGAGCAAGGAGATAACTCTAGCATTACGACTGCCAGTGGCCCCTGGCCAGAGCATACAGTGCATTCGGAAAGTATTCAGACCCCTTCACTTTTTCCACATTTTTGTTGTGTTATAGACTCAATTTAAAATGTATTGAATTAAAATAATTTGCCATAAATCCACACACAATACCCCAGAATGACAAAGAGAAAATACTTTTAAAAGCACGTAAAACATTTTGAAATACAATAAATACTCCCATGTGCGTAAGTATTCAGACCCTTTGCTATGACACTCTTAAAAATGTGCTAATATGCAAAAATGTCATCCACAAATACTTCCCGAATGCACCGTAGATTACTTTTTCCCTGCTATAACTACTGAATAGACGATTTACTTACAACAAGTAAACATTTGTTTAAGTAAGTGGCATTGGATAAAGGCGCGTGCTTAACGCCAAAAATGTACATGTAACATGAGATAAACCTCGCCCTCGTATCGCTGCGTAACGAACTTGTAGCTGACCTTCACGGTTTCCTCCGCCCCACTCTTTGTTCTGTTGGTCAGCGTATTTCTCCTGCTCTCATGTTTCAGGTTCAGATATACGAGCTGGAGGAGCACAAGATCGAGACCTGGAGAGGTGAGGGGAGGGGGGAGGACATTCATTAACTGACCCGTCGGTGACTGATCATCCACCGTGCGAAACCTAACCGGTGCGTTGTCTGTTTCTCCTTCATTATAGAAGTGTACCTTCAAGACTCCTTCAAGCCCCTCGTCAGCATATCCCCCAACGCGAGGTAAGGCTGCCATGGTAACGTCTCGCTTAGTCACCGTGAGGTTTTGTCACAGTGACAGTTGGTCTAAGTGGCTCGATCACGACAGGGCTTACCGGGACCAGAGTCTGTCCCTCCACAAGACGTCTGACGTTGAAAAAACAACAGACTTTGACTGCGGGAAGTCTTGGATCTGTCAGAATGGGCCATCATACTGAAATCTCTCTCTCTCTCACACACTCTCTCTCTCTCTCTCACTCTCCCTCCCTCCCCACAGTCTGTATGACGCAGTATGGTCTCTGCTGAAGAACAAGATCCACCGGCTGCCTGTGATCGACCCCCTGACCGGGAACACACTCTACATCCTCACACACAAGAGAATCCTCAAGTTCCTCAATCTCTTTGTGAGTCCCGTAGTTTTTCTCTCCTCTCTCTCTCTCTACTTCTCCCCCTCTGCTTGTTCCTCAATTATTTGAACCCCCCTGCTGTGTCTTGGCATCTCAACACCCCACTCTCAGCAGTCGAGAGAGAGAGAGGGTAACACAAGAGCAGTGCTAGGACTTCGTTACGTAACGTCGTTAGTGAAATCCATTCCTAGCTTGTTTTTGTTGCTTTTTGCCACGAGGTTAAAAAACACTGTGGGTACATTTCCATGTGGTGGAATGTATGTCGAGCCAGTTGGTTGAGGAGGATGCTGTGTGTGTGTGTGTTTTTACTCAGATATCGGAGATGCCAAAACCTTCCTTCCTAGGCCAAACCCTGGAGGAGCTTGGCATCGGAACATTCCATAAGATTGCAGTGGTGCGCTCTGACACGCCCCTCTACACGGCGTTGGGCATCTTCGTGGAGCAGAGAGTGTCTGCCCTGCCTGTGGTTGACGATAATGGTGAGGGAGTGGGACGAAGGAAGGGGCAAAGTTGTTGTTGTTTTAAAAGTGAAAGACAATGTGTGGAATAAAGCCCTTTCTGTTGTGGGCGTGTGTGTGCAAGTTATGTGCTCATGTGTCTTTCGTTCTCACACACAGGTCGAGTGGTCGACATTTACTCCAAGTTTGATGTCATTGTAAGTATTGCATCGCTGTGTGTATCTATCTTTGTGCTATCCATACTGTACACACTGTACACAGACAGCATAGAGGACTAATGGTGTGTGTGTGTCTCTGTGTCTCTGTCTGTCTCTGTCTCTGTCTCTGTCTCTCTATCTCTCTGTCTCTGTCTCTGTGTCTCACACACAGAACCTAGCTGCAGAGAAGACGTATAACAACCTGGACGTGACCGTGACCAAAGCCCTGCAACACCGCTCCCAGTACTTTGAAGGGGTGCTGAAGTGCTACACATACGAGACCCTGGAGGCCATCATCAACAGGCTGGTGGAGGCGGAGGTGAGAGACAAACACACCCGGAATGTACATAATATAACTCGAATAATAACTGTTTGGGCCCCAACATCGAAACATAATCACATTGCGCTGGTCTTTTGTAAAAGTAAATACAAGCAGTTTGTTTCGTTAGTGTTAAAACACACATACTGTACATGTGCTGCGCTCAAGTCTATGGCCTAAAAGTATTGTAGACCCAATGATAGAAAAAACTGTTAGAGTGGTCTCTCTCGCTGTCTGTCTTTATAATTCGTGATTAGTGATGCTCCGATCTGATCGGCGCCGATCGGTATCGGCCGATATGGCCTTGATCGGTTTTGATCGGAGTTCTCAAAACGGCCGATCAAACATGACCGATCAGTTTACAAAATGGCGTCGCCAGTCTGGAAATATTACACAGTGTCGGAAAGAGACAACAAATATGCCGTTTGTAATGTCTGCTCAAAAGAAATACCTTGCGGAGGAACGCACGCAAGGTCTTTCAATACCACGAATATCATACGGCATTTGCTGCGTTCGTCGATTCGCTCAGAGAGCGCCGAAGCGCACACTGGGCTCGACGTCATAAAGGGACCGAGTGCTTTGATTGGACGAGAGGCGTTCCACGAGTGCTGGTCAGAGTTCCAGCGCGACTTCACGAGCGTAGTGTAGGTAGTGTTCACCGACGTCATGTGACCCCGCGAGCAGGAAGTCACTTGGCCCATAGCAACAACAACTATTAGCGCGTGAGTTTTAGGTCTTCCTCTGTGCACCTTGCACAAGTGTAGATAGCGAGCGACTTTTCAGCAGCAGGACATATTTTAGATGATAAGAGGAACAGGCTGAGTGCCAAAAACGCTGAGATGCTTGTATTTCTCAAGGCTAATCTGCCAGTGATGCTGCTTAATCAGAAGTAAGGTTTGAGTCTGAAATCTCCTTAGGTGCAATGTTTAGTTTTTTTGTTTTATTGATTATTGCTGACTTGCTGTCTTATCTCCTCCT
Source organism: Nansenia antarctica (assembly GCF_963989245.1). Taxonomy (NCBI): domain Eukaryota; kingdom Metazoa; phylum Chordata; class Actinopteri; order Argentiniformes; family Microstomatidae; genus Nansenia; species Nansenia antarctica. Next base: position 7,306,307 of record NC_137691.1, on the reverse strand, counting down.
AAATATGACTTGAAACTGACTGACTTGAAACAGTATTTTATATTTGGCTATAGCCTGTTTATGTTGCAGTTTAGTTCGGGTATGTTTATTGTTCCTCAGGAAAGCTACAGTTACAGTATAAGCTCCAAGTTCTCTAAGAGCCCCTAGTTCCTCTCATTCGAGTGGAATGTTGCACATTTGATGTGACAGTGTACATTTTATTTATTATGATTTTTATTTTCACATTTTATTTGTTTTTCCTGAAGTAAGCTACAGGTGGTTGTGAATTCAATAAAACAGATGGTCGTCAATTCATGATACTTTCTCATCTCCTAATTTCATTTAAATACTTAATATACAATGTCAATGGTGTTAAGAATAATTTAAAACATAAATAATGCTACACAATAAATAGAATGCTTCAATTGCCATTTTCGACGCTGTGATCGGTGATCGGTGATATCGGATCGGCAGATCACTGATTCCAGTGATCGGTGATCGGTGATCGGCACCAAAAACCCTGATCGGAGCATCTCTATTCGTGATCTCTCTTTCTCTGTGTCTCTGACTTTGTTTCTCTCTCTCTCTGTGTCTCTGTCTCGCTCTCTCTCTCTCTCTGTCTCTATAATTGGTGAATTCTCTCTCTCTCTCTCTCTCAGGTGCACAGGCTAGTGGTGGTGGATGAGGACGAGGTGGTGAAGGGCATCGTTTCCCTCTCAGACATCCTTCAGGCTCTGGTGCTCACTAATGGAGACGACGGTAAGCAGCAACACCTCCGTACGCCGAGGCAAGGCACTTATCACACAAGGTTCCCACAGGTCCTTGGAATCCTTGAAAGTTTGTGAATTTGAGAAAAAAATGTGTTTCAGAAGGTGTGGGTACCCTGCATACGCGATGCAAGGCACTTATCACACCACACCATGACCTCTAAATGCATACTTCACTTTACGGCCACATTTATGATGGAAAGATTGTGCTTTCAGGAACTGCTTGATGGATCGACAAAGGGAAAAAAGTCCTCCAATGAAGAATGGACGAATGGAAGACAGGAGGCCAGAAGAGAGGGATGAAGAGGAGTGACGTTGGAGAGGGGAGAGATAGCAACCCGCCAGCATATATCCCCCTTGTGTACACATCTATGGCTTGCACATCAGTGAACCTCTCTCTCTCTCTCTCTCTCTCTCTCTCTCTCTCTCTCTCCCTCATTCTATCTTTATCCACAGATGTGAATTCCATTGACCTTCTCAGTTCAGCAATATAGTAATAAGGGATATTCATGAACTCTTGTAAACCAAGCCAAAACCCAAGCAACCAAAAAAAGACCCAAACAAGATACAGGACCATATGAGGCCTCGACTGTAGACCGTCTCTCTCCCTCCCACAGGAACGGACCCGCACAGGAATGAGGCCTTGTCAAATGATGGGGGATCAATTTCAGCTTCTCAGACAAATCCATTCCCATCTTCTCTCTCTCTCTCTCTCGTGTCTGATCAATAGAGACACTTGTTGCGTGAGAGGAGTGCTTTCCCTCCATGGCCTCTTAACTGAGCATCCTACATGTCTGTAGGATGGGGTGTGGAAGCACCACTAACTAGCCAGCATCATGTCTGTCACAGTGGAATTTGAACATTACAGCGAAACCATGGCAACGGCGCCATCTCTTAGATGACGTGTGGGATGTTGGAAATGGGACTGCTGTAGAAGTATTATTCCTTATATGAATGCACAGCCACTGAATATTTATGTAATCATGAGTTGTATCCTGATTTTGATGTTAGATAATATAGGTTTACAAACATCAATGTTTTCTTTTAGTATATTTACCACCTCAGTTTGTTGCTCTCATCATGTGGATTAGAGATTTGGTTTTATTGATTTCACTGAACAAAGACAACTAGAGAGTTGGTTGGAAGTGTGTGTGAGTGAGTGAGTGAGTGAGTGAGTGCGTGTGTGTGTGTGTGTGTGTGTGTGTGTGCGTGTGTGCGCGCGCGTGTGTGTGTGTCATAGGGCTTGCGTGTCGTCGTTCCTTCTTAATAATTTTAAAAGGTAGATGAGAAAAATGCTCATGCCTATACGTAAATGACCAATAAGGTGCCCTCTACCAAGTTTAGTGTGAGAGAAAGTTTGCATTTATATTTGAGACTTCCTCTGCTGTTAGAAGGTGATGTCTGTTCTGGAACTTTCACCACTTTTCTCTTGTCTCTTGTTTGGTTGTCTTGTGTGCATCTGAGATCATAATTTTATAGAGTGGTATATCAAGCATTTAAACTTTTTTGGAAGTTCCTGTTTTTGCAGTGTCTGTTCACATTTCTTTCAGTCATCATGATATAGGACTTAATTTTAGCGTCTCGTTTACCATCATTACTTTTCTTTCACGTTCTCAGAGGGCAGACCAATCTTGCTGTATGAAAGGGAGTACATTTTCAACTGTGCTTTCCAAAATGGACATTTTCACTGGTTTTAAGGTGTACATGTAAATGCTGTTTTTCTACTACTCACATGAATTCAAATTTAAAGAGAGCGTGAATACAAATTAACATGATTTTCCTTGGATGTTGGCAATTCACCAAGACAAAAACAACAACAAAAAAGTTATTATGATGTATCTATATTAAGGGAACTATATTTCCAAAACTATCTTGGTGAATCAAGTACAGCCAATGTGAGTGAAACATCAGGTCAGTTTGTACCTTGAGTAAACTATCCCTTTGATGCATGAGCAATAAATATTGTTTCTCTAAATTTTTGGTTGGTGTGTTTTTTTTGTTCTGGTTGAGCAGTGGGGTTGATGACTGGCTATATCTGTTGGTGTACTGTAGGTCAGCTCTGGTGTTGGTTGACTATCTAGATAGCTATCTGTTGGTGTACTGTAGGTCAGCCTGGGGTTGAAGTGATTTAATACTCACTCTGACTCAGACCGTGTAATGAGGTGAAAGTGCTGGCCGGAAATTTGTAATGAACATGACACGGCAACTATGACGAGCGTACCACTAAGCAATTTTACAGGGTTTAAGGGGGGGGACTAGTGAAAACCTTAATTGAAGTTTCTCTAATAATAATAATTGTTTCATTGCCATGCAGTCATTGTTGGAATTTGGTATTTTACGCTCTAGGCAAGGGGTCGGCCATAGACGTCGACCCTGGAGCAATTAGGAGTTCAGTGCCTTGCTCAAGGACACCTTGACGTGGCCAGCCATGGTTCGAACCTGCCAAACTGCCGACCTTGCGATCATTAGACACCGGCTCTACCTCCTGAGCCACTGCCGCCCCTATGATGGTGTAGGAAGACATTAGGCATCAGATGTTGTGTGTGTGTGTAAATGTAATAGACAAAACACAACATAGGAAAACAGGTTTATTTATTACTATATGTAATACCTATATACACGATTGGAAACTAGTTATTTTTTTGTCAATTGCCAAATGTCTGGATTGGTGCCTGGGTGTTATCATCATCAGTGCTTCATTAAAACACTCAATAGTGCAATACAACAGCATATCTTTCGTGTCATGCTCTCCATTAATAACAAGTGTCCTGGAGGATAGGATATGCCTTGGGCTCAGAATTTTTCCAGTCACATGATCAGGAAAAACACCACTACGCTCTACCTGTGACATCTACAGTTCACACTGTAAGACAATACCACCACTATGGTTGGATGTGCTTACCACCCTCCCACTCAATATACAGTCAACACCCAGGCCTCAGCCTCACAGTCCAAAAACATATCAAGTGAAAACATTCTCCGAAAAAACTATGCACAGGCACACCATGCGCTGTGTCATTATGGACATCTCCCAAGAACTTGAAATGAAAACAAAATACAGAGCAGGAGAGCATGATATATTATAGTGTATAATCTAAACACAAATAAAATCAAATAAATACAGGCCATACGCATTTCCCGTGAGACAGCATTGAGAAGTTATCAGTAGTATTTCTTTTTTCACGAAAAAAAAAGGTTAACCCTTTGCTACAGACACACTGAATAATATATGTCCAGAGGTCTTGTTGTCGGTTGACCCCCCTCTACAGTTGCTTTCTGAAAACCTTAAGAAATCTGGGAGAGGTATTTTTATATATTGTTTTAAAAGATCAATTTCCAATCGCTCCGTTTCAGGAACTGTGATTAAAACGGATCACGTTAATCTGTTATATACACCCTCTGGTGTCAGTGATGTAGACCCGGCCCGGCCCGGGAGGCCATATCACCGGCAGTTTGTCACCGTGAGAGAACAGAGGGAGGCGTTGAGAACAGTTGGTTCTGGTGCTGTGAGGAGAGCAGTGCACACAGGAACTCACAGCAAACTGTTAGGATGAATGACACACCATACGGTGGGGGGTGGGCTTCACATCAGCAGTACCTTTTTGAGTTTGTGCTCAAACAAACAAAAAATATTAACAAAGAAAAGAAAAAGAAAGAAAAATGAACAGTACGCATGTGTTTCCTGGAGAGAGAGAGAGAGAGAGAGAGAGAGAGAGAGAGAGAGAGAGAGAAAAGAAAACCTGGTAGAAAAACAAGCTCAAGTCAATGATTCTTTGACATCAGAGAAAGTCAGCTTATATCATACAAACTATTTACAATTTTGCATATCAAGGAGGTAAAGTGGGTAGAGCACATAATCAAGGAATATGGAGGACGAGATATTGACTCCAAATCAAATACTGTTACAAAGTGATGGGCGACAACAACAGGATGGATTCAGCATCAGTGCTCTCAACGGTCGAGGGATTAGAATGCAGTAGTGTTGCTATGGAGGTCAGATAGTCCACTAGTAAATGAATGGGTTATTGGCAGCACATACAGTCTTCCTATTGTCTCTAATGCAAGACAGACAGTAGCCAGTGTAAAGGTTGAACCGTTGTGACCCGACTTTCTAAAATATTTCTACAACATGACAATAAAATCAAAAAAAGGTAATATATACAGTCTTACTTTAAAAAGTTGTTGTATATGTACAGTGGTTATACTTGGCCAGGGAAAATAAACCCACAGGGAAAAAACAACAATCGATCATTCAGGAGTGTGTGTGCGTTTTCTTTTTTTTTATGACTACAATGCCATCCATGGTCTCAGAATACGTCACCATGGAGACAGCCATTTATAACGAGTTTCTGCCTCAGAGTAGACGTGTAGTTATAGTCTGGTCATGTTATGAAACACAATATTGGCTGAGCTGTGGAAGGAAAACAGAGCGACAACCGTCAACCGTCTGTACGCGAGTTGATCTCTCAGCGATCGAACAATAACCCTCCTATCGACCCTGACCAATAACCACACTAAAACCTGAGGTTCACTAACTATGCAAAGCGCTCACAGTTAAGCGCTAGACTAGAGAACTATCATATGGCAGTACAGTGTTCTGCTCCACCTCTGACCCTCAGACGACACAGTCCTATTACACCTTAAA
>NC_137691.1:7255916-7295916 GCF_963989245.1 Nansenia antarctica | reverse complement strand
GCGCGCTCGCGCGCGCACACACACACACACACACACACACACACACACACACACACACACACACACACACACACACACACACACACAGACACAGACAGCCAGCCACACCCAATTACGCACGTGCACGCACACACACACACACACACACACACACACACACAGCCAGCCGCACCCAATTACGCACGCGCACACATAAACACACACACACACACACACACACAGCCGCACCCAATTAAGCACGCGCACACATAAACACACACACACAGCCGCACCCAATTAAGCACGCGCACATGCACACACACACACACACACACACACACACACATATAAACACACATAAACACCCATAAACACACACACACACATATAAACACACATAAACACACATAAACACACACACACACACACACACACACAGCTCTCTCACCCTGAGTGCCCAGGATCTCCATGTGTAGGTGTGCCAGTCCGCTGGCGGCAGACAGCGCTAGCTTGATCATGCCCTCGATGGTGACGGAGTAGCGGTTCAGGTAGTCAAACAGGGAGCCGTACTCATGGTAGTCAGACACCAGCCACAGCTGAGTCCATGTGCCGTTATCTGAGACGGGGAGAGAAAGAAAGAGTGAAAAGAGGGATAGGAGGGGGACAGTTCTACCCATCACATTAGCTTACACAGCAGAGGAAATACTCACACATTCTGCTTGATGTTACAGGGTAGTAGTACAATAGTAGCAGCAGTAGTAGTACAATAGTAGCAGCAGTAGTAGTAGTAGTAATAGTAGCAGCAGTAGTAGTAGTTAGGGCTGCACGATATATCGTTATCGTATCGTCATCGCGATGTTCGCATGCGCAATATGAATATTGTGAAAGGCAACAATATTGACGATATAAAACTCCCCCAGCATGTACAGCTCAGTCAATCAAAACATATGTTTTTACGCTTTCCCTAAACGTACAGCCAACCACAAACCTCATTTCATGGTTTCCTTAGATCGACAGCAATGCCAACCAATAAGCGAGCTTGGCCGTGAGTGAGGCAAAAAACGTGCTGCTGTCACGCAACAGTGACACACAGCGGCGCGAAAACAAAATAAATATGAATGTCCTTGACAACACGATTGCAAATCTCATACCTAAAAATAAGTCCACCTCCATTGTTTGGAGATATTTTGGATTCAGGAAGGAGGACGTGAACCAGAACGATGTCTTATGTAGGTCGTGCCTCCGCATAGTCGGGACGAAGAATGGAAACACAACCAACCTTTTTTGAAGATTGCTTATTTTTCATTGTTTCTACATTTAAAACTAGTAATATCGTACTAATATCGATATCGAGATATCTGGCATAAATATCGTGATATGCATTTTCGTCCATATCGTGCAGCCCTAGTAGTAGTATTACAATAGTATCAGCAGCAGTAGTAGTAGTAGTTGTAGCAGTAGTACAATAGTAGCAGAAGCAGTAGTGTCGTAGTAGTGTCGTAGTAGGAGTAGCACCTCAGTCACAGAAAAGGTCTCAGTAAGGCATTAAATGAAATACAAAATAAAACAGAAAATGAATGAAAAAGGTTTAGGCAGGCTGAAGCAAACAGCTTATAGTGCCTAACCCTTCCACATGTTATATTTTAAATAGCAGAAACAAAATGGCGTTTACCTTTGTTGTCAGCAGCGATGAAGCCCAGGATGTTCTCGTGGCGGAGCATGATGGTCTGGTAGATCTCCGCCTCGCGGAACCACGAGCGCTCCTCGCGGGACGAGAAGATCTTCACCGCCACGTCTCCGCCCCTCCAGCGGCCCCGCCACACCTCCCCAAAGCGGCCCTTCCCAATGATCTCCTGCAGGACGATGGTCCGCGCCACGGTCCTCTGGACAAACAGGGGCAGGCCTGCATAGAAGGGAAGGGGGGGGGGGGGGGGGGGGGTAGAGAGAGAGGGAGAGAGAGAGAGTGGGAGAGAAAGAGAGGGAGGGAGAGAAAGAGAGAGGGAGGGAGAGAAAGAGAGAGAGGGAGAGAAAGAGAGAGGGAGGGAGAGAAAGAGAGAGGGAGAGAGAGAAAGAGAGAGGGAGAGAGAGAAAGAGAGAGGGAGAGAGAGAAAGAGAGAGGGAGGGAGAGAAAGAGAGAGGGAGAGAGAGAAAGAGAGAGGGAGAGAGAGAAAGAGAGAGGGAGAGGAAGAGGAGATACAGACACAGGGGGAGAGAAAGAGAGCCAAGAATATGTCGTCAATTATAGAAGAAATCATTTAATGCCAAAATCTTGAAGAAATGCCTAAATGTTGGTTGAATGAAATAAGCAAACGTTTGTGACTTTCTTTCTTTTCTCAAAACCCAGTCAACCCAGTTGTTATTCCTATACATGTTTTAAGCAGACCATCAACAAACTCGTTGCTCAAGTAATCAAGTAACAGATGATAAGACAAATCAATAATCATAGACTTGAAGTCAGTTAACTTCAGCGGAATTGTATAGTGGTATACAGTATATAACCCAGCTGTATGGTCCTCTGGGGTTCAGTGGGTAGAGCATGGCACTAGCAATGCTTAGGTTGTGGGTTCGATTCCTGCTGGGACCATATATACTGAAAAATTGTATATATATATATATGTTATGGTACATGTGGGAATACGGTACATGTGGGAAAACTAGGGTTAGGGTTAGGTGCTAGGGTGACTTGGTACATGCTGGCATGTCTAACCCTAACCCTAACCTTAACCCTAACCCTAACCTTAACCCTAACCTTAACCCTAGCACCCTAGCACCTAACCCTAACCCTAGTTTTCCCACATGTACCGTGTTCCCACATGTACCGTAACACATATATATATATATATATACTGTATATGTATATGTATACTGACCGGAGCCTGACCCGGAGGTGGACATGTCGTAGATGAGGTCCTGCAGGGTCTTGTCCTTGGCCAGGTAGAGGTGGTCGCAGGAGGGCTCCTCCACCTCCAGCCTCTGCCTGTGGCTGTAGGCCCTCTGGTGGTACTGGAAGAGGAACGCCGCCATGATCAGCAGGACACAGAGCAGGAAGACAGGCCCTGCGATCACCGCCACCAGCTCCACCGGACCCCACGCCCCCCCGGGCCCGAAGCCTCCGCCCATGCCCGGGTGAGACGTCACTAAGGGAGAGAGAGAGAAGAGAAGAGAGAAGAAAAACTTTAAAAATACATATTAATGTACTTTGAACAGACAGAAGTGACACAGATGCAGACCCAGACCCAGACCCAGACCCAGACAGAGCCCGGAGGTTTGGAGTTGTGCAGACACACATCCCAGCTTGGGAAAAGTGCTTGTCTACTTTGGGGTATTAAGGCTACCCTTTCACGCCCTAATTACTCCCGACGTGTGTGTGTGTGTGTGTGTGTGTGTGTGTGTGTGTGTGTGTGCGTGTGTGTGTGTCTCCTCCTCACCAGACGGTACTTTGAGGTCGAGGCTGTTGCAGTAGTTGGTGTAGCAGCAGTGTGTGTTGAGCAGGCCCTCGGCGCTGAGGCAATAGAAGGGCTGTCCGGGGGGCACCAGCTTGTCCCGCGTGATGCAGATGCGGATGTGCTGCTCCTGGCCGTCGATGAAGGAGGTGGAGGCCATGCACGCCCCGTCCGTCTCACACTGGTGCCCGGTCCGCTCACACTTGACCGTGCTGCAGTTACACCAGAGTGCTGGAGGAGGAGGAGGGGGGGGTGGGGGGGGGGTGGTGGAGGAGAAGGGGGGTGGTGGAGGAATCAAGGATCATGATTACGGCGGTTGTTGACTCAAGAAGAAGAAGAAGAAACATGTTTCGTTTGGCGACGTCACCACATGTGTTGTTTAGCTCGTCATTACTTTTATGTAGTTTAAGGTTTTCGTTGACCATGTGTCATAAGTGTCTCTAGTCTTCACAGTTTTTTTTTCTTTTTTACAGTTTGAACCTCCATGGTTCCATGGTTCTATTTTCCTATCCTCTAATGTGTTGTCTCTTTGCCTTTATTTATTTATTAATGTTCTGTGGAGTGTATTGTGCTACCTTGTTAATGTATGGAATGCGCTATATAAATAATGTATATATATATATATAGCCTACAGGTTATATAGTGTGGGGCTGACATGTAACTCATACTGGGCAGACTGTAATACTAATAGGCTAGGTGCACGATCTCCACTACTTCCTGAAAGGTACCTTGCATGAACATATCCTGTCTCACTCTATTGGTTTAATTTATTAATCAGCTGTGCACTGTGTGTTCCAACAGTTTACCGCACAGCTGATTAATCAATTAAACCAATAGAGTGAGACAGGATATGTTCATGCAAGGTGCCTTTCAGGAAGTAGTGGAGATCGTGCACCTAGCCTATTGAAACATGTGCAGCTCCATATCCAGCAGAGGGCAGTCCGAGGCAGCAGGACACACAGACAGCACAGCCCCTTTTATACAATCAGGCTAATTCAATCTCACAGGCACCATCTTACTGCTGCTCTGTGTGTGCCAAGACCTTAGTAAACTAAACACATACACACAATTTCTACATTTACTTGACTAACTTTCACCTTCCAGACAGTGAAACTCCCCAGAAGACTCCTTAGTCTTGGAAAAACCCCAAGACAGACGTAGTACTGTTGCCCTTTGCCTTGAGTGTTAAACATGAATAAGATTACAAATGGCACATTAAAAGGATGTCAAGAAGACAGAGATTTCCTCTGAAATAGAATAGTGTTACTAGCGTACTACGGTACTGCTCCTTAGGCATCAGTCAGGTAATCATATGAAAGACAAGAGAGAGAGAGAGAGTGATGTAATAGAGTGTTAGGAGTGTTTCGGTGCCAGGGACGTACAGTGCCTTCAGGAAGTATTCACACCCCTGGAGGCTTTTCCACAGTTTGTTGTGTTACAACCTGACTTTAAAATAGATTTAATGGAGATGTTTTGACACTGATCGACACAAAATAGCCTACGCCGCCCATAACATCAAAGTGAAAAGGATTTTCTTTAAAACTTTTTAAAGATAATTAGAAAAAGGGGGGGGGAAGCTGTAGGCTACACCCAACATACACACAGTTGTTGGAGCAATTTTGTTGAGCGACTGGGATGGTGCAATTTTCACTTGGACATTATGGGGGTATTTTGTGTAGATCAGCATCAAAACATCCCCATTAAATCTATAGTTGTAGATTGTAACAACAAAATGTGGAACATGTCCACGGGGGGGGGAATACTTAATGAAAGCACTATAGTTGACATTGTGTACCAAGTTCTTAGTGCTGAGAAAAACCTTTTAGTTAAGCCTAATGAACAGTAAACAACATTTTAAACTCGGCTTACACCTCGATAGATCACTTATTCATGGCACCCAAATGCCAGTGTCTCACCGAGATCCCAGTGAGGTGTGTTGGCTGAAAGGCACTTAAGGCTATCATGAATAAGCCATACCGCTGAGAAATGGGGGCAGACGGGACATTTAAAATTCTGCTCGAGTTTTTCATCTGACAACACGCCCTTGCCCTTGGCCCTAACCAGGCCTTGCCGCCTGAGTCCAACGGGTGTTTCAGACAACAAAAGAAACCTCCAAAATGCCTGAGTGTTATTTGATCCTCTCCAACCTACAGGCTCCGAGTCTATATACGAGGAAGGAAAAGTTCAAAGACAAAAGACGCTCTGTCTGGTGGGAGAGACCGTGCAAAGATCGAGAGGCAGTGTTACTGTAGTTAGGCCCTTTTTTTTTTCCTTCTTTTTTTAAATAAATTAACTGCCCATACAGTTTGTTAATCCTGCATCTTGTGACATCATACACTGGCCCTTTGTCTGGTGATTACAGGGGAGGTGGGTGGTGTGGCGAGGGGACCACGGGTGGGGTTGTTGGGGGTAAGCCCTCCCCCCCCCCGATGGCTGGGTGGGTAATAAGGTGGGGTAGGGAAGGGGCGCTAATGTTTTGGGGGGAATATTTTTGGGATAAGCTCCAGCCTTGTTGGGTATCCTGAGGAGGAGGGGGGGGGGGGTCAGGCAGACAGGAAGGGGGGCTAGGAGGAGGGGGTAGGCAAGGCAAGGGCATCCAATTTAACCCCCAACAGTGATGGCTGTTGCGGTTTGGTAGTGTTCTTTTTCTTTTTTTTGACGGCAGGGGTAGGGGGGATTGCATGACCAGCTGTGACTGTCATTAAACCCAGTCTAGACTGGGACTGCTACAGTGAAAATTGGGATAATTTCATTGGGGCGGCGCAGACACGGTGTGAAATTCCTAGTAATTTTGTCCATCGTTGTCAGTCAAATGTAAACAGGAGAGCCTCTGTTGCAGTGGGATTTCTTTCACAAAAAAACACACATCCATAGGAAACAAGCCTGAGAGCGGTTTTACACCCCCCCAAAAAACGCAGACTTATTCCTGTGGGTCGATCCCATCGCAATCCCATTTAATACACAGCTGATAATACCTTTATGGGCCAGACTGGTGGTGTTGCCGTTGCACCTTGTTGCACACATCTAGGTCATGCCACAGCCATGAAGCCCCTGGAAGTACAGGCTATAGAATATAATAATAATAATAATATATATATATATTATTATTTTTTAAAGTTATTTTTTCTGAGTGGGGCAGTCCCATTCATATTTTTTATTTTTATTGACAGTTACAGTGAAGATCAGGAAGGATGGGTGAGAGAGAGAGGAGGGATGACATGCAGGATATGTCCCCGGCCGGAATCGAATCGGGGACCCTGCGGTTACATGGTCAGCGCTTAACCCGCTACGCCGCCTAAGCGCCCCAAATAATAATAATAATAATAATAATAATAATAATAATAATAATAATAATGTGCCATTTTGCTGATGGGTTTTATCCAAAACGACTTACATTGCAGTGAGAGCATACAACTCAGTATATGGCCCATCGGGAATCGAACCCAAGACCTAAACGTTGTTGGCACCATGCTCTACCAACCCAGCCACAGAGGAGGACCACTCGGCCTGCATAATGGCACCTCTCACGTCTTTTCCATATCGTTAGCCTCATAGCATAATTGCCTAAGTCATACTTCACTTGTGGTCAGCCGAGCCATCTTTGTATGTAGTGTCAAAAATGTCAAAGAGATGACTTGGGCAGATAGTGATTTTGGAATGTAACAAGCATTCTGATAGGCTGATGGCATAGGCAATAATGCACAGCGAATCAGCAGTGTTAGGAGAGTAGAGTTAGGCAGATATCTCAATTTGGCCAAAATATGACTAAATTATGCTATGAGGCTAACGATATTTGACATTCAGTAGATGCCTTTATCCCAAAGCGACTTACAACAAGTACTTTCGTCTAAGTAAGTGAATCCTAGTCTAGACTAGTGAATAATCAAGGCTTCTAGCTCGCAGTAGGTCTCCACTCAAGACAACATCTAGGCCCACAGTACCAGTACTAGCAAACACACAACAGGATGAAGGGAGAGACTAGCCTCATGCATTTACCTCAGGAAAAAAAAGGTTGGTTGAAAATCCACCAAAAACCCAAGACGTAGGTTATTATATTTATATAACTTAACTTAATATAACTTCTTAGTGAAAAAAAAACCCGAGAAGGATAGTTGAGTTTGTTGGTAATGGGGAGTGTTTAGCCCAAGTGCTGATACTGGAGAGGAGCGGAGAGGGCAGCGGAAGCTCCGAGACAGGCTTCTGATTAAGACCGCTAGACGCCACTAGCCTGAAAACACACACCACTTCACTCACCCCCACCCCGTACCCCACTACGATCAATACAGGAAGGAGGAATATTGTGTGTCTGTGTGTGTGTGAGTGTGTGTGTGTCTGCGCGTGTGCGTGCGAGCGAGCGAGTCTGTTATTGTATCTGTGCTGCTCCGTCTCTTGGGCTTACTCTCGAGGCACATGTTTCATGCAGCAGATCATCTCAGACGGCGGGTCTGGCGTTTCTCACGTTACTCTTGTGAGAATGTTTGGGTGCGTTTCTTCATTCATTCATTCATTCATCTGAAATGGCAATTCATTGTGCAAGCCTTGAGAATCATAGAAAGAAAGAATGTGGCCGAATGCAGCATTGGAGGAAAAAAACGAAAACGACAACAACAAATTGGGTCATTACACACCCCATGTAAGGATGCTTCATCGACTTCAGCTCCGCATTCAACACTATCATCCCCTCCGAGCTGGTCACCAAGCTCAAAGGCCTTGGCATCAGCAGCACCTCCTTCTGTCACTGCATCCTGGACTTCCTGACCCACAGACCCCAGTTTGTTAAGCTCGACAACCACCACACCTCCTCCACCCTGACCCTGAAACACCGGCGTTTTGGTACATTTCTGCAGATGTATATGCTGTATATGGTTTGAGAGAGAGTAGTGTTGAATGTTACTGTTTTTCAGAGAGAGGCATGTTGCCTGAACACGTAAGTAATCGTGAAGACACCTCTCACCCCAGTGTTTGCCCTCCTCCCACACGGGAGGCGGTACAGGAGTCTAGGCTCCCACACCAGCAGGCTGGCGAACAGCTTCTTCCCTACAGCTGTCAAGCTGCTGAACTCAAGATCACGGCGATAGCCTGGCTCCATAGCCCCCACCTCTATCCCCCCCGCCCCCCACCCCAGCCAGCCCCCTCCAACAGGATGAACACTACACACACACACACCCCCCTCACCCATACCACTCCGGACTTCAACTCTGCTTTTGCCCACTACTGTTTTTGCACATTGTATATACTAGCCTATATTGAATTGATAACCATTGCCCTTGCTCTGTACAGATCTACATATCATAGTAGCATATATCCTACTCTCTGTACCTACTTGTACTCTGCCAATGACAATTAAATTGAATCAGAATCTGAATTATTGTCCATGTTAGGATGGAACAAAATATACCCTGCTCCCCCCCCCGCCCTCGTCACAAGGCCATAAAGTAAGGCTTTATTCACGGCCCTGAAACTGAAACAGACCAGACTCTTAATGCAGGTACGGCTAAACTTGTGTGCGAGCGTGATTCGATTTGCTCCCTGGTTGTGGTTCCCACGGGAGGCTCTCGGAGCCCTGACACAGCCTGAGTCCTTGGACATCAGACAGGATGCAGTGTCTCAATTTGAGAGGGGGGAGGGGGGGGAGGGAGGGGGGGAGAAAGCTCCCAATGAAAATCAATGAGCGACTACAGCAGGGGAGTAGATGAGGCAGTTGATAGAAATGAGATAAGAGGGCCAGGGAAAACCAGACATCTTTAAATGACTCATTCCACAAAAAGATAGGCCTCGCTAATGCAATACGAGTATCTTGCGAAAGGCACGCCGCTCGATGTAATTAGGCTACGACTACGTTGTTGTGTGCCAGATTTCATCCAGCGAGGCCTACGCTTTCTCGTTCTCGGTACATTACTCCCCAGCCTGGTTTCAGAAACACCAAAACATTGTCATCATCACAGTCAACCTCACCACAAGCATGGCTCCGACCATCGGCGGTCAAACCTTCATCCCTCTTTTCCACAAACAGTTACAGTTTGTCTCACTAACATCTTTTGTGACTAACATAATGATACAATAATAATACATAATTTGCGAACGCACGCACACATACAAACACCCAGTCTCACACACCCAGTCTCACACACACACACACACACACACACACACACTCACACACACACACACACACACACACACACACACACACACACACACACACGCACACACACACACACACACACACACACACAGAGACAGTCACACACACCTTACTTGTCTAGCTGCCTTGCTGTGATCTTTAGCAACAGGCACTTACATGCAGAGGTCTAAAGACCTGTCATTCTTTATCTTTTCTTTTCCAAAAAAGCCCTGAAGTAATGAACCGTCTAACCTCCCCAGCCTTGGCACAGGAGGCAGCTGTGGTTTTTACATTTCCTCTGGACTGGGTTTGCATGGTTGAAGCAAAGTAAACTGGGGGACTTTCATTCAGTGGTGTGTGTGTGTGTGGATATTACGTCTTAACAGAGACATCCTCTCTCTCTTGGTAAGGAAGGTCTGAGGGGTTACTCAAAAACAGGAAGTTCGGCCTCGTCTACGTCAGAGGAGGAAAACGCAACTCCTGGTGACATCACTGTGGTTTTGACTCATCCTAGCCAACACCTTACCGGTATGGTGATGTTAAAGGCCGTCACATTTTACATTTTAAACCATTTAGCAGACGTTTTTATCCAAAGCGACATACAATTCGAGATTACAGTCAGGACAGTCTCCCTGAAGTAACTTAGGGCTAAGTGCCTTACTCAAGGGCACACTAGTGGTGGGTGTTCCCAGGTGGGATTTGAACTCATGACCTTCGGATCACCGGGCCATCTCACTATCCGCCAAGCCACGACTAGCCCCGTCACCAGATATAGAAGGGTAGAGTGTGTGTGGGAGGAAATGTTAGAACAGCAGCATGCCCTTCACTTCTCTGCTTCATTAAACAGCTCTCTGACGTCTCAGAAGCCGTTGGAAGAAATACCGGAGACCCCCTAGGCTATGTCTACTGGAACAGGGCCAGCCGTTGAGGCCCATTAGCTGTGTGGAAAGCGGGGGCTTGGTGTGTTAGTGGCACGAGGGAGACACACTACGGGTATTGTTCAGGGACAAGGCTGTATGAAGGGAGAGGACGGCTACAGACCAGAAGCAGAGAGAGAGCAAGAGAGACTTTTCACTTTGAGGCCTAAAACCTAAACCTAAACCTAAACCTAAAGACACATTGCTAAGTAGCTACTATCGTGATGCAGGCTGAGCGGTGTGTTGTGGTTAATGACGTCACACTGGGATACTGATCACAACTCTATTGATGCTGAAGTAGTTGTCACTCATTGTGAGTCACACAAGTCCCAGATGTGGTGTAGTTGTGGTCAGTCGTCTTCGTGTTCTAGAATGTAATGTCAGAGTGAGGCATTCCATGCAGATGTGGCACTCACCGGTGTGATGTCACCCCATTCTCGTGATGTCACAGCAACACACAGTGATGTCTGTGCGTGACGTCACCATGAATGAGTGAAATTCAGACATGATTTTTTACATCATCTTGCTGATTATGACACAGGCTAATAAAAACCAGAAAAATCTAATTTAGCCCTAGATTTAAACGTCATGAACATAAACAAACAAAGCCAGTTGAAAGGAATACATTCGGTAGGCCTTGGCTACTATTATCATTCAGATGCCTCAAAAGCTAGACCGCAACGAAAAGCCAGATAAGCTTTAAGAAACAAAAAAGGAATTAGGCCTAGGCCTACAGGCCAGAACATAAAGCAGCGCCGATGGAACATGTGTTAATATTTAAATAAAAATACTTTACAATTAGCCGTGGCCTAATCACGCTATAGCCTAAGCTCCAATTCAGGCTCTTAACATCACTCTCTCTAACAGATTAGATAACGAGACGGAAAATCTCCCATTATCCCGTTGTTTGGACAGTTTTAATCTCGACAACATGGAAACAAAGTAACAAACCACGAGGAAGCCCACTGCTGGCACGGAACAAAAAAGGGAGTATCCTCCAGAATCTGTGTTTGGAGTGGACTGTTATGATAAGACAACACTGTAACTACTACTACTACCCCCCAGCACCCAACTACAGTGGGAGGGAGGGCCTAATCGTAACATCCATGTTATTCAAAAACGGTGTGGTCATAATCTGGGGCTTTATCAGTAGGCAGAGAGACTGAGTGCTCATAGACCTTGCATCCTCTTATCTGGGAGCATGACAAGCACTAAAAGGCCAGGGAGAGGCAGCGGAGCAGAGAGGAGGTCCGCCGACTTGTGCTCGTTATTGAACTCCAGCTGTGTCGGAGCTTTCTGCATCTCTGTAGGTAGTTAAGATACAACATGAAGACATGCATAATACAGATCCAGTCTAATATCAGGTGAAGTGAGGTCCCCTGGAGGGTGCACGATCACGGGGAGAAGTGGGGTGTGTGTGTGTGTGTGTGTGTGTGTGTGTGTGTGTGTGTGTGTGCGTGCGTGTGTGTGTGTGTGTGTGTGTGTGTGTTCCCCTGAGTGAAGGCTGTGTGTGTGTGTGTGTGTGTGTGTTCCCCTGAGTGAAGGCTGGATGTTTGCATGCATCTCCATGTCCTGCTTCCCCTTGCTTCCCTCATTTCATACAAAATGACCCAGACTCCACAACATTGACTTTAGTCTCGGCCTGGTGCACGCCATGAACACACGTACTCAAACCCTGCCCGAGGCGCTGACAACCTCCGAGCTCGGGCTGTCAGATTAATGTAATATCCCTCTCTAGCTGCTCTGGCAGTCACTGACCTTACTACTACTGCGCTTTTATCGCAATCTCTCTGTTCGACATTTCTTTTATTACGTGTTTCATAAACCTATACTGTATCAAATGTTGATAAGCTTCAGGCTTAGCCCTAATTGGTAGGACACACCACACAACAATAGCCCCCTTTCGCAATGTATACAGACAGCTCTTGAAAGCTAAATAGGTCAACCTCAGAATCTAGCTCCCCTTCTTTCTAGAGAACCATTGTGTCTCAGGAAATGTTTTTGGGGCAAAAGCTGCACTTTAAAACCACAGTATTTGTGTGCCAACTTGAAGTTCAAAAACACACCTACACACGGCATGTTAAGGCAAATCTTGTTTGGCACAAAAAGGGATAAGAAAGCTTGGCAACAACTTAGGGAACTAACTAACCACACTTGGGAATAATATCAGGGGTATGGGGTAATAGGGTATATGGGTACCCTAAAGAAATGACTTTCTCAGTATCATGATTATATGGTAAACAAACAGCTAATAAACTCAGATTAGAATGAGAAGGTTCTATCTCCGTTTAGAATGATAAGGTTCTATCTCCGTTTAGAATGATAAGGTTCTATCTCCGTTTAGAATGATAAGGTTCTATCTCCGTTTAGAATGAGAAGGTTCTATCTCCGTTTAGAATGATAAGGTTCTATCTCCGTTTAGGGCAGTTCAGAGATATTGAGCGTCAACGTTTTTACATTCCATTATGTTTTGTGAGATGGAACCTTTGTATTTTATTCATTACTAACTCAGAAATGTCAACATTTAAAAAATAACACCACACAGGCATTAATAAACACCTAATAATGGATCAGATTATGTAAAAAACTCAATTCTGACAAAAATGGAGATAGAACCTTATAATTCTAACGTCACGAAATGAGCTAGTTTTATAAGTACAACCCAATCTGACTCTTATGTGTGTCAAGTAGGGCTGTTACGATTATTCGACGTCGTCGACGTCACCGACTACGTCAATACGTCGGTTAGCGTAATATGCGTCGGTTAGTCGCAAAAAATATTATTATTTTTTTTTTTTTTTTTTTTTTTTAACCTTTATTTTACCAGGCGAGACAATTAAGTGTATGAGTGAAAATGGATAGCTACTAGCTAATGTTACACAAGCAATGTAGCTCACCACAGTTCGTATGTCTTGTCTTCTGGTGTTAGTAACGTTAGCTATGTAGCTGGCTAGCTACGGTAGCCTATTGTCATTGTGGTGCGAGCACCTACTGTACGTTATCTAGCTCGTAGCTCGCATGCTACGTTAGCATCAATTTAGCTAATCATAACATAGCAGCGAGAGTAACGTTAGCTAGCTATGTGTTGTGGTGATGGACAGACTTCTAAATGGCCATGTTGGCATTCAAGTTGGCCAAACATAGCAGTGAGGTGGAGACCAAAACGTTTTTTTTTTTTTTTTTTTTTACAGTACAAAAATTATCGTTAGACTTATTGATTAATTAGTCGTTAGACTAATCGAATAATCGATAAAATAATCGCTAGATTAATCGTTAGAAAAATAGTCGTTTGGGACAGCACTAGTGTCAAGTTATTCAGTGCACTGCTCTATTGTGCCTGAATGGTAGTGGGCAGCTTATCAGGTCAACAATGTCTGTTACTGTCTCAGTTAACATGTAAGAATTGTTTATGAGAACTAGGTTGAAATGCGTGAGTCTCACGGCGATTGCGTGAGACTTGGCAGCTATGTTAACGTTTATGTCTTATCTGTCAAGACTATGTTATCTGAACACAGATCTCCCCACCACCAGTCTAGCTTAGTTAGTAGCTATAGAATTACATAGAAGTCCAGTGCGTGAATGAATGTGCTCTTCACAGTCTCTCTCCCCATGGTCCCTTGAGCAAGACATTTTCCTCCACATGTCCAGATCTATCAAGTCTAGTCTCGTTGCCCAATGTTTAGATCCCTTGTCACCCCAATCTCTTGCTATATTTTGCACAATTCACTGGTAAAACATTGCAGATCCTAAATGCTAAGCTCGGTGGCTATCTACTAAATCCCTGCGCCATGTTGTTGTGGCTGTGTTCATGCTAGGCTAAAGCCTTTAAACAAACCGTGATTAAATAAATAAATAGATATAATATCATTGAGATCATTGTATTGTACTCACCATCACAAGTTCCGTATAAGCCGACCAGGACGAAAAGCGTGAGTACGTTTCGTTTCTTAGCCATGATCGCTAGATTCCCATCTCATTGCATTGGATACATACAGCTCGATGTTGACACGGGCAGAGCCAGAATCTCCAACACACAGCCTACACGCACGCGCACACACAGCCTACACACACACACACACATGCGCGCGCATACACACACACACACACACACACACGCGCGCACACACACACGCACACACACAGCCTCTTAAAGGGGCGGAGGACAGTAAAGGGGAGGGGAGGGATGGTTTGTTATTTTCTAGTAGGGCAATAAGAATATCATATTAGGATACTCTGTGGTGTTTGTGCCAAAAATACACTAAACACCAAAAATAAATGATGATTTGTTGAAAAATAGGAATACTTCATAGCCTACAAGATCAATCTGAAGGTTTTTCCAATGTCTTTTTTATTTGTCAGGATTTCTTTTGTATACAACATATGACAGATATCATGATATGAATGAATGAATGAATGAATGAATGAATGAATGAATGAATGAATGAATGAATGAATGAATGAATGAATGAATGAATGAATGAATGAATGAATGAATGAATGGTCTTTTCTTTATTGTCATTAATATAGTACAGGTACCATACAACGAAATGTAGGAGGGGGGGCTCCCCTGGTGCTTGGAAAAAAAACTAAAAACAAGAGAGCCAAGGGTAAAATAAAGAAGAGAAAAGAGCTGGTTGACATAAATAAAGGCTATGTACACTATCTACTATACAATAAAACACTGTGCTGTACACAGTGATATCTCACTTATCTAACATATTCAAAGATAGGCAACTCTCCAAAAGGTGAACTACAAAGGGCTTCATTCCCCCCCTCCACTCCCCACTTTGGCAGTAGATCGGCCTGCCCTGAACAGTCGTAAATGTGCAGACAAATATTGCAAATGTGTCAGAAACGCGTGGATAGACTACAGTAGCCTACAGTTCCTCCGTTTCCATTGCAGTTGTACTGTACGTTATTGAGCCTTCAGAGTCACCTGACACCGTGCTGCCGGTTAGCCCCACCTTAGTTGATGTATGTGTTCACAGAGGCAGGCGGGTGTGGCCCTACTCAGGTATGTCCCTGAGAGAAAGCTAGTTTGATCCAGTTCATTGAAACTTTGTATCTCATCTTGACACAAAAGCCTTTGATAATGTGAATGAAATGAGTGGTGCTCTCTCTCTCTCTCTCTCTCACACACACACACACACACACACACACACACACACACACACACACACACACAAGCCTACATGATCATGTGCATTTTAATTAAGTAATCAGCGTACTCTCTCACACTCTCACACCCACACACACAATGTGCAAGCATAACATTCAAGCACAGCTTTTGCAATTAGTGTACACATACATACAGCAACACTGTTCTCGCAGTCCCCATGTGTGCATAGAATTTGTGTTTATTCAATTATTGGTGATGGTGTGATGGTCTAGATGGCGAGGGCAGTGTACTCGTGATCTCAGTCTGGGATGTTTAATGCAGGCTCTGTTTCCTCAGTTTGGTAAGAGAATACCAAACTAACCTATGTAATCTCTTTCATTCAATCTGCCCTACATGAACATGAACAAATCCATCTGAAGTATTTGCTCCAGATCATTATATTCTTCGAATTTTACAGGTACTTTGGTGTTGACATCAATACCCCCAACGCTGCCCCTATCTCTTGAAAATACTCTGTCGTCTCCCCCCCCCGCCACATTGACTAGACAGACGGGGCTTTGAAGGGTATTATCTCTCTGAAGTTCACCACCTCCCACACACATACACACAGATATTTCCAGCCAGCCTCCAGACATGCCAACATACACAGAGAACCTCAGACCTTTAGATGGAGCGACTCGTTATGACAGCTGAGTCACGAATGTATGAAAAGTTTGGTGTTCGTGTGGGCTCAGAAATGTCCTCTAAATGTGTTAGTCTATGGACCAAGGTCTTTCAGGAAAGGTCAAGCTCTCCATTTTCTTTTACTGATTTATTCCCATGCAATCAACTTGTCAGTCAATTGTTGGAATTGAGTATTTTTGCTCTAGGCACAGGGTCGGCCATATTCAGCTCCCCTGGAGCAATTAGAGGTTAAGTGCTTTGCTCAAGGGCACATCCAATAGATCAGGGGGCATGTTTTAGCAGCTGTGTTAATTCAGTCTGGTGTATTACAGTCAGATCCTTAAAGTTGCGTTCTAGGAGTCTGTAGGCCCCAATTTGCATGTGCAAATATTGGTAAAATTGTGCGCTATATATCTTGACGTTTTGTTCACTTTATTGCACTTTGAACCTTGCCTCTGGACTGGACCCCACAGAATGGAAGGATAGTATCTTGGAAACAGATGCAAGGCCGCCCTCTAGTGGCAGATTTGGGAAGCACGCGAGAAAGAATGAGAGCACACAATTCATAGCTTTCAGTCATGAGTCTGGTGGCCTGGCGTGCAAAACAAATGTTCAAACATGGAAAATCTCAAAGCAAATCAAAGTCTATAATACATGCACACTTGCTTGCCAAATGCCTGCCTAAACACCATGGGCGTTGATTGGCGAAGCTCTTCTCGATCTGGCCAAAACACAAGTGCTGGAACAAGCCTTGTATTCAACGTTTCTAAATACTCCCTAAATACTACAACCAAGTGATGAAAGAGGGAGGTTCATCCTCAGCCTCATGCGTGATAACGGGCAGTTGCTGGAAGAAAGAGAGGTTTGTTAGGACTGATATCACAAACATTAACACTACTTGTAACTTGGCATAAGTTGGGAATTCCAGTCATTGCCTTGACTTTTTCCCATCTTCTTTTTCAAAAGCCAGTTAATCAAAATGTTATGGATGTCATAATGTCCTTCTTCAGCTTTCAATCACTGCCTTGCATGATTTGTTGTTGTCACACTGTTGTAGTTCATCCTCAGCAGGTGGTGAAGACTCTGCAATATTGAAATACAACTGTGAACATTCTAAACCTGCTAACTGCGACACTTTAACGAATGTGCAACAAATATTATGTGCAATATGACAACCCTCGTGTACATAAGGTTCAGAGATAGGAAAAGTTAGGATATTTATAGCATAGCATAGTGTACAGCACAGTGTTTTATTGTGTAGTGTAGTAGTATAGTATAGTAGATAGTGTACATAGCCTTTATTTATGTCAACCAGCTCTTTTCTCTTTTTTATTTGCAACAACAGCGGCTCTACTTCCTGAGAGTCCTCAGGAAAGACCACATCGGACAGGAGATGCTTGTGACCTTCTACCGCTGCGCAGTGGAGAGCATCCTCACCTACTGCATCTGCGTGTGGTTCTCCAGCTGCACAGCCGCAGAGAGGAATGCGCTACAGAGAGTCGTGAGATCGGCCCAGAAGATCACCGGCGCCCCCCTCCCCTCTCTGGAAGAGCTGTACAACACACGCTGCCTCAGAAAAGCCTCCAAGATCTCCAGAGACCCATCCCACCCTGGGTACGAACACTTTGCTCGGCTGCCCTCGGACAGGCGGTTCAGGACCATGTTCGCAAGGACAAACAGACTGAAGCTCAGCTTCTACCCCAGGGCCATTCAGGCCCTGAACACAGCAAAGACCTAGGTTCTAGGCCCTGGACAATTCTAGACAATTTGATGGCAGCTACTAGATTGAAATCAAGTGCAATACTGAAACACAACTGTGAACATTTCAAACCTGCAAACTGCGACACTTTAAATGAATGTGCAATAACACTATGTGCAATATGACAACCCTCGGGTACATAAGGTTCAGAGATAGGAAATGTTAGAATAGGTATAGCATAGCATAGAGTACAGCACAATGTTTTATTTGTATAGTATAGTATAGTGGATAGTGTACATAGCCTTTATTTATGTAAACCAGCTCTTTTCCCTTCTTGTTTTTTTTGTTTTTTTTCTTCCTAGCACCAGGGGAGCCCCCCCTCCCAAATTTCGTTGTTTGGTACCTGTACTATATCAATGACAATAAAGACCATTCATTCATTCATTCATATTTTACCCGTGGCCCTCTTGTTTTTAGTCTTTTTTCCAAGCACCAGGGGAGCCCCCCCTCCTAAATTTCGTTGTATGGTACCTGTACTGTATTAATGACAATAAAGACCATTCATTCATTCATCTTGCTTCTTTTTCTCTTCCCCCCTTCTTCTCTGCATTCTGCTGCGCTGCTCATACCTGTCCATGTCATGCTCCTTTTTCCTCTTTCTGGTGGCGGGTGTGTGGGAGAAGATGGATGGGATCCAGCCAGGGGACAGCGGGTCATCGGATTTGGCCCCTATACAAACTCAACAGGCTGAATGTAAATGACATAAGAGTTCCGTACACTGATGTAGTCCTAGATACTGCACTCTCAACTAGAATTGGACACACTTCTACAATGTATTCTATAACACCGAGCCAAGGTTATACAAGTTTTACAACGAATGAATTAACTGTTAACAGGTGAATTTATCGTTATGATGAATTAGTTGTGTGTAGTCAGATATATAAACGGGTTATTTTGATAAGCTGGACACATTTTGGGATATATATGGTTACTTTCTCGCCTGAAAACATTAAAACTTAATAAAATGACATGTTAACACTTACACACACATATATATATATACATATGTAATATGTATATATATTTTACGGTACATGTGGGAAAACGGTACATGTGGGAAAACTAGGGTTAGGTGCTAGGGTTAGGGTTAAGGTTAGGGTTAGGGTTAGACATGCCAGCACGTACCAAGTCGACGTAGCACCTAACCCTAACCCTAGTTTTCCCACATGTACCGTAACATATATATACTTTAGATTGTGCCCAATAACAGCCAATGGAAGAGTGGTCTCCATTATGTACTGAATGTTTTCTTCAGAAGTTGCCTAGGGAAATCACAGCAATTGTCACAACAAATGGTCTCTCCTCACCTGTCCCGTCTCAGTTGTGTAAGTCTGTAGAGTGGATTAAAGTCCTAAGTACTACCAAGCGCTCTTATAATAGCCTCAGCACCCAGTTAACAGACAACAGTCAACATTACGGCATCAGATGACATAAAAAAACAGTCAACAATCTCATTAAGGTTTATTCACAATATGATACAATAAAATGACAGAATGGTGAGGACATAATTGTAAATAAGAAATTGATCCTTCTGGATAAATAAAATTTAAATAAATAAATACAGATGCATTCTTCAACAAAACGAATTGGATATATTAGTAGTATAATGGGCAACCAGAAAAATAAAGACAACTGCAACACCCAACTCCCATGTATATGAAACACCTATTAGTAATGATTTACATTATCTTTCCCAACCTTGCTACAGTGATTTGGTTTTCAGTAAATCATCCCTGAGAAGTGTGTGTGTGTGTGTGTGTGTGTGTGTGTGTGTGTGTGTGTGTGTGTGTGTGCGTGCGTGCGTGTGTGCGTGCGTGTGTGTGTGTGTGTGTGTGTGTGTGTGTGTGTGTGTGCGTGCGTGTGCGCACTGAGGTAGATGCCTGAAAAATGCTTGTTTAGTTTTGTTTGTAAAGAAGGCCTGCGTGCTCAGAGTAAAATAATTAAAGTGACGGTAGAGGAAGACTTTGTGCCTTTCCAAAGGCAATTGAAAATCATTCTCAAACCCTGAGACATTCAAACCCTGAGTTCTACATCTCATAAATAAGACAACAAAGACAGTATTATAGTCAGGAGGCCCTGGGTTTGGAGGGCAGTTGCGTGACAGTTGCATTAGGGATGGGACGATACACTCAACTCACGATACGATGCACCTCTCGATACAGGGGTTCATGATACGATACAGTCACGATACGATATCATAAATAAAACAAGATCAGTGTTTCCCCTAGGTTTGTTGCCTTGGGGGGGGGGGGGGGGGCAGCGTCATGTCCAGGGGGTGTAGGAGATAGGCTCCTGCCTATATGGGCCATTTGGCTCGAGAACCATCGGTTCTATTTCGTCCCATCCCTAAGTTGCAATACATCCCAATGTTAATTGAATGTGAGATCTCTAGTTGCAAACAGAGGTCCAGGGAGTTCTCCTCCCTCTTCAAAACCAATCATTATCTCAAAGGGATATTCTCAGTCTTTGGAGTATTTACATCAGAAGTGTGAATGGCACGGCCATTTTAGTACTACTTCAGTCAGACACACAACTTAGACACCTTGAAACAGCAGCTCATCCCTATGAGTCCATAGAGCAGCACGGGAGTCTACCATAGAGCCGATGGAGATAGACAAGCCCACAGTGCAGACTAGTATCAGTACATGTGGGATATATAACCCCACAACAAACATACTGGAAGGTACTGGAAGTGTGAGACATTGAACTGTAGACCAGCTGTTTGTTTTTTGAACCTCTCACTCCTTCTTCTCTTTACTAGCTTTCTTCTTCTTCTGTTTCTCCGCCTTCTCTCTCTCTTCCATCTCTTTCTCGGCCCTCTCTTTCTCCCTCTTCCTCTCCTTCTTGACCTCCTTGTACTTCCAGATGGGCAGCTCCAGGTAGCCCTTCAGGTGCTTCTTCTTCTTCTTCTCCTTCTTGGGCGTGGGCTCTCCGGACCTGATGATACTGATCTGAGGTATACAGCCGGAGGGGAGCACGCTGTTCCTGCGGGGCGCCATGCCGCGGGGGATGAAGGCGCGCACGCTGGTCGAGGCCACCGACAGCACGCTGCCCCGGCGGTCC
This sequence comes from Nansenia antarctica, assembly GCF_963989245.1. NCBI lineage: Eukaryota > Metazoa > Chordata > Actinopteri > Argentiniformes > Microstomatidae > Nansenia > Nansenia antarctica. The sequence goes on along the minus strand of NC_137691.1, from coordinate 7,274,849 downwards.
GTGTCGGTGCAGCAGGACGTGATGGTCGACTCGGCCGAGTGGATGGCGGGGACCATGGAGGAGACGCAGCCGTTGCAGTGGGACACGGCGCTCTCCTCCAGCTGCCTCGACGTGTGCTTCTGCGCCAGCTCCGGGACGGCGAGGCGCCTCTTCCCCACCTCGGGGGGGCTGGTGGGGCAGAGCGGGCGGCAGCCGGTGGCCACCAGGGGGCTGTGGACGCCGGTGGTCATGCGCACCATGTAGTCCAAGACCCCGTTGTCCTGGGGGTCACGAGGGAGGCTGAAGCCGAAGGAGGATTTGAAGCGCTGGGTCAACATGGCACCCTTGCTCCTGTTCTTGGCCGTGGCCTTGGCCACCAGCGCCTGGAGCTCGGGCCACTCCGGGACGTAGCTCTCGCAGAACTGCTCGGCCCTCGGCCGCAGGTTGAGGCGGCGGAGGCGGTGTAAGGTGTCGAACCGGCCCGTCTTCAGCGCCCAGTCCCGAGCGCATCTCCCCTTAGTGGTGTCGACTGCGTGTATGTCCGCACCTGGGAGGGAGTGGAAGAGCAGGGGAAGGGGGGGAAGAACAAGTGTTGGTGCTTTTCCACTACCAACCCGAACCGGGCCGCATTTGCATCTGTGCCGTGCCGTGCCGTGCCGTGCCATACTTTCAAGTAGTCAGTTGTCACAATCTCATACGACACACTCTGGAGTTGTCCAGACACCTCCCCTGGCGTGTATGGTGCGCATTGTGTTTATGGTGTGTAGGCCTATGTGGTGTGTACGGTTTGTATGGTGTGTATGTGGTGTGTATGTGGTGTGTAAGGTGTGTAAGGTGTGTAAGGTGTGTAAGGTGTGTATGGTGTAGAAATAGAGGAGGACCTGTACCTGCCATGACCAGGGAGGCCACCACATCGTTGCGGCCCTGCATGGCGGCTTTGATGAGGGCTGTGAAGCCGCGGCAGTCCCGGGTCTCAGTCTCAACACCGACAAAGAAGTTCAGGATGTAGTTGACTGTAATGTTGTTCCCTGGTGACAGAATGGGTATGTTTTTATTACTACTCTGTTACTCTTTGATACTATGAACCTGTCCTAATGTTTAATGTTCCATTATAATCATTGCTCATCATTACTAATTTATTCATAATAATTTTTTGCTGTATTTCTTGGATGTGGTGTTCGTCTTTGAGTGACCTCCTCATTATGTATTATTCTCAATATTAAGTGGCACGTCTCAGCTCCTGTCTCTCTAAGGAATGTGTGCCTATGTGCAGTCAGCAAGGTTATAGATAATTCTGGTTAGTGTCTGGTTAGTGGGTATTGTTTATAAAAGCCTCAGACTAGAGCACACACGCGGTGGTATTTCTCCTCTCCTGTTCCTGAGGGGGTGGTCAGGAGAGTGTTAGGTATAGTCTACATGGTACAGACAACAACACACAGACCAAATAGAGTATATTGTGCGATTAGTTGTAGGACTTGGATATTCTATTGATTCACAATCAGTGTTGCTAGCCTGCTCTTCAGTAGCTAGTGGTTGTTATAGTGGGAACGGTGAGTAGGGCTAACCTGCTTGTGCAGCGATCATCAGTGCAGTGTTGCCATCATTGTCCTGGTGATTGATGTCCAGGAAAGGACAGTGGTGAAGGCCATAAACTATCTCCAAAAAGCCCTTATAGCATGCCACCATCAGCCCATTCTGTTGGTCAATGGGGATACAGAAAAATATTATTTGACCGTCAATGACTTATACAGTGGGGTGCAAACATTTGGGCACCCCTAGTCAAAATGCCTTTTACAATTAATATCTAAGTGAAAAGAAGCAAACCTAACCTCTAAATGGTCCAAAGTTAAACACGACACATTTCATCACATTTTAAAGCAAGATTGGATCCTTGGACAACTGTTTAGAGGAACCCATGTTTTTTAACACCAGACACAACAGCCACCGCAATCGGATACTTTAGAAGGCATGGAGTTACTTCAGAATATATAGTTCAACCCTGGAATTATATTCACCTGACTCATTGAAGCCCTAACGAGTAAATCACTGGTCTGGGCCTTAGTAATCATCTTCTCAAAAGGTAACAAAGAATAATCCAAAAGGGTTCCCAAACTTTTGCACAGGGCCCTTTTCCTTTTTTAGCATTTAAAAACTCTGAACTGTATATCAGTTATTATGTATGTCTGTATGTTGTAGACTTACTTGTCTTGGTGTGTAAAACAATGCCCGTAACATTCTAACTGAGTCACTCTCTGGTCACTGGACCATACAACCCAAATTAAATTAGATTACATGAGATTCAAATGTATTGTCATTGCAGACTACAAGTACTAGACAACGAAATGCAGTTTAGCCTCTAACCAGAAGTGCAAATAGTGATATAAGAACATGATATAAAAAACATGAATGACATTCCAAATCAGACCCATACCCAGCCATTGACGTCCAGATCCATGACCTCCTCTCTGGTGACCCCGCTCTGTAGCACCACCCGTAGCGCAGGGGTGTCATTCCGAGCGCACGCTTCATACAGCCTGGAGGCGGGGCCTCCTTTTACATTCTCCCGCTCATAGTCTGGAAGCACCGAGTCATCGGAGAAGACGCTGTCAGAGTCTGACCCGCTCCCAGATAAAGACACCTCTGAGCCATCCTCGTCAGGGCCTGAGTCGAGGAGAGGGTCATGGGACGCAGAGCTCTTGACGGCGGCCATCTTGCAGCTCTGAGAGGGGCCCAACCACAGTGTGAAGGAGATGGGAGCGGGGACCCTCGGGCTACATCCCCGCTTGAGCTCTAAGGAAAACAACCGTGATGGTCAGACACTAAAACAGAAAAATGCCATGGGTCCATTTCCATCTTGAGATCTTGGGAACTAAAACCAGTGGTCAGAATGACCATTGTTTGTCTATTAGACAGGCGTGGAAAACAGGGTTTCAACACAAGCTTTTGCTTTTCCAACCCAGCTCCACCAGATACCGTACCTTTCAACTGCTACTATGATCTTATGCTTATTACTAATGACCACTGTTAGTTGTATCAGGTGTGTTCGTGCTGAGCTGTAATACAAGCTGGTACACACTGTGTTCTAGCAGGGTTGAGGAACACCCACACCACCATTCCATAAAGTCAAACACACGACTGACACAGCTTTCTGTCACATTTACATTTTCATTTTTGGGCATTTAGCAGACGTGTTTGTCCAAAGCGACTTACGACAGTATAGTGAAGAGACGTGACCGGTTAGGATTGACAGTTTGACGAGGGGCAACGTGAGGCTCAGTCAGCGATCGTAGTGACTAATCTGTGTGTTGTGGAGCGGCACTGGTTTGGCGGCACGTGGTCAACGTGCACTCCATGGTCAACGTGCACTCCATGGTCAACGTGCACTCCATGGTGAGTAACTGGATCAGCATCTAAAAGCCCCACCGAGCCCCACAGGGCTAAAGTAAGGTAAATCACCCTAAGAATAACCCAAGTCACACTTATCACCTCGTGTTTGGGCTCCTCCAGGGGCCATCCGGGGTAATACTTGTTGTCGTTTTCCCTCCAAAAAACACAATCTACATAAATATTCCCTCACACTAAACGTGGTTGTAGGCCTACGTGCTTTGGTGTGCCAATGGAGGAAAAAACGATATAAACTAAGTCAGCCCTCAAATCTTTATTTTGTCAGACTTTTGCACAAAGCGCTTCAACCTCGTTGAAGCCACGTCAGTAAGCCGTGCTGTTGAGCAGCAGAAACAGAGACACTGAGAATTAAACGTCACTTCTCAAGGTGTGAGAAGATATGTTGATGTTAGACAGACACACCCTAGGATTCCATTAAACAAGCATCATCAAAGCCTCTTATACAAGATCAAAGAATAAGGGAAAGCTATAGGATAAGGTTAGGATTTGTCCTACATTGTCTTTGGGATTTTAGGAGCTGAGGTTGAAATCGAGTTCATGTCGGGTGAGGCATCGTCTCAAAATCAACAAAATCAACAGATAGGATGACTCTGTGAGACAGCAGTCTGTCTGACACCAGACAAGACAAGACAAGAGTCTGAAAAGTATTTCTGTTTTTGCCTGTCGGAACAAAAGGTGTGTTTGAAATGAGCTGAAATCCTCAAATATTTTGTGGCCTGAATGACACATTATAAAGAACACATAAGATACTGTTTTAGAAACGGTCTCTTGTAAAATAAAATAAAAACAAAAAAACTATTGTAAGAAGCAATCTTGATATATGATATATGACTGTATATTTACCTCAGATTGGTGGTTTTCTGTCACTTCTCTCCTCACTCTGACAAGATTGTTGTTATTTTTTTCTCACCAAATGTCTCTGTTGTTTCTGTCCTCAGCTGTCCAGGTACCTGCGTGTGAAGGTATGGTACCCCAACAGGCTGTGTAGTTGCAAAGGCCACTTGCTGCCCTCCCGTGTCCTTCCAGTATGTGAAAAGTGACTCCACGCTTCACACCCAGACCCAGTCTACGCTGATGCTTTGACCGTCTCCATCTCACTCTCTGTCATGATGGTTTGAGGATCAGAGGAAGCGTCTAAACTTAGACAGTAGACACCGTGTGTCTTAGATCAGCTGGCATGCTCTCTCCCATCCCAATTACAACAGCTTTCAGGAGGGGATTATGACCAGTGGCCATTTCCATCTCTCTACAAACTACAAATGCATCAGGCCCTTTGCCTTGTACTCTTCCGCAGTGTCAGTCAAACACTGTTAGGATGTGCTGTAATCTCATCACATGACACATGACACAAGTGCCATTAAAAGATTCTTCCATTTATTTCATTGGTTGTTTGTTGAAAGGAGTCAGATACTGTATGACGATATAGAAACCCCCCCAGCACCACCAAACTTCCCCTTTTTCTGTTGAGTCAGGCCAATGTGGGACTAAATATGTCTGGTACCGTATGTCTTCTTGACATGGTTTGTAATTCCCGTCTCAGGTTTGACCAACATGACTTGGTAGGATGATCTGGTGAACACTTTTAATAGACGTGTGTCACGGGATGCTGACCAAGGGGACAAGGGGAGGAATGATGAGTGAAGAAGACATGAAGATGTTTGTGCAGTGTCTTGTATTAACTATTATTAGATTCGATTAGATTAGATTCAACTTTATTGTCTTTACGGAGTACCAGTACCAGACAACGAAATGCAGTTTAGCCTCTAACCAGAAGTGCAAACAGTGATATAAAACATGATGATAGTTATAGTGATAGGTGTTTTTTATTGGTTTTTATAAAAACGCAACACCGTGTATACAATCAATTAATCAAACAATCAGACATTTAAGACATTACATTCAACAACAACCAACATTAAACTAACTAAAGTGCTCAGTGTTCAGTGTATTGTCCAGTGTAGTGTAATGTTCAGTGTTCAGTGTTCAGTGTCCAGGTTCCAGTGTCGGTAGGAGGCAGGGGTAAAAAACCTGTTCGCTGTGCATCCGGGAAAAAAATTCCCCTGCAGCCCTCTAGTTGTAGAGCGACTACTATCCAGTTTGCCCACCAGTGCAAAGCCGTGGCTCCCCCACCTCCCTCCCCCGAGGGACCCCACACACCCGACTCACCCGACCCGCCCCACCACCGGCGCATCCGGCCCAGCCCACCAGGCTCAGACTCCTGTAGCCCTTCACGAGGCTAGCCGGACCAGGCGCCCCAGCGGCGGAGCAGATCGAGCACGCAGGCCGACCGGAGGCCCCTGAGGAGAGGCCCAGAGAGCTCGGCGCATGGCAGGCAAGCAGAGGCGAAAAACCTGTACACAGCTTATCCAGGGAAAAAGCTCCCTGGCTCTTCTCAGCTTGTTCCGGGCTGGGGGTTGGGGGTTGGCGGGTAGGGGACTGGGCCTGTAGCTGGGGGCCTGGAGTTGGGGGGGGGGTGGCCCGGAACAGGGGGTTTGGGGTCGCTGAGTTGGAACCTGGGGTTGGTGCTGGGGTGACGTGGTGGTTCCCGCCGGTCTCTGCTCCTGGGTCTGGAAGCCTGGGTAGGTGTCAGAGCTGGATATGACATGTGCCTGAAAAGATACAGGAGTGAGAGAAGGGAGGTGTGCATGGTTTGTGTAGTGTGCATTTTGGTGTCAGGCGGGTGATCAGTACTTCCCTGTGACCCAGTGGTGTTGGTCATCCTGGTGCTGGTGGTGCTGGCAGAGACGGCTGGTTCGGCTGTGGGTTGTGTGTGGTGATATTCTGGTGAGGGTAGGAAGTGGGTCAGTGCTGTGTACATGTGTAGGTGGTGGAAGGTGCAGTAAACTTCCCTGTTGGTGTTGTGCGCTGCTCCTCTCCTGGTCCTTGTGATGGTGATACTGCTGACCAGGGCTTGTGCTGGAACGGTGGTGAAGGTGATAGTGCAGGAACTGGTGGTGTAGTGAGGTAGGCCCGGGGTGGGGGGGGGATAGTTATAGTGATAGGTACAGTATGGCAAGTACGGTAGTTAGAGGTATGTACAGGAGCAGAGAGTAGTAAGCTATGTACAGTTCAGGTAGCTATGTACAGTATGGTGTATACAGTGTATAGAGGCTATATCTGCTAAAGCGTCTCGTACAATATTAAGTATTCTATTTTATTCTATTCTGTGACTGATGGCAGAGACCTAAAAACAGGTAGCAGCTGTATCAGATAGCATATTGTTTGTTGGTGTCTTGTACACAGTGTCGTTTGTTGAGTTGGCATCTATCTATAGCACAAAAACAATGATGCCTCACTGCAAGCAGCTTTTGCCAGGGGAACTTAATTGTTATCCTAGCTTAGACTTTCAAATCTCATCAAATGAGGCCAGTAAACTCTGGGGGGAAGAGTCTATGAGTTTATGAACAGAAGAATGTTTAAATGCCTCTCTTACACATCATCAAATCAAATGTAAGCATCTAGCACCCCCCACCCCCACCAAGATTGTTAGCGCTTTGTGTGATCTTTATTGACGTTTGCTATACTTCAGACTTACCACACGACGGCGCCATTGCTTAACTGCTAAGAAATCAGCTCGTTGTCAACAACCCTGAAGAGTGTAGATGTGAGCAGGAGGGAGTTGACCTTATACATTCATTGACACACTCATTCATCCGCTCTACAGTATCTCCTAATTTGGGCATTGGATAAAAGCAACTCTCATGAAAGGGAATGTAAGCTATCTTAAGATCCAAAACTAGTTTTTAACCAATGCCATGAGTCTGGCTAATATTAGAGACTTGGCAGCTATCCCAGAGCCAATCTTTGTCCCTCTCTGGCTTTGGGAGGGAGGGATTTTTCCAGGATGTTTCGATACCACATATTCTATTCCCCAGAATTTCACTTACCTAATCATTGACACACACATGAAACATGTATACACTCATACTCAACATCCTGTGCTGTGTCTCACACACACACACACACACACACGCACACACGCACACACACACACACACACACACACACACACACACACACACACACACGCACACACGCACACACACACACACACACACACACACACACACACACTTCAAAGGCATGACTGAGAGCATCCTGACAGGTTGCATCACCGCCTGGCCAAAACCGCAAAGCGCCTGAAGATCAGCGGTTGCGAGCTTCCCTCCATCGACGACATCACTGTGTTCAAGTGTGTCAGAAAGGCCCTCAGGATCGTTATGGACCCCAGCCACCCCAATCAGAAACCAGAGCTACTGCCGTCAGGGAAACGGTACCGAAGCCTCAGGGCTAAAACCCAGAGGCTGACAAACAGCTATTTCCCCCCAAGCAATCAGGCTGCTGGGGAAATGCACTGGAAGGGTGCAAGGGTCTGCCACCCCTCAGCCAACCCTCACGCTCACTGCGGAAATGAACATATTGCATTATAATAAATACTGCACATGACTGGAATACTTGGATACCAATTAACTAATTTACTACCGTACTGTTTTGTGTTATATTGCATTTCATAATTCATATCATCGTACTCTGCACAGCATTTTTGCACTATTGAGGTCATTGTAAAATCCATCACTTTATTACTTTATCAATGTAGGGTTACATATTATTATTGTGTTATTATTGTGTTTTGTATCTGAATGCTGCAATGTCAATGTTAAAGAATCGAAGCCAAAGAATCTTACTCTTGTGTACTTGTACAGTAAGATGTAATAACAGAGATTCGGATTTTGATCTGATTCTGACACACACACACACACACACACACACACACACACACACACACACACACACACACACACACAGTCACACTGACTGATAACATCTGGGGACTCAGAGACTGTTTTTTTTGTAGTACTGTATATCTCAGAGGGACAGGCTATTGGGGCAAATGGTGAGAGCATGTTGACAGTGTTATTGCATTATACTGTTATTGCATTCACCCTAATACACAACACTGTGTTTATGCAAAGGACAACATACCACTTCGCAGAGGAGGAGAATTTGAATTCTTGGAAACATGAAATGTGGCAAAAAAACAACATTACAGGCTCAGATTTCTAAACATCCACAAACACAGACAGACCCGGAGACATGGAGCCATGGAAACAACTATTCTATACAAAAAGCACACATATGGACACACACACTGCATATGGTCTTTGCTTTTTGGAATCTCTCTCTTTCTCTCTCCCTCTCTCCCTCTCTCCCTCTCTCTCTCTCTCTGTCTCTCTCTCTCTCTCTCTCTCTCTCTCTCTCTCTCTCTCTCTCTGTGTCTGTGTGTCTCTCTCTCTCTGACTCTCTCTGTCTGTGTGTGTCTCTCTCTCTGTCTCTGTCTCTCTCTCTCTGTCTCTCTCTCTCTCTTCTCGCTGTCTCACTCCCCCTTCACCAAGACAGTAAACACTAACAAAGATAAGAGCAATGAGTTCAAGAGTGTAGAAATTTGGGGAAAGGATCATGATGAATATAGGAGATGAAATGCTATAAGGGGGGCGTGGGGGGGGCGGGGAGAGTGGGAGGATGTGGGAGGATGACAAGGGAATAGAGAGAAGTGTGAGAAGAGTTGGGAGACGGGTAGGGAATCTTCCAACTCCAAAGAAGGCAGTCGCATTTGTGGAGTGACTGAGAGAGACACTAAACTTTAACTTTGTTTGTCAGATTTCAATGGAATCTATCGGATCTATCTATTTTATTGAATCAAAATCTTAACTCAGCTTTAATTGGCACCATTACAGAAGATTATTATTTGTTTCTTATGAAAATGTCAGGAACATGTGTTACCTCTCTGTAACAGTGTGGACACAACAACCGACCCTAACTCGTGAGACAGGATCAGGCCTGTCCGAGGGTCAGAAGAGTGACCGCCTCTCTACCAGGACGGCCTGAGGACAAATCCCTGGTCTTAACAGGACCGCGACAACAAGACTCTCCACTATCTAACACACAGAAGACTCAGGCTAGAAACAAAATGGATATCGGTTCTTCATCTGCATAAAACAATAAACAACTCGGCCTGCGCTGAGGCTTCCTCTCAGCTGTTCACCATCACCATCCTCCCGTAGAAGACAACCAAGCGTCAGTGGAGGAGAGAGAGGAAGCAGGGGAGCAGGGGTTAGCCTACTGACCTGACCAGAGGAGAATGACAGACTCTTCAGGATTGGGAATATAAAGGAAAGGTTACGGTTGTATCGCTTGAGAGAGAAGACAAGCCAGGGAGAGAAGGAAGGAAGGAAGGAAGGGCGGAGAGAGAGGAACGGAGAGGAAGAGGTTGCAGGATGAAGAAGACTCTGTTAAAGATCCAAGGGCAGACTGACCAGATCCTGGGCTCCGTGGCTGATAGGCTGACGTCTTTTGGGCTACGGCACCAGCCATGGGTGAGTGAGTGAGGTGAACGGACCGGACCGCCTTCTAAGTCTGTCTCTGTGCTTATAGCTACCGGTCCCCAACTCCTTTGTCGCTGTCATTCTAACCAACAAAGAAGTAGGCCATAGAGTACAAACAGACTAGCTAACAGGCTAGCTTGGTTTGAAGTGATGTGTTTCATTGGCATGTGAAGTATGTACTGTATATATTTTTTTATTGTTCTAAAAAAATGGTCAAAATAAACCTTGGAATAAAGAAAAGTAGGGGGTATGCAGGGAAACACATTACACAGAAATACAGAAATACATTCTGAAACTAGGATTGTGGAAGGCTCAACTACTGTACATACCCTGCGATATGACATGACCCACCCTCAGTGCAACGTTACTGATGACCACCAGCACAACGATGCTCTGCTGATCTGACTGGGGGATCTGAGACATTCCACAGAGGAGATAAGAGGTCACTTATTCTGAGGCTAAGATCAGGGAGAGGAAAAAGACATTGGCTTTAGCTCCAAACATTTCTAAATGCTTCCTCTGTTACACGTCATACCACACACACTTATCGATAGATAGATAGATAGATAGATAGATATAGGTAGATAGATAGATAGATATAGGTAGATAGATAGATAGATATAGGTAGGCCTACTTTATTGATCCCCAAGGGGAAATTAAGGCGTTACAGCAACTCACACCACAAACAACAACAACAACAACAACAAAATAAAGTCACAATTGAATAATAGAATAACATTTAAAAAAAGACATAAATAGACATCTGAAACATTATATACAGTAACAACAGTCCAGTATGATTTATTCATCCCCCAGCCTGACTCTGATCACCCCGACCGAGTCAGCGTTGGACCGTCTTATTGCAGCAGGCAGAAAATATCTCCTATTAGCGCTCCTCACATTGAATGAATGAATGAATGAATGAATGAAAGCTTTATTTCGAACATGTGAAAAAATAAATAGTTATAACAACAAAAAACAAAAACAAGAAGACACTATTTACTTCACATGTCCGAAAAGGAGTAGGAAGAAGCATAAACTTATTTAATCCTACCCCTTCTCCAATACTCAGAGATTAATAATTAATAATCTGCAGTTTGTAGTGCCGGAGGAAAAAGGAAAGACGTAGGCAACGTAATGATAACTGTTTAATCAAAATAACAACTTGTACTCTCAGTACAGGACCAGAAAATAGATCACCAAAACTGTTGTGTCTAAACAGGAAGTTGCAACGTTAATAATCCTCCCCTCTGCCCCTAGTGCCAGAACTGGTTCCCTCCCACTACACAACCAACAGTAAGAGGAGAACATGAACCCATAATGTAGTCACTACACCAGCCCCCCCAGTGTTCACCTCAATATTGGAAATCCTCACGGCGAGGAGGGCGTATGGCCCGGCCCCTACGATCGTAGGTAAAGTCAGGAGGTGCGGGAGGAGGTGTGACATCGCCCATCACGTCCTCCTGCAGGGAAGGACGGGGGGCAGTGACGACCGGGGGCTCGCGAGCTGCGGGGGGTTGTCGGGGTCGGAGGGGGGAATGGCCAGGGCGCGGCAGGGGAGGTAGGACTGGAGGCCGGCCTCTGCGCGGTGGCAGGGCCAAGTCCAGGGGCAGTTCAAGGTCCAAGTGGGCCGGTTTGAGGCGATCAACGGACACACACTCAGGCCTACCCCCCATGTCAACCATGAAGTTCTTGGCTCCGGCCTCGATGACACGGAAAGGCCCGTCATAAGGAGGACGTAGTGGAGTCCTGTGGCCATCATGCCGAATGAAAACGAACCTCGCTGAGTGCAGCTCCGGGGGCACCCTCGAAGTAGGGACACCATGCTGCGTAGTCGGGACCGGGACGAAGGTCCTGGCGCTGTCCAGCAGGGAGGCGCGCTGAGCGGCGGCGGACCAGGGCTCCGTTGACTTGGGAATGAAGTCACCGGGGACCCGCAGCGGCTGTCCAAACACCAGCTCAGCGGACGACGACTGGAGGTCCTCCTTAGGCGCTGTCCTGAGCCCCAGCATGACCCACGGCAGCTTGTCAAGCCAGTTGCTGTCCGTGAGGCTGGCTCGAAGGGCGGCCTTCATGGATCGATGGAAACGCTCACAGAGCCCGTTCGCCTGCGGGTGATAGGCGGTTGTGCGGTGGAGCTTGACCCCCAGATTCTCCGCCACCGCTGCCCACAGCTCTGAAGTAAACTGTGAGCCACGGTCAGAGGAGAGATCAGCAGGGGTGCCGTAGCGGGAGACCCACACCGCGATGAACGCCCGGGCCAGGTCGGGGGCTGTCGTTGAGGAGAGCGGAACTGCCTCCGGCCAGCGAGTCGTCCTGTCCACCATGGTAAAGAGATAGGTGTATCCGTGCGAGGGGGGCAGCGGCCCTACCAGGTCCACGTTTACATGATCGAACCTCCGCTCAGGCACAGAGAACTGCTCCAGGGGGGCCTTGACGTGTCGATGCACCTTGGCGCGCTGGCAGGCGATGCACGTGTCTACCCAGGCCCTCACATCCCTCTTGAGCCCATGCCAGACGAATTTCTCTGACACCAGCCGTGAGGACGGTTTCCTACCAGGGTGAGACAAGCCGTGTATCGCCTCGAAGGCGGGGCGCCTCCAGTTGGCGGGGACCACCGGTCGTGGCTGACCCATGGAGACGTCGCACAGGAGCGTGGCCCCTGCGTCACCGAAAACCACCTCTTCTAGGCGCAGTCCTGTGTCCGACAACTTGAGAGCCTGGACGGCGGGGTCGGCGGCCTGGTCTGCAGCCATGCGCGCGTAGTCCAAACCCAGTTGGACCGCACCAACCACCGCCCTGGAGAGACAATCCGCGACCTGGTTGGACTTCCCAGCAACGTGCTGGATGTCTGTGGTGAACTCGGATATGTAGGCGAGCTGGCGCTGTTGGCGGTCGGACCACGGCTCCGCCACCTTGGACATGGCGTGCGTGAGTGGCTTGTGGTCCACGTAGGCCGTAAACTCGCGGCCCTCCAGTAAAAAACGGAAGTGTCTGACAGCAAGCCACAGCCCGAGGAGCTCCCTGTCGAATGTGCTGTACCTTTGCTCTCTGGGAGACAGCTGGCGGCTGAAGAATGCAAGAGGCTGCCAGGCGTCCCCAACCCACTGTTCGTACACCGCTCCCACAGCAAAGTCAGAGGCGTCCGTGGTGAGAGCAGTGGGTGCCGAGGGCGAGGGGTGGGCCAACATGGCAGCGCGGGCCAGGGCCGCCTTGGTGTCCTGAAAGGCTTTGACACGCTCCGCCGTCCAGTCCACCGGCTGCTTCAGAGTCTTGCCCTTCTGGGCATCGTACAGAGGCCGCAGGATGTGAGCGATGTGGTGGAGGAAGCGATAGTAGAAGGTTACCATCCCGATGAACCCCTTGAGCTCGCTGATTGTGCTGGGGCGCGGGAAAGCAGCGACAGCTTCCACCTTCGAGGGGAGGGGGGTCACCCCCTCTGCGGAGACCCGGTGCCCGAGAAAGTCGATGGTGTTCCGTCCGAACTCACACTTCGCCGGATTGACAATCAGCCCATGTTGGCTGAGCCGTGTGAAAAGGGCCCGGAGGTGGGACAGGTGCTCCTCCTCCGTGGTGCTTGCGACGAGGATGTCATCCAAGTAGACGAAGAGGAATGGTAGGTCCCGGAGCACCGAGTGCATGAGGCGTTGGAAGGTCTGCGCCGCGTTCTTCAGGCCGAACGGCATCCGCAGAAACTCGAAGAGTCCAAATGGCGTGATTACGGCCGTCTTAGGGACGTCCTCGGGGTGCACCGGCACCTGATGGTACCCCCGTACCAGGTCCACTTTGGAGAAGAAGCGTTTGCCTGCCAGGTTCGCTGAAAAGTCCTGGACATGTGGGACCGGGTAGCGGTCAGGCTTGGACGCGTCGTAGAGGCGGCGGTAGTCCCCACATGGGCGCCACCCGCCGTCTGACTTAGGGACGATGTGCAGGGGAGACGCCCAGGGGCTGCTCGAGCGCCGAACGATGCCCACCTGCTCCATATGCGCAAACTCCGCCCTGGCGATGGCCAGCTTCTCCGGGTTGAGGCGCCTGGCCCTGGCGTGGAGGGGAGGCCCCTCGGTCTCGATGTGGTGCTCCACTCCGTGTTTCACCGTGGGCGCGGAGAAGGTGGGCTTGGTAAGGTCGGGGAATTCGGCGAGCAGCCGAAGGTACTGGTCACTTTCGGCGAGCGTATTGGACCACCCGCTGTAGACCGCCTCCCCCTGCGTACAGGCGAAGGAAGCGAAAGTCTGTGAGTTGACCAGGCGCCTGTTCCCCACGTCCACCAACAGGTTGTGGGCGCACAGAAAATCCGCACCAAGGAGGGGAAATGTGACAGCCGCTATGACAAAATCCCACGAAAAGCATTGCCCTCCGAAGCACACGTCCACCGCCCTAGTGCCATAAGAGCAGATAGGTGTGCCGTCCGCGCCTGCCAACTGCGGACCACACTCCTCCTTCGCCACATCCGATCTCTCTGCCGGAATGATGCTCCACTGGGCACCTGTGTCACAAAGGAAACTGCGACCAGAGGCGGTGTCTTGTATGAAGAGCAGCCTGTTGGTGACGCCAGCGCTCAGGGCCACTACTGAGTGCCGGCCCCGCCGTTTCCCGTCGGTCCGAAGGTGCAGGGTGAGCGGCACCGTTTGGCCTTGGCGCCAAAAGTGGCGTGGTAGAAACAATGGCCCGCAGCGTTACCCTGCTGGCCAGAAGGTCTGGCGTCATCCTTCGCTCTCCTGCGACGGTCGGGTGGCGGGGCGGCCGCGGGAGCGAGCAGGTCGGGGGACCGTTGAGGCATGGCCAAGACGAACCGGTCCGCCTCCCTGGCCAGGGCGCGGGGCTCCATGATGGCGGTGTTGGCCAGCGCCATCCTAACTTGAGCTGGCAATGTGCGCATGAACAGCTCTGTGAAGAGGATCATGGGGTCTTCTGTACCGAGCAGGTTTAGCATCCTCTCCATGCGCGCAGAAGGCCTCTCGTCACCCAAGTCCGACATGGCAAATAGGCGACGCACCCTCTCCGCAGTGGACAGTTCAAATGTCTCTAGAAGCAGGGCCTTGAGGCGCTCATATTTGTTCGTCGTCGGGGGAGCAGACAAAAAACCTACCACTCGAGCTGCGGTGGAGCTGCCCAACATTGCCACAGCATGGTTGTACCGGTCGTCGTCGTCATCGATGTCACTTTTGTTGAAATGTGCCTCTACAATAGCAAACCATGCAGCAGGCGTTGAGTCCCAGAACTCTGGTAGCTTGAGAGTGGGAGTGTGCGCACCACGCGTTACCCTGACAGGGGATGGTGATGGCTGCCGCTGGTTTGAACGTCTTCCTCGCCCGGACATTTTGCAGGATTGTAATGTTCGTTCGCTGGTTTTTGTACACAATTACGTTAACAAAAATCCACGTCGGGGTCACCAGTGTAGTGCCGGAGGAAAAAGGAAAGACGTAGGCAACGTAATGATAACTGTTTAATCAAAATAACAACTTGTACTCTCAGTACAGGACCAGAAAATAGATCACCAAAACTGCTGTGTCTAAACAGGAAGTTGCAACGTTAATAATCCTCCCCTCTGCCCCTAGTGCCAGAACTGGTTCCCTCCCACTACACAACCAACAGTAAGAGGAGAACATGAACCCATAATGTAGTCACTACAAGTTTCAATATTAATATAATATTTTTAAAATTAAATCAAATGTATTTACGTATCAGAACAACCCAAGCTTACTTTGATAAATCTCGCGAGATTGATCGAAAATAAGCCTGGATTTTCCTTTAGCGACGTTGATGGAATACCCCCCAGGGCCCAGTGACTATCAAAGCCCTTCTTCCTCCTCGTGAAAACCATGTACCGTCTTATTGCAGCAGGCAAAGAAAATATCTCCTATTAGCGCTCCTCCTCACATTCGAAATGTTGATAACTAGATGAAATGATCAAGTCTGATGAGTTTGTCATTTCATCGAGTATAATCTCACGATAATCTATTATGTTGCATGGATGGAAGTTTTCCCAGAGTCAAGAAGAGTCCCTGCTGCCCGGCGAGGCCAGGTGGCGGGCAGAGAGGGGGGTCCGGTGGCCCCGCAGGTCCAGTGATGGTGGCTCGGGGCAAACAGGTGAGGAACCATAACGTTGATGAGGGGATGTTTACTGTTAGAGCTTCAAAGGGTCTTTCTTGTCAATCTTATCTTCTGTCAAACAAAATTCCACCATAAGATTTACGGTGAGTGAACTGCCTGGGAAAATCTGGTCAACGCACAATAAAATGGCCATGGTTTATGCGGTGCAGTGTTTTCCCTTCACCACTAGGTGGCAGCAGTAGATCTGTTCTCAGAGCCTGTCTGTGTCTGGGTCCCTACGAACAGACATGGCAGATACAGTAGGCCTACACTCAGGGAAAGGCAGCCTGTCTGGTGGGCCCCAGACACACAGGGCTGATACACCCAGAAAGAAAGAAGTCCAGAACGCTGCAAGCTATCCCCAGTTTTCCCACCTCCTCCATCTTCTTCAGCCCAAATCTAGACACTTCTTTTCTTGGCCAGCCAGGCCATGTAGGATTTGGATATGGTGTCTGGGGAGTGGGGAGAAGTTGAGGTGGGACAAGAGTTTGGTCCGGGACAGATGTTGAGAGGTCGGAATGGAAAGTCTGAAATGAGGGGTGTTCTGGTTTTTCATCTGGATGGGTTCTTCTGTTAAATACGCTACACGCCAGACTAGTACCTGACTAGTACGGCAGAGACTAACTGGACTTCTCTCTCCCTTTAACGGTCTCTCAAACACACACACACGCACACACACACACACACACACACACACACACACAAACACTCGCACACAAACACACACACACACACGCACTCACGCACACACACACACACACACACACACACTCACACGCACACTCGCGCACACACACACACACACACGCACGCACACACGCACACTCGCACACACACACACACACACACACCACACACACACACACACACACACACACACACACACACACACACAACACATACAGTACATAAAGGTCAGGGCTTTTCAGCTCACCGGGTCTGTCATTTAAGCAGGGCTTTTAGAGGGGCTTAAGTAGATGGCCAAGGGACCAAGCGCATTTTGATATTTTTATAGCCGTAATCTCCTGGGTGGATCAAGATTGCTAGGTTGCACAAGTCGACCCATGACGTGTGTATGTGTGTCTGTGTGTGTGTGTGTGTGTGTGTGTGTGTGTGTGTGTGTGTGTGTGTGTGTGTGGGTGGGTGGGTAAGTGTGCGGGTGGGTGTTTGAGAGCCTGAGAGAAAGAGAGAAGAAAAAGAGAGAAAGGGAAAGGAAAATACTTGATCTGAGATTAGTGTAAATCAACCGCCAACCTCCCAGGCACGCTTTGTGTGGGATATTTCACCTGCACGTATAATCCTGTGGTCACTGGAAACGTGTACTGTACACTACGCGTCGATGCATGCATTGACATGTGCAAATCCCCTTTCGGAAGCAGCTGTCCCCTTGATTAATATGATGGAGAGAGAGAACGAGAGAGAGAGAGAGAGAGATAGAGAGAGAGAGACAGAGAGAGAGGGAGAGAGAGAGAGAGAGAGAGACAGAGAGAGAGAGACAAAGCAGTCAGTGTGGTGTTGGTTCTAGTGGTAATCAGGCTGCGCGTTGGCAGAGTTGGCACTGTCTGGGCATGCAGCATTATTTCTGCTCCACTTTGATATCACCCCATACGCATTCTCTCTCTCTCTCTCTCTCTCTCTCTCTCTCTCTCTCTCTCTCTCTCTCTCTCTCTCGCTGGAAAAAGCCGCTGACTCAGAGGCTATAGTCGAGAGTGTTGTGTTGTTGACCTGTTGTGTTGAGTTTGGACCAGGGGAGGCTTGTGGAGGTAGAAATTGAGGAGGATGGGGCTCATTGTAAAGCATGGAATGAGGGAATGAGTAATGGTACCGACACACGATACCATTCTTCATTCCATTCCTTGCATCACAATGACCCCTTCCTCCGATTCCTGCCTTTCTTGCTTATAATACACGTGAGAAGAATAGATTCTTTGAAGAGTGTTCAGACTGCTCGCAATGCTCGGAGGAATGCTGGTCTTCCATGGGTTTTCTGAGGAAAAGAGAGACCTATTTTTGAGTTGTGACTATTCTGAGATACAGTCAAAAACAATGAGGACTTGAGCACACCCATTATGATGGCATTGGTATGTTCCTCTCATATATTAGTGCTACTCTAATGCTTAACATGATGAGAGTGGATTTGGACCGCAACGTTTTCAAAAAGGAAAGGTCGAGCTCTTTCCAAAATGACCTTTTTTTTTCAGTTGCCCTCTCACTTAATGATACAGTGTAGGCTACATAAATGAAAACACACACGTTTAGTGTGTAATAACTGAAAACACATATTTAGTGTGTAAATAAGTGAAAACACACGTTTAGTGTGTAAATAAGTGAAAACACACGTTTAGTCTGTAGTGAAGAGAAAACACACACATATTGATATAGTAAACTGTCACTAAAAATGTACCACAGTCATGTTAGACACCAACACCCTATAGGGAAGCCAGAAAGGGTGAGGGTATAAGATGGGGCAGAGCTGCAGACACAGAGGAAATACAAATTAAAACTGAGTCAGACTCTGTGACGGGGGGAGAAGAGTGTGAGGAAGGGAGGACAAAAATAGGAGGTGGGGTCACTACATGCTGGAATAACCTACTAGCAAAGCTGTGGACTCATAGCCTCCCTTCCTCCCTCCCTCCGACTGTCCCTCCCTCCCTCATCACATCCCTCCCTCCCTCCCTCCCTCTCTCTCTCCCTCTCTCTCTCTCCCTCCCTCTCTCTCTCCCTCCCTCTCTCTCTCCCTCTCTCTCTCTCCCTCCCTCTCCCTCTCTCTCTCTCCCTCCCTCCCTCCCTCTCTCTCTCTCTCTCTCTCCCTCCCTCCGACTGTCCCTCCCTCCCTCGCTCCCTCCCTCCCTCCCTCATCACATCCCCTCCCCTCTCTCTCTCTCTCTTTCCCCCTGTCACAGAATGCCAGCCCTCTATCTGACCATACAGTGCGCTTAGTGAGTCGTGGAAACCACACATTGTTTCTCCACTGCTCTCTCTCTTTCCTTCTCTTTCTCTCTCTTTGAAGCATGAGTTACTGAAAGCCGCTGGACTACCTTCCTCTGTGGATATCTTCCGCTCGGTTAGAGAT
>NC_137691.1:7230916-7240916 GCF_963989245.1 Nansenia antarctica | reverse complement strand
TTACATCAATGTGCTGACAGAGAGTAGTGGATTCTGGGAGATGGCCAATGTGACAGCACACACACACACACACACACACACACACACACACACACACACACACACACACACGCATACACAGAGCCGCAGAGAAACAAATCTTCTATTTGCTAAGATCAGCAGAACAGAATAAACCAGATGATGAGGGTGCTCAGTCGCAGCAGTGTGTCTGAGATCGTGTTCTTTCCATAGTCCTCCTCGAGGCTTATCCTCCTGGAATCCTTCTGCGGTGAGAGTGGACTGACAACACTTGTGTGCTTGTTCACCCACTAATTCACTGCTTAGAGGAGGAGAATGCAGGAGGAGGCCAGAACGTAATGACATGTAAAACCAAAGACAAAGTGTTCGACGATGACCGCTTTTTTTCTTTTTTTTTAATCGGATAATAATTATACGTACGTCCGTTTTGTTTCCATCTCTTCAGGAGATGTCTTAAGAGATTTCCTCAACCGATTTTCTCGTGCTGACTGCCTGTTTTCTCAAGGCCTCATTTGTCTCCTGACGGAGCGAACCTCTTCCCCCTCTCCCCCCCCCCCTCCTTTCACTGTCATCCCTCACTCACTGACTCACTTTCCTCTCTCTCTCCCTCCCTCCCTCCCTCCCTCTCTCCCTCCCTCCCTCCCTCTCTCTCTCTCCCTCCCTCCCTCCCTCCCTCTCTCTCCCTCCCTACCCCCCTCTCCCTCTCTCTCCCTCCCTACCTCCCTCTCTCTCTCTCTCACACTTTCACTCTCTCTCTCTCACGTCATACAGCCCTCCATTATTTTTCTCTGTCATTGAACTGTCTCGCTGGAATCCAAATAAGCTGTGGCCGGGTCACCCAGTGTGTACCGCTCAGTAAACACCAAGCCCTTACACACCGAGACAATGGGACAGGGCCCAGTCAGGCACGCGATGTTTTTAAAACTCATATCCACTCTCTCTTTGAGGACATATACAGTATGTGGTAAGATAAACCACCTCCAGTATGTTTACCCCTCTCTCTCCACACACATACACTCACTCACTCCCCCCCAGCTCCTCCTTCTCCTCCTGCCACTTCCACACACACACACACACACACACACACACACATGCCCGCACACACCTACACCCACACACACACACACACACACACATCTCACACCTACACACACACACACACACACACATCACACACACACACACGTCACCAGAGGCTGTTTGACTCGCTTCTGCCGGCTGTTGCATGTGAACTATTTTGGGGCTTCTAATCTAAACAGGTCACTCTATAACTCTCATTGTCTATACCCCCGTAAACTCCTCAAGCTCTGTTCTACAATCCCACTACACCTTTCCATATGACCCACAGGATCTACTGTGCTAAATACATATACAATACAGGAAAAACATTAAATTAAAACATTACATAAAACATACATGATGTTATTACATAACATTACAGATGTTAATATGTGTTACAGATAGACTGGCCTGACTCAGGTAAAACTGGTTTGCAGCAGGTTCCTTTTCAGAAACACATAATAATAATAATAATAATAATAATTCATTTTATTTATAGGCGCCTTTCAGAGCACTCAAGGACAGCTTACAGAGCATAATTTAAAAACAAGCAACAGATTCAAACAGGTTAAAACAGTGATTCAAACAAACAAAAACAATCAAAACAAGACAAAACAAAAGACTTAAAAACAACCATCAATTAAAAAATACGCCAGTTTAAAAAGTTTTTTTTATTTTTTATAAAAAGTACAGAAGGTCCAGTCGGGAACAATCACATAGAGAAGACGACAGGAAGACATTAAACAGTTACACAACACTATGCAGAGACAACAAAGGGGAGTGAGTAAGACGCTATATTTGAGTTGGATTACTGGTGGCAGGTGTATCCTTCAGATCAGATGGTGCAAGATAAAACATTTTTATTTGTTTATAAGCCTGTTTGAAATGTGCAATAGAGGTTGTTTGTCTAATCACTAATGTAACGGGATGTCATTCCCGATTTTGGTGTATGTGTGGAAAAAAATCATCTCTGATTCGGTGTCCAAGTAACTGCAGTCTGACTAGCCTGCCCCCCTCCAGAGTCAGAGCGGAACCCCTCCGAATTTCCCGACTTAGGGCAACACATAATTCAGTCTCTGCGTGAGCTGACTGTACATAATTGAACAAGATTCTTTTGTACGTTTGTGTTGTAATCTCCGCCTGTAAGAGTGTGGGTTTAGAAGTAAGATTATTGGTATTTTCGTTTGAAGGATCTGGTTCCAGACATGTTGGTTTACAACTGAACATATCAGGGTATTGTTAGTTGTATCTAATTTGATAAAGTATGATCGTCCATTTGATTTGTCCAACGATTTGTCCATATCCAAGGTCCAGTTGGAAGCAATTTGATAAAGGGCAAAACCTGCTTTTATGTGCTACTTTTGTAAATAAGTCTACCGCTTGGGGGGATAGCGAGTAGGATTGGTGATTGGAAGGTCATGAGTTTGAATCCCGCCTAGCACACCACCACTAGTGTGCCCTTGTGCCACTTAGCCCTCAGTTACTCCAGGGAGACTGTCCCTGCTGTGACCTCTAAATGTAAATCACTTTGGATTAAAAGTGCCTCCTAAATGGTAATGTAAACAATTATTATAAATACTGTACTCAAATGTCTTCTCCCTCCCCTGTCCTCTCCTCGTCCCCTGTAGAGTCATACTCCGTGCCGGGCAGTGAGGGCAGCATCACCCCCTCCACGGCCACCTTGCCCCCCCTGGCCTCGGGCAGATCCAGCCCCTGCCTGCCCTCCTCCCCTGGGGGGTCTCAACGCTCCGTCAGTGCCCTGAAGAAGTGGCTCACCATGCCGGTCCGCAAGCTCGGCTCTGGCGCCGGAGGAGGTGGAGAAGGGGGGGAGGGAGACGGGCAGGTCCCTACGCTGGATGGGACGCAGCCCCTTACCCCGCCCCCTGTGGGCCAGGCCCAGGGAAGGCCTAGAGAGGAGCAGGGGGAGAACTACACCATCCTCCCCTACACTGAGACAGACCTGGTAGGCCTTCACTACTGAGAACGCCTGGGGATCCACAGAGGGGACTTGATATGCATGCCTACGTAACCACACTTAGCCTGTGTCGGTCTGCTGCATGTGTGTAAGGCTGTGACGATGTGTGTGTTTGTGTTATAACCTGTGTGTTGTTGTTGTTGTTGTTGTTGTTGTTGTTGTTGTTGTTGTGCAGGAGTGGACAGATGGTGTGGTTGGTCCAATGGTGTACTCCCCAGCACTCCCTGCGTGTCACAGCTACCTGTCTGACCTGCTGCTGGAGAGAGACACACACAGTCTGGTGAGGATTAAACCACACACACACACACACACACGCACACGCACACGCGCACAATCACACACACGCGTGCAAACGTGGTTGGACAATTGAACACTTTTTTTTAGGGCATTTAAAAAATATGTGACAGCAGCAGGTGAAACCGGGAACAAGTCACCAACCAGCCAAAATGTCCAGACTTTTATTCAGAATTTTTAAAAATGTATTTACATTTTTCAGAATAAAAGTCTGAACGGTCCATCAGTTGCCGACTTGTTCCCGGTTTCACCAGCAGCATGTATCAGGAGAAAAATGTGTAGTTACTGTATACTCTGAGGCAGATTCTGTCTATGTTGACTGGTTCTGTCTGTGTTGACTGGTTCTGTCTGTGTTGACTGGTTCTGTCTATGTTGACTGGTTCTGTCTATGTTGACTGGTTCTGTCTATGCTGACTGGTTCTGTCTGTGTTGACTGGTTCTGTCTATGATGACTGGTTCTGTCTGTGTTGATTGGTTCTGTCTGTGTTGACTGGTTCTGTCTGTGTTGACTGGTTCTGTCTGTGTTGACTGGTTCTGTCTGTGTTGACTGGTTCTGTCTGTGTTGACTGGTTCTGTCTGTGTTGACTGGTTCTGTCTGTGTTGACTGCTTCTGTCTGTGTTGACTGGTTCTGTCTGTGTTGACTGGTTCTGTCTGTGTTGACTGGTTCTGTCTGTGTTAGCTGGTTCTGTCTGTGTTGGCTGGTTCTGTCTGTGTTGACTGCTTCTGTCTGTGTTGACTGGTTCTGTCTGTGTTGACTGGTTCTGTCTGTGTTGACTGGTTCTGTCTGTGTTGACTGCTTCTGTCTGTGTTGACTGGTTTTGTCTATGTTGACTGGTTCTGTCTGTGTTGACTGCTTCTGTCTGTGTTGACTGGTTTTGTCTATGTTGACTGGTTCTGTCTGTGTTGACTGGTTCTGTCTGTGTTGACTGGTTCTGTCTGTGTTGACTGGTTCTGTCTATGATGACTGGTTCTGTCTGTGTTGACTGGTTCTGTCTGTGTTGACTGGTTCTGTCTATGATGACTGGTTCTGTCTGTGTTGACTGGTTCTGTCTGTGTTGACTGGTTCTGTCTGTGTTGACTGGTTCTGTCTATGTTGACTGGTTCTGTCTGTGTTGACTGGTTCTGTCTGTGTTGACTGGTTCTGTCTGTGTTGACTGGCTTTGTCTGTGTTGACTGGTTCTGTCTGTGTTGACTGGTTCTGTCTGTGTTGACTGGTTTTGTCTGTGTTGACTGGTTCTGTCTATGTTGACTGGTTCTGTCTATGTTGACTGCTTCTGTCTGTGTTGACTGGTTTTGTCTGTGTTGACTGGTTCTGTCTGTGTTGACTGGTTCTGTCTATGTTGGCTGGTTCTGTCTGTGTTGACTGGTTCTGTCTATGTTGGCTGGTTCTGTCTGTGTTGACTGGTTCTGTCTGTGTTGACTGGTTCTGTCTATGTTGACTGGTTCTGTCTGTGTTGACTGGTTCTGTCTGTGTTGACTGGTTCTGTCTGTGTTGACTGGTTTTGTCTGTGTTGACTGCTTCTGTCTGTGTTGACTGGTTTTGTCTATGTTGACTGGTTCTGTCTGTGTTGACTGCTTCTGTCTGTGTTGACTGGTTCTGTCTATGATGACTGGTTCTGTCTATGTTGACTGGTTTTGTCTATGTTGACTGCTTCTGTCTGTGTTGGCTGATTCTGTCTGTGTTGACTGGTTCTGTCTGTGTTGACTGGTTCTGTCTATGATGACTGGTTCTGTCTATGATGACTGGTTCTGTCTATGTTGACTGGTTCTGTCTGTGTTGACTGGTTCTGTCTGTGTTGACTGGTTCTGTCTATGATGACTGGTTCTGTCTGTGTTGACTGGTTTTGTCTATGTTGACTGGTTCTGTCTGTGTTGACTGCTTCTGTCTGTGTTGACTGGTTCTGTCTATGATGACTGGTTCTGTCTGTGTTGACTGGTTCTGTCAGAGTGAGACTAGCGATGTTTGTCAGCACACTCGTGTCTCCATTAGTCAAACAGGGGCGTGGAGGCCGAGCCATCTTTCCTCTGCCAACTCCCGTTCATATTCAATAAGAGGAGGGAGAATAAAGCAGCCCTGTCCCAGCAGCTGTGTTTGGGAGTAGGGCGAGACGGAGGGAGACAGAGGAAGGAAATATGTGTGTATATCAAAATGTTGTTGTTTTTACATTTACTGTTTGGTCTATCTATG
The DNA here is from genome assembly GCF_963989245.1 of Nansenia antarctica. Taxonomy (NCBI): domain Eukaryota; kingdom Metazoa; phylum Chordata; class Actinopteri; order Argentiniformes; family Microstomatidae; genus Nansenia; species Nansenia antarctica. The sequence continues at coordinate 7,235,381 of NC_137691.1, read as the reverse complement.
CCAATAAAGAGATACTGAGTAGGACAAAGGAGGCAAAAAAACGTGACGAAGCGGAATGTTGAAAACGACACTCTGGCCATACAGTTGTGTGTGTGTGTGTGTGTGTGTATGTGTGTGTGTCTGTGTGTGTGTGTGTGTGTGTGTGTGTGTGTGCGTGTGTGTGTGTGTGTAAACGCATATAGGCGCAACCCCAATGGGTTAATCTTAATAACGGCTGCATCTAGCAGCACATATCCTCAACTCTGACCCAGAGAGACAGAGGGAGAGAGAGGGAGAGAGAGGGAGAGTGAGGGGGGCGGGGGGGATAAAGGATAACCACCCATGAACAGAGTCAGAAAGTCAGAAAACAAAACTTTCCCTCCTGTAACTTGAGATACAGTCCTGGGCAACCGTTTATTGGTTAGTAAGGCAAAAAAAATGATTGGCGAAGAGCACACAAACATAACAAAAGCAAGGCTCATCAAAAGATGACTGAAAAAAGAGGAGAAGATAAATGTTTTATCAAACATAACAGCCACTCACTGGGAATGCTATACAGCACAGTCACTCTGAATGGGAAACCAAGAGCTGGAGGCCTGATTTCTCTCCTCTACTATAGATGTTAACTTCCTACAAGAACGATGCCTTATTAGTGGTCACTGAAGCACACACACACACACACACACATACACGCACACACATATACACTCACACACACACACACATACGTACACATGCCCATGTGCCTATACTCGTACACACACACACACACACACACACACACACATACACACACACATACACAGACATGCCCATGCGTCTATACGTGCACACATACACACACAGACACACACACACACACACACACACACATACACACACACACACAGACGCACACACACACACACACTCACACACACACACACACACACACACACACACACACACACACACACGCACACACACACACACACACACACACACACACACACACAGCACATCTGGAAGTGATCACACAGTCAGGCCAGGCAGCCCCTGACAGGCAGAATGGGGAGCTGAAAATAGGCTCAGGGCTGGGGGGGGGATGGGTGTGTAAGGGGTGGGTGGGGGGCTCTGGGGAGTATGGGAAGTGCCTACAGGGATGCTGGGTAATACAAGGGTTAGAAGGGGGCGGGAGGGGGAGGGAGGGGGCGGGAGGGGGCGCGAGGGGGCGGGAGGGGTTGTTTGGGGGAAGGGTTGGTCATAGTAAACAGAGGAGGGCCGACGGAAGTGAGACATCTAGAGTAGAAAAGAGGTAAGAGTCATAATGGGGTGAGTCCCGGTCAGGCTACCAGTAAAGAGGAGGACTCAGGGGGAGGGATGGGGGGAGGGACGGGGGGAGGGATGGGGAGGGACGGGGGACTCGTCTATGTCCATCTGGAAGTGTACTCTCCAGACAGCTGCTTGTGTCTCTGCTGCAACTTAACTTAACGGCCTTGACAGCGGTACTTGTTGTACCATAGATACCTATAGCAGCTGGTGAGAACAAGTCGGCAAACCAATCAAATCGTTCGGTTTTATTTCCGAAATGTTTAAATAGATTTCAAGGTTGTTGAAAATCAATGACACACTCGCTAGTCAAGCCAAAACATTGCAATGCAATGGATTCGCTGAGTAATCCCCACTACTACCTAGTTAACTACAACACTAACTATTACGTTGTTAGCCCGCTCACAAAACAAGCTGTCTAAAGGGCTCTGCACACAGCGTGCGATTTCTGTTGCGCGTCAACGTTCCATTTTGAAGTTTGAATGGAAGTCTATGAGAACATCGCATTTACCCACACACGGCCCCGATTTTAATCGCACGGCGAACATTCGATTCCATTCATTTTGAATGGGACAAAGCAGTGCGACAAAACTCGCACGCCGTGTGCTTTGTCCCATTCAAAATGAATGGAATCGAATGTTCGCCGTGCGATTAAAATCGGGGCCGTGTGTGGGTAAATGCGATGTTCTCATAGACTTCCATTCAAACTTCAAAATGGAACGTTGACGCTCAACAGAAATCGCACGCTGTGTGCAGAGCCCTTTAGTTGACTAGCGAGTGTTTCAACATTTACTTCAATTCTTTCCGAATAAAAAAACATTTGATCAGCTGCCGACTTGTTCCCGGTGTCACCAGCTACTGTCACATGCAAATCCTTACCCGGTTCAGGCTACCACCCCGCCTCCCCCTCCCTCTGCCTCCCCTTGCCTCCCTCCCTCTGCCTCCCCCTGCCTTCCCCTGCCTCCCCCTGCCTCCCTCCCCCTGCCTCCCCCTGCCTGCCTCCCCCTGCCTCCCTCCCTCTGTCTCCCCCTGCCTCCCCCTGCCTCCCTCCCCCTGCCTCCCCCTGCCTCCCTCCCTCTGTCTCCCCCTGCCTCCCTCCCCCTGCCTCCCCCTCCCTCCCCCTGCCTCCCCCTGCCTCCCTCCCTCTGTCTCCCCCTGCCTCCCCCTGCCTCCCTCCCCCTGCCTCCCTCCCTCTGTCTCCCCCTGCCTCCCTCTGGCTCCCTCTGCCTCCCTCCCACGGCCCACCCTGCCTCCCCCTGCCTCCCTCCCTCTGTCTCCCCCTGCCTCCCCCTGCCTCCCTCCCCCTGCCTCCCCCTCCCTCCCCCTGCCTCCCCTGCCTCCCCCTGCCTCCCCCTGCCTCCCTCCCTCTGTCTCCCCCTGCCTCCCCCTGCCTCCCTCCCTCTGCCTCCCTCCCTCTGTCTCCCCCTGCCTCCCCCTGCCTCCCTCCCCCTGCCTCCCTCCCTCTGTCTCCCCCTGCCTCCCTCTGCCTCCCTCTGCCTCCCTCCCACGGCCCACCCTGCCTCCCCCTGCCTCCCTCCCTCTGCCTCCCCCTGCCTCCCTCCCTCTGCCTCCCCCTGCCTCCCTCCCTCTGCCTCCCCCTGCCTCCCTCCCACGGCCCACCCTGCCTCCCTCTGCCTCCCTCCCACGGCCCACCCTGCCTCCCCCTGCCTCCCTCTGCCTCCCTCTGCCTCCCTCCCCCTGCCTCCCTCCCTCTGCCTCCCTCCCCCTGCCTCCCTCTGCCTCCCCCTGCCTCCTCCTGCCTCCCTCCCTCCCCCCCTCTGCCTCCCCCTCCCTCCCCCTGCCTCCCCCTGCCTCCCTCTGCCTCCCCCTGCCTCCCTCCCTCTGCCTCCCCCCCTCTGCCTCCCCCTCCCTCCCCCTGCCTCCCTCTGCCTCCCCCTGTCTCCCTCTCCCCCACACCCAGCAGGAAGGTCCCCAGGCTGACAGACATGAATAGGCTGCTTCATCAGCTTCATCAGGAGCGCTACCATCCCTCATAGAGGAGGTAGTCATAGAGGTGAATGGGCCTCCTGTCTTTGTGCTCCCCGTCCGGCTGTAACATGAGGATATCGGGAAGCACGAGCCCCTAGTGCACCCTGGGAGATTAGCGTGGTGACCTGTAGCCTGTAATGTCAGTGCTGCTGGTCCTACAGAGGAGACAGTAAAGCCTTCTGTTCATTATCTGGCAGCTCTGACATGATTCTGACCTGACTCAGGGCTTTTTAGGATAGTTATTAGAATCAGAATCAGAATTAGAATCTGAATCTGAATTGCTTTTATTACATCCAATGTACGGTAAGCTAGACCAGAGTAAAAGTCTTACACTTGGGTTCTTCGACATTGGCATTGCAGCTGGATACGAAATACAACAAAATACAACAATAATAGAATAAAGTAGAAAAAATAAGTAAAGTAAGTAATGATAAAGTAGAATAAGCTTAATAAAGTGTTAAAGTGATGGTAGTCGTCCTACAGCGGGACAAGTCGTACTGCAGTAGAAACACTGGTGCAAAATGCTGTACAGGTTCCAAATAGGATGAAATGCAATATCATACAATGTGCAATATAGTACAGATATGACACAGTACATGAAGTCGAGTAGTTGTCAGGTAGTGTTCAAGTAATCATGTAGTGTGCAGACTTTAGTCTACCAGGATGTGGCTTGGTAGTCACTGAGGGGGACAAAGTGATAGTTCATGGTGAGTTAAGAAGAAGAGAGAGGAAATGACATTAAGTCATAATAAAGCAGAGAGGTAGACACACACACACACACACACACACACACACACATATACACGCACACACATACATACGTACACATGCCCATGTGCCTATACGCGTACACACACACACACACACACACACACACACACACATATACACTCACACGCACACATACACACACACATACACAGACATGCCCATGCGTCTATACGTGCACACATACACACACACACACACACACACACACACACATATACACTCACACACACATACACACACACAGACACAGACATGCCCATGCGTCTATACGTGCACACATACACACACACACACACACACACACACACACACACACACACACACACACTCAGTCATCAACTGACTGAATAGGAGGATTAGTCTAATTCACTGACAGGTTGAGGCTGCGCTGGGGAAGTCACATTGCATATTGAGAGCT
>NC_137691.1:7155916-7223416 GCF_963989245.1 Nansenia antarctica | reverse complement strand
CTCTCTCTCTCTCTCTCTTTCAGGGGAAGATCACAGCCCAGGGAAAACTGCTCCAGCAGGACACCTTCACTGTCAGCGAGCAGGACAGCAGCTTCCTGGCCCGATCCAAGGAGAGGCGGGTCTTCCTGTTTGAGCAGCTTGTCATCCTCAGTGAGCCGATTGACAGGAAGAAAGGCTTCAATCTGCCAGGGTACACTTTTAAGAACAGCATCAAGGTGAGAATGACACCGGGTGTATGCGTGAATGTAGACCGTGGTGTATGTGTGTGTGTGTGTGTGTGTGTGTGTGTGTGTGTGCGTGTGCATGTGCTCATGCGTGTGTGTGTGCCTGCGTGCCTGCGTGTGTGTGCGTACCTGCGTGCGTGTGTGTTTGTGAGTATGTGTGTGTGTGCGTACGTGCGTGCATACGTGCGTGCGTTCCTGTGTGTGTGTGTGTGTGTGTGTGTGTGTGCGTGCATGCGTGCGTGCGTGCGTTCCTGTGTGTGTGTGTGCGTGCGTGCCTGTGCGTGCGTGTGTGTGTGCGTGTGTGTGTGTGTGTATGACCACTGACCTGTCTCCTCTGCTGCAGGTCAGCTGTCTGGGTGTGGAGGACCACTGTGAGGAGGACCCCCACCGCCTGGTCCTGACGTCCCGCGGGCCCGACGGGAGCGTGACGCGCTTCGTCCTGCAGGCGTCGTCCCCGGAGACGCGCCAGGCCTGGGTCAACGACGTGCTCCAGATCCTGGACACCCAGAGGAACTTCCTCAACGGTACGGCCAGGCAGCACTGCTAGGAGTTCAATGAAATAATATTGAATCCTGGTCCCCAAAGGATTTGCCAATGTTGTAATAATTAGGTTAAAGTATCATCAAATAAGGATGTCATGGAAATGTGTTATGTCTCCTTTATGCCCCCCTGTACAGTTTCTGCACTTGTATTTATAGTGCACCTTGTTTTTAGTGTATTTTATCTGTTGTTTTTTCTTTTACTAGTGTTTTCTCTTTTTATATGTCAACCACTTTGGGCGGCTGTTTGTGGTTGTAAAATTGTGCTATATGAATAAACGTTACTTACTTACTTACTTACTTACACTGTAAGTAAATAAATGACAACAACAAAAAAATTATCGTAAAACCTTCCTTCTTCTAGCATTATGACTGCCAAAGGCCACTGGTCCTACTTATCTTACGATTACGACTGGATATATGATTCACTTACTTAGACAAATGTATTTGTTGTAAGTCGCATTGTGGAAAGGCGTCTGCCAAATGCCAGAAAATGTAAATGTGAAATGTCATACTGTATGAAGTGTTTGAAGTCAGAGTGAGTATCAGAGTGAACTATACCAGAGGGGATAGACCTAGCCTCCTACAGAGATGTGTCTCTAACCTCCCCTCTCCCTACTTTAGATTTAGTCATCTAAAAATCATAACCAAGGACTTTCATAAAACCTTAATACAAATTTGAGCTTTTCCAAAAAAATGCCAGTTGAGGGAGGACGCTGGCGTTGCTTGTTCGCCGCTTCTCCACCCAAAATCTAGGTGTAATTGCAGTATACAGAGTAGATTGTCCTACAAAGACACTTAGACTTAGATTTAGTGATCTAAAAATTAATAAGACCCCTAATACTAACTTTTTTATTATTACTACTCGATCTTTTCAGTTTGTAAAGCGTCTTTGAGTGTCTAGAAAAGCGCTCCATAAGTCTAATGTATTATTACTCTGCTCTGTAGCCCTACAGTCACCCATAGAGTACCAGCGCAGGGAGAGCAAGTCCAACAGCTTGGGGAGAGCCATGAGGGCTCCCATGACCCCCAACTCTGCCCTGCGACCCCACTCCTCGGCCTCCATCGACCGACACCGCCTGCCCTGCCTGCGCTCTTACAACACCTCCCTGCCCTCCCTCCACCTGCCCAGCCAGGGAATGGTCGACACACACACTGCTCCGGTGGGCTCTCACAACACACACACACACACACACACACACAACACAAACTTACAACACACTCACAACACACACACACACACACACACACACACACACTCACACACACATACACACACACAACACAAACTTACAACACACTCACAACACACACACACACACACACACACTCACACACACACACACACACACAACACAAACTTACAACACACTCACAACACACACACACACACACACTCACACACACATACACAACACAAACTTACAACACACTCACAACACACACACACACACACACTCACACACACATACACACACACAACACAAACTTACAACACACACACACACACACACACACACTGCTCCGGTGGGCTCTCACAACACACACACACACACACACACACACACAACACAAACTTACAACACACTCACAACACACACACACACACACACACACTCACACACACACACAACACACACACACACACACAACACAAACTTACAACACACTCACAACACACACACACACACACACACTCACACTCACACACACACACTCACACACTCACAACACACACTCATAATACACACTCCTGACACACACTCACAACACACACACACACACACACACACTCACAACACTCACAACACACACACACACACACACACACACTCACACACTCACACACTCACAACACACACTCATAATACACACTCCCGACAAACACTCACAACACACACTCACAACACACACACACACACACACACACACACACACACACACACACACTCCCAGCAAATCATATGATACAAAAAAAAAGTCTCACATTGTATTGGGAAAGAATATCTTCGATATTAAAAGAAATCCAACTTTTTTCTCCTCCACCTTCTCCCTCTCAGTCACCCCTCTGCCAGAGGGTGTCCAACCCCGGCGCTCTGCCCCCTCTTCCCTCTCACCTCCCTCCTCCACCATCTCTCACCCAGCAGCTGGGCCTGTCCCCAGTGATGAGACACTGTGGGGGGGTGTCCAACGGCCTGAGCCCCCCCGGCGGCCAGCAGCACCACAGCTCACAGGTACGCTACCCTGCCTGCAGCAGTGGAAACACAGTGTACCAACAACTCACTGATTCCATTACCACGATATCAGCAGGATACGGACAGTCATTAACTCCACGTCAACTCTTTCATCGCCACGTCCCAAAAAAACAGAGCATAGTGAACGGACAATGTGTGTGTGTGTGTGTGTGTGTGTGTGTGTGTGTGTGTGTGTGTGTGCGTGCGTGTAAAAAGTTGCCCTCTAAAGACCTTGGTTCAACTTTACGGGATTGAGGGGTGGTGCAGGGAGGATATAATGACTGTGAACTCAGCTCTTTCCCGGTTATATTAGTAATAATTATGATATGACTAATAATAATAATATTATGGCTGTGTTATCACTCAATGGCCAACGCTGAGGTTGTTTTCTGTATAGTCGTCGATGGCGGGAAATGACCCCGGGTCAGTTCTCTTCTCTCTCCATAATGTGAGACATCCTGTTGTTGTTCCCCGCTGGATTTGATACCAACTCGGCCCAAACTGATCTGCGGTCAGTCTCACGCAAGCGCCGTATAGAGAACACGAGCGGTGGTGGCCCTGTAAAACTCTGATCTCGGGTCAACCCTGGTCTACTCACTATACTATAAGTGAGGACACATGGCTTGGTCAATGGACACGCATGGACATGATCTGAAGTCGGTTTGTTATCGTATTTACTCAGTCCCTCCCTCCCCCCCATTAGGGGGAAATGGGTATGATTACTGCGCTCCTCTCAGAGACGCTTATCTGGCCTGCTTCCACACTTCATTTAGTCAAAATGAATCTTTAAAGGGAAATGGAGGGATATAGATTCAGCTAAGGCCCCAAGGAACTACTGTATGGATAGAGTGTGATAAGGTCTCTCTTGCCTAGCGCTCTCTCTCTCTCTCTCTCTCTCTCTCTCTCTATTGGGTTGATGTAAGGACAGGATCTGGCTTTACAATCATTCAACATTGGATAATCCGTCCTTCCTCTCTGCCAGGCTAGGTTATCTCTCTCTCTCTCTCTCGCTCTCTCTCTGGCACTAGTGTGAGAACCACAGGCTCTCTAGTGTTGTTATCAGACTTGCTTTGTGCTCTTGCCCATCCTGAAGGCCAGACAGGGCAGACAGAGAACTGAAGGTCCTGAGTGGAAGGACGCAGCTAACAGCGGAGAGAAACTGGTGGTCCCAGATAGAAAGGATGTTTGACATCCGTTCTAAACACAAAGCATAATATGTCATACTTTCTAGTTTAAATGTCACAAAGGTCTCTCTCTCTCTCTCTCTCTCTCTCTCTCTCTCTCTCTCTCTCTCTCTCTCTCTCTCTCTCTCTCTCTCTCTCTCTCTCTTTCACACACACACACACACACACACAGACATCTTACTTTCTCCTCGTGAAGGGGAAAGCTTTTATTGCCGTTGTCGTCATTATGCCATGTTTGAAATAAAATGCCTGTTGGCCAATGTGTTGTTCCACTATTTTTAACACTCTGGCTGCGTTCGTAAATTCGCTCTGAGAGCGCCGGAGCGCACGCTGTGTTCAACGTCATAAAGGGACCACGTCATTTGATTGGACAAGAGGCATTCCATGAGTGCTGATCAGATTTCCAGAGCGAATTTATGAACGCAGCCTCTGTCTTTGTCCTGTGTCCCCTCCTACTCAGGGTTTCACTGACAGCTTCCATGGAGCCATGGCCGGGGAGGGAGGGGCTTACGTATCGCATCGCTCTGGCAACCTGGATCAGCTGACAGAGAATGACCAGTGATGACCTGTGATGACCTATGAACTTTGGGGCAGGCTGAGATGAGCCTGAAACCACTCCACCATCACCCTTGTTGTCATTACCACACTGTTGCTATGCTACTATTACTATGGTATGTCTAGCGTGTCATAAGCATTTGTGTTGGTATGTCCATCGTCATATTATATTTTCTACTATTTGAATTGAAACCTGTACTTATTATTATTATTATTATTATTGTGATGCGGGACAGCCCTCGTGGTGTTTTATATAAGAGCAAGATGAAGTAACGTATGATCTCGTATGATGATATTGATTGTGTGTTCAGTGTGTGCATGTTGATATTATACAGTAAGAGTAGTGTGTGAGTGAGTAGTGTGTGATGCATTGCTGATGCTTCGGTAGCTATATCACACCGCAAACCACCCTGCTGTAGCACCACTGAGGTCATCACTCATTTATCCAAGATTCAACTTCATTTGGTGATACTCTTAATAATGGACATTTGACGACTTGCTTCATTAGCTACTTCTTTCAAAGTGTGTTCTGTTGCTTAAACAAAGGGGACCATATGACCATCATGTAACTGCTTTTTTCACTTTGTAATCTTATGGTTGCAAAGACCCCTGAGGAGACTCCTGGATATTTCTGTCTCTCTTACGTACCTAACTCTGACTCTGAATTCATTACTACCTTCCAGGCTACCACCATGTAACCTTTTGAGTCGACTGTATGAAACCTTGAAAGAGTTAAGCGGAGTTTGATCATAGATCAAAAGAGTTTGATTGTGCGGCCTGAATCTGTCCGAGGCTTTAAGCAGCAGTCGTGTTTTGTCTGTACACTCGCCCTGCATATTATTAACGGATTTATTTCCCTTCATCTTCTGGCTATTTTAACCCTGGCCATTGTTTAAAACTGTTATCTGAAGAAAACACACATACACACTCACACAAAGCGACACTCCAGAATCACATGGGAGAGAGGAAAAAGGGAACAAAAGATAAGGGGGGATGCTGATCTGTCAATGTCATCATGATTGTAAATAGTCTACTGTGGGATCATATCAATAAACATGTGTCTTTATGAAATATAATGTTGTCCTCATATTGTGTGTACGGACCCTGTGCATGCTCCTAGCCTACTGTATGCATTCCAAGCCAAGGCAGCTGTAACAAAACAGATAATGTAAGCATTTACAAGAGTGTCCTGTAGCCCTAATTGACCTAGCTAGCACATTTTCCTTCACATAGGGCAGGCCTACAGTACATTTCCATGTCCGTGCCTTTGTGTTAGTCATACCGCCAATGCTAAGAAGTAACCGTCCAGGAAGAACAGGCGAGGAAGAACAATGCTTAAGCACTTATCAAGAGAAATCAGACAGTTTTTCTTTTTTTTTATTAAAGTAAACCAAATAGAACAAGAGCTCATCTGGGATTCACTGATAAACAGCCGTGGAAGGACAGAAGAAAATACTGTAGGTATCTCTCGCCCTCTAGTGGTGAGATAGGAGAAGAGCATTAATGCCCCTCTGGTTTCTATGGGAACTGCAGTGTGTTCAGGCTTCCGCTCCAGCAAAGCCAGCTCTAAAACACCTGGTTGAAGGGATGAGTCGATTCATTTATTTTAGGGGTGTTTGACACTGCTGTCCTCCAGGTCTGGCAACCAACCCTACTCTAGAAAGACTGCTTAATGATAGTATTGGCAATCAATACCTGTGAATAGGAAAAAAAGACCTGCTGTATCCTGATCAATACTTTTCACTTCACTAAAAATGAAGTTTAACACAGTATTAAATATAAGATCCACAAGTATGTGTGAAAGAATCACGGCAAGCACGAGTTCAGCTTCTTAAATACTATTTCGTATTCAAAATAGACACCCTCGTCTTATGCAGAAATGTGCGTTGGGAGTCTTTGATCACTCACAAAGATGAGGGTTTTTTCCTACCGCTATCCTACAGGGGGTTTCACACCCACTGTGAGTAGCTGTGGCTTCACAGCCAGCTAGGAGTTTTACATACAGTAGTTCTCTCTCCTCTGTCAGAGTCTCTTTTGTTCTCTACTCTTTCTTGATACTCCTGGGAGGTGCGCCGGTGGTGCCCCCTCGTGGTGGCGCCGCCCCCTGCTGGCTGTCCTGGCTGCTGCAGCCCCTCCCAGACTGGTGGGTCTTCTCGTGTTTGGCCAGGTGGTCGCTCCTCATGAACCTCTTCCCGCAGGTGTGGCAGCCGAAGCGCTTCTCCCCCGTGTGCGTGCGCAGGTGTCTCTGCAGCTCGTCCGAGCGCGTGAAGTTCTTGCCGCAGAAGAGCCAGCTGCAGACGAAGGGCCGCTCCCCGGCGTGCCAGCGCAGGTGGGCCTTCAGGTGGGACGTTTTCTTGTACACCTTCCCGCACTCCGGCAGGTGGCAGATGTGCAGCCTCCTCCTGGTCCCGCCTGGTTCCTCCGGGGTGGCCGCCGCGGCTCCCGTCCCCGCGGCCGAGGCCTGGCAGTTGGGGCACTTGCAGCGTCGGCAGCGCCTCACGGAGCCCAGGAGACCCTTGGAGGAGCTGCTCTGGAGGAGGGCTGTGATCTGAGGCTGGTGCCCCAAGACCAGCTGTCTGCACAGGGCATACGGGTGGGAGTGAGGGTGAAGGTGGGGATGGGGATGGGGGTGAGAGTGAGAGTGAGGCTGGCCATGGGAATGGTGGTTGCCATGAGGGCTTGCTGTCGTCTGGGGCAGGCTCCACCACTGCTGGCCTTCCGCCTCTGCGTGTCCACCAGGGTGGTGGTGAGGGTGTCTGGGCATGGACCCTTGGAGGAAGTTCGGAAAGTTCTGTCCCATGCCGTTGTGCTGGTGGTGGAAGTACGGGGAGGGGGAGGTCCCGGTCCCCTGCACCCCCTGAGGGGTGAGCACCTTCACCGGGGAGAGCTCGAAGGCGTACGGGGCAGGGGTGGAGGAGGACTCGGCGGGCGGGGTGAGGGGAAGCTCGTGGAGGTGGTGGTGGTGGTGATGGTGATAAGGATGAGGAGCCAGTCCACCCTGGACCACATGTCCAGGAAAAGGTACCTTTGGCAGGGACAGAGTAGCCACTTGTTGGACCCCCGGGTTAGAGCTCTGGCCCATCTCGCCGCCCCACAGCTGGAACATCCCAGTCATAGAGTTCATGGCCCCTTCATAGGGGGGCTGGAAGTCCTCCTGCCCCACTCCGCTGCCCCCCAGCCGGGACAGGCCACACCCTCGGGCCAGGTAGGAGGAGAGGGGATGGAGGCCGTTGTCTGGGGATGAGCTTGGCGTGCGGTCCTATGAGAGAGAGAGATCCTGGATATTAGACTAGATGTTGAAGATGTGTCTTGTGTTTTCAATATCATATCATATCATATCATAGGCCTACAATAAATATTGCAATTTCATTGATATCTTGTAATGTGTCTGCGGTGAAGCATAGTAGGCTACAGTATATTGAGTGAGCAACTCAATTTAACAATGTTATTTGAATGCTTGCATGAATGCATTGCATTGACAATTTCATATTGCAATAACGAACTTCTTGAACAAGCAACATTGAAATCTCTATTACCTCCACCTCCATTAAAACCACGTAATACAGACATGTTAAGCTCACCTGTAAAAAGGGATGTAGAAAGTGGTCGCTGCCAGGCACAGCCATGTGTTTTAGTGCGTCCGTAGCCTCCTGCGCAACAACTTTAGCCGGCTGGAGTGCACGGCACGGCCGCTACCGGAGCCAAATCTAATCGAGGAAAACGGAAATCTTCGTGTGTGCTAGACTAGTGCATCTTTGCTGTAAATTACCACCTGTTGCGTAATCTGTGGTGAGGAAAAAGATCCCTGGAAACGATATAAAACCGTAGTAATAGAATTCTTGAATGGTCTTGTATTCCTGGACTTCGCGGTGGTGCCAGGCAGCAATCTCCCTCAATGCCTAAGATGAGAAACTTTCAGCCACCTAAACCTTGTCACCACTGATTGACCCAAACCCGCTGAATGCGTCCGGGCTTTGAAGTGTGCAGCGAGCCAATCCACACGATCCTGGTGGCATCTTATGAGAGAGGGACCCCCGCGGGACCCCCTTCACGAGGAGAAAGTAAGATGTCTGTGTGTGTGTGTGTGTGTGTGTGTGTGTGTGTGTGTGTGTGTGTGTGTGTGTGTGTGTCTCTCTCTCTCTCTCTCTCTCTCTCTCTCTCTCTCTCTCTCTCTCTCTCTCTCTCTCTCTCTCTCTCTCTCTCTCTCTCTCTCTCTCTCTCTCTCTCTCTCTCTCTCTGTGTGTGTGTGTGTGTGTGTGTCTCTCTCTCTCTCTCTCTGTGTGTGTGTGTGTGTGTCTCTCTCTCTCTCTCTCTCTCTGTGTGTGTGTGTCTCTCTCTCTCTCTGTGTGTGTGTGTGTGTGTGTGTGTGTCTCTCTCTCTCTCTGTGTGTGTGTGTGTGTGTGTGTGTGTGTGTGTGTGTGTGTGTGTGTCTCTCTCTCTCTCTCTCTCTCTGTGTGTGTGTGTGTGTGTGTGTGTGTGTGTGTGTGTGTGTGTGTGTGTGTGTGTGAAGAGAGAGAGAGAGAGAGAGAGAGAGAGAGAGAGAGAGAGAGAGAGAGAGAGAGAGAGAGAGAGAGAGAGAGAGAGAGAGAGAGAGAGAGAGAGAGAGAGAGAGAGCGGGAGCGGGAGCGGGCATGATACGAAAATGTGTCCCTCTCTCATTGTCACAATGTTTAGCCATGTAAAATTAATTGCGTGAGTTTGTGACCGTTTTTTGTTGCCTCATAGAATAAGCTCATGATTGATGAATGCGCCCCAACGCCATAGTCACACAGGGACCCACCAGTGCATCTCTTGCCCGGGTTCAAGTGAAGGCCATTACCTAATCTTATTGCAAATGGAAATGCAACTGTTGACCATTTTGCGCCTTCAAAGGATCCTCCACGAAAGTGTCAAAGTAACATTTGCATAGCCAGCGAATAACAATCCCATGCCATAGTCATCTGAATGACAACCAACAGGAGATTCCCCTTTTGTATTCCACCTACAGTAATGAATTGTTACTTTTTGCCACAAAAGCGCAATTGATTTTCTTTCTCTACGTGTCTCCAGTCGAACGGTTCATGCGGTTCATTAACCCCCACTCCCGTATTTCATCCTGACATCCTGACATTTTATTTGTTTATTTGTTTATTTGTTTTATTTAGTGCAACGTGTTAGTAAACAGAGAGGAGAATCACAGGGTAATGTTTACTAATACCTACTGGTATAATAAATCAGATGTGTGCTTGGCTCCAGCTGTACTAAACTGATTTGTAAATTATTGTTCAAAAGGCCCTTTATTCATGATGATGGAATTTGATCCGCTCAATGTTGGTGTGTTATCTAAAAAAAACGCCTGTAGATATGTACTAGTAATAAAGAAATGTTATTTGTCAATTGAATCTAAATTAGATTTAGACATTTTACTCAGATGTAAAGTTACATTTTTACATTTTTATTTTTTGGGCATTTAGCAGAATGTTAGGGTGCAGGTATAAGCAGAAGTTGTAGATTATTAGTTGTGGTTATTAGGAGGTGCTGTGCCTCACTCAGGCAGTGTGTTTCATCCTGGTTGCAGAGGATGTTAATTACTCTGCTTCGCATTTCCTGTCTCAACGCCGCCCCCCCCCCCCTCTCTCTCCTCCCCCCTCCCCTCCCCCCCCTCCCCCCTCTCTCGCTGATCCCAGATGAGTGTCTTTGAAGTGCTAACGACTCTCTCTCTCTTCTCACTTTGAACTGTGAAATACACAATGTTCCTGTGGTCCCACATATCGTCCCCTGTCTCTCCCGCAGACGAGCAGCGCTGCGCTGCAGAGCCTCATTTAAATACACCTGGATCCAGCTGCTGCTGCTGGATCCTGGCTGGCCCCTGCCTCCCCAGACAGAAGGAGATGGATCCCAGGGATCATTAGAAGCAGGCTGTGTGGGGATTCACTGGAGCTGCGGCATCATGTGATCAAACAGGCTTTCATAACATTATGGCATTAACGAGAGAGGGGGTCCCTAAGTGAAATGTTTGCGCGCCTCCCCACCTCGAACACACATGGGCGTCACCACCATATATTTGGGGGGGGACGTGTCCCCCCCACCTTTGAAACAAGGTCGTTTGGACCCCCCCACATTTGCCATCAAAAATATGTTGCATGACTGGTCAGCGTTATTTTCATTGCTTCACAATCAAATCCGTTCCACTTTATGAGTAGGGGATTGCCCATATCCAGAAGTCCACTCCGCGTTTTACTTCTGTTTTTAACACGGCAGCAGCAGAATCAGACACGCACGCAGATTCAAAACATTCAGACTGAGGCAAGATGATATTTAGATCATCCACCAAGATGGATATAAGGAAAAAAAATTCTAAGAAGAGAAAAGTAAGTCAAAGTCATCCAAGTTTTCCCGTGAGTGGCCAAACAGCAACATTGCGTTCTCCCAAGGTCAAACACAGCCAGCTTTTCTGATAAGAATGTTAGCACCTTATGAGACATTCTCTGTATTAGCAATAGAATTAGCATAGCCTACTAGCAACCAAATACGAGCTAGATCAGCTATATGGCACTAGCAGTTTTGTTAGGCATTACTAGTGCGGTTAGACATGTTTAAATGCAGAACAGACACAGGCGAAATGTCATCAAAAGCACAGAATGGCGACAAACACCTCACAGTGCTTACCTGTCCTGTCATTATTGCATCTCCTGCCCGTGTTCATTGCCCTGAGCATTTGCACAATTTAATTTGGCCATTGCACCCACCCAAAGAATCAATTTTGCATCTGATTGCTTGAGCTAGGGTTAAAAAATAAGAAGAAAACACCTGTTCCATTTATTTTTCTATTTCTAAAATGCTTGTGATTTTATTTTTTGTATTGATGATTGTATTTCGATGTCAAATGTTCTATTAGAGAAAAACAATATGAACAAGTGCTCAATGCATCCCCATTTCTCCTGATATAGGTGGTTGAGAATGAGAGTGAGTCAGAGGCAGGGGCAGCAGGCAGGGGCAGTGGAGACAGCTCTAATTCACTCTTTGATTTTGTTTGTTTGTTATAGTTGTATGTTCTGCAATGCACTGAAGAGGGCTAAGTTTGATTGTAATAGGCTCTGAGTAGCCTAGGTACATATTTTATGTTTCCTCATAACTTTTTATTCAATTTGTTGACTCAAAGTTACCTCATTCTTTTCTAATTCACTCTTTGATTCTTTTTGAATCTTCATATTTAATAAAGTACCTAAAAAGTGCCACGTGTCAGTGTCAGGCCTCTGTGAGTTAAACCAAAACATAATAGTAGTCAGTAATTGCAGACCATGCCAGCTCCAAGGAAAAACAAAGAAAGAGGGAGATTATTTTGGGTGTAAAACGCACCAGAATGCAGGAAATTGAATCTACTATTTAAAAAAATTCGGGGGGGAGACCCCCAGACCCCCCGAAAAAAAAGTGTCCCCCCCACATTCAAAAAGCTGCTGACGCCCATGCCTGACACACTCGACACCTCGAACTTGATCACTTTTTAATTCGAGCAGATGAGCGTACGGTTTTGCCGTATAGCTTGATCTGAGTTTGTCGTTTGTGACGGGTGAGGGTGTGTTGAAAGGGCTTGCGGTTATTATAAGCAACTCCCACTGCCCCCGGGAGGATAGCTCCAGTTCGTGTGAGGAAGCTGCTATCCTTAGAGGCATTTATGACCAGTCAGGTCCAGAGTTAAAGATGGGATCATTGTATTGGTATTTACAGAAAATACAGATCAACAACGTCCCACACAGCTCCGAGTACACCTTAAAATAAAGTACACATTCAAACAAAACTGAATAAATGAATCTAATAGCCTATAATCTAATAATAATATAATACATGCCATTTTATCGACTTACATTGCAGTATGAGTGCATACATTTCAGTATTATGGTCTCAACAGGAATCCAACCCGCAACCTAAGCATTGTTAGCGCCATGCTCTACCAACTGAGCCGAACAGAGGACCACATAAGTCCTAATAAGGGTATATTTCGAACAAAGAAATCTTGAGTGTTGCCTGTCTGCTGTAAGCAACAAGTCAATGATATGCTGCTGGGTGTCCATCTTGAGGGAGCACTCAAAACCCCGTCATCTGATGATCTCTCAGCCTGGAGGGGACTGATAAAGGAGATGGCCACATAGGGCTCCCCAGCTGCTTTGACCATCTGCACCATCTTTAAAGTCACTCACCAGGGCTTTTGTTGAGCTGGTTTTTACTGTCTGTGTCATAAAAGCTGATTTCACACCCATGGTGTCGTAGCCATGGTCTGAATGGGCCACCATCACCATGACCCACCAGAGTTTAAACATGACCCACCCACCCACCCATCCCAACATCCCTATAGGATACCGCCATGGACACGACCAGTCGCTTGGTACATTGACAGGCAGGTCAATTTGGGCTATCATTGTTTGTGGTCCTCTGTGGCTCCGTTGGTAGAGCATGGCGCTAACTTGGAACGGTCGTGGGTTGTTGATTCCTGCTGGGACCAAACATAAAAATATATGCACTCACTGCAGTGTAAGTTGCTTGGAAGAAAGCATATTATTGTTAGTATTGTCACAGATTTTTGTTGTTGTTGCAGGTTTAGACTAGTCATTAGTTCGACACAGGAGACTTGGTTGTCTTGTGACATTGTTATAACATTATGTGAATTACTGTATGCGAATAAAGGGGTTAGACTCCCTCTGTACAGCTCAAACATAGAGTTACTTATACGGTATATATATGGGTTCATATGGCAATCATCAAGGAAACGTGATGCAGATTGGAGATAATTACACAATCCATACATACATTTTTCTCCCTGGCCTTTGACCTGAGGTGAGCCTGCCTCCCGACACTGCACTTTTTGCACTTTTATTTCTGCACTTGTATTTGTATTGCACCTTGTTTTTAGTGTATTTTATCTGTTGTTTTCTCTTTTACTAGTGTTTTATCTGTTAAGCACTTTGGGCGGCTGTTTGTCGTTGTAAAATTGTGCTATATAAATAAACATTACTTACTTACTTACATGTCAACAGTTGTATCCTGGAGAGTGCTTGATCAGATGTTTATGATGGGTGGAACATATAGCGCTGATCTCTGGAGGAATATTAAAGCAGCTCTGAGAACTTGTCTCCCAAGTGTCTTGCTGAGTTTGTATATTGTATATGTGTAGATCAATTTTGGACTACAATTTAGAAATTACGCAAAGATAATCTATAATATAATTAGCCTACACATATGTCATATTGCTCCAATGTGCTCTTCTTGATATCAATTGTTTAGTTTTCGAAGGATTATTCCTTTCCTTAATTTTTGAAATGTCCTTCTCTTTTACATGTGTCAAGATTGATGAAAATATGTTCCCATCCAGAACAATCTATCTATGGGTGTAACTCACCTTTTAACACATCCAAAACCGAGGGCTTTTAAGGTCTATAGTCTAAATTCCACACAACACAATAAACCCAGAAGATTCTTAATCAAACATGGCTTCCATTAGCTAGCATATATATACACAACACACTATACTCTGGAAGGTTGTTATGTAAATATTTGCTCAAACAAAACCGTGACAATGTAGTCTGCAGGCACTGAGCCTTCTACCATTTCGAATGATGAAGACTAATTTCAGAGGATTCTAGAATTCATTTAGTCATATCTCTGAAATACCACAAAACATAAATATTGTAAAGAGACAGAAGAACAATGAGCTTATTCGTAATTAATGAACAACATTGAACTTACTGTAATTATTCAGCATTCAGCAGACAGACACATACACAGACAGACAGACAAACAGACAGAAACACACACACACGCGCACGCACACACACACACACACACACACACACACACACACACACACACACACACACACACACACACACACACACACACACACACACACACACATCACACAAACCCACAAAAAAAACACCTACCTGACAATGTTACATTACAATTGACCCATCATGTGTTGGGTAGTAGGTTGATGATGGCTGTTTAAACTATTCATTTTGCGAAATTCAAGGGGCACCACATAAACACAATAGTTGTGTTGCTTTGTTGTTCGTATGCAAAACAGTAGAAAGCCAATCCATTGATGTTGTCTTCCTAATTGTATGGCGGGGGAGCAGGGGGACTGAGAGGCAGATGTTGCATTTCAAAGCGTTGCGGTGCATTTGGAGGAGAGCAGTGTGGCTTCAAAGCGTGAATATTTGGATATTTGCTTCTAAACTAATTTTGACACTAAGTCACTACTATTCTATTCACCTATACAGGACTGTGCATACAGATATGGTGCACATTTACAACATTTAAGTTGAAAAAGTCAGTCTCAGACATGTCGAATTTGTGTAAAACATGTATAACATCACACCCACAAAACAAACACTGTCTAACACCCAGTTTCAATAATGTAATAAAAAAAAAAATCATTGATGATACTGTACAACATCAACGACTGCCAATGAAACAAGGTTCTAAATCTTTAATCGACTTTCCAGCATCTGTAGAGTACTCTCTTGTCCACCATTCTCACAGGCGCCACGCTTTTTCTCTTTTAACTGATTCCAGCTGATTAGCACACCAAGGTAGATCTGCTGGCTGGAGCGCCCCAAGAAACACAGCAATCCAAAATGGAAATTAACTCTCATCTGTGATATTACAGATCAAAGATGTGGAATTATTTTACTTATTGTTATTCCAATTGATCTTCAGATGACAGGAAAGAGAGAGAGAGAGAGAGAGAGAGAGAGAGAGAGAGAGAGAGAGAGAGAGAGAGAGACAGTTCCTTTCCTTTTCCTTGATTTTAATCCTTTTTACCTCTGATGTTTGATGTGCCAAGTTGATGCTGCTATTTCTATGCGTTTTGCTACACACTAGTCAACCCCACTACTGATTCAGATGTGGATACACTGATTCCTGTACGACATCACCTTCAATTAATAACTACGCTGTATCAGTCAAGTTTCTTGGCCTTCAGACGCCACTGACACCAGAAGCTACAAACACACCACCAGTGTTAACAAGTGGAAGATGCAGTCTTCGTGTTGCAACGTGTCACGTCATCTCAGGTTTGATAAGGAACTGGAAGACACAGCTGATTATCTCAGTAATTGGCACTGCATCTGAGATTATGGCAAGGGTTCTCCTTCACATTCATCATCCTATCGTATCCCATCCCATCTCAAAATGATATACATTTTCAAAGGCATTGATATGATTATTTTTTCCAATATCTCCCACTCCCTTCCCAACCTGATTTGTTTTCAATTTGTTTATTTATCATACAATTTGTTTATTGTATTATATCCCTACCCTCTTAAGCACCTCTATTATATTGATCTCCATGCCTGTCGCTTCCTCCCTCTACACAGTAGTGTGCACGCACACGCACACACACACACACACACACACACACACACACACACACACACACACACACACACACACGCACACGCACACGAATCCTGTTGACTGCTGTTGAGACAGTGATACTCCTTTCAAATTCAAGATCAAGAACAGAAACTCAGCAGACAAATAAAGACAGGTCATAAATATAATCCCCTAAATATAATATGAAACAGATTTCAAAGAGGCTCTCTGGGCAGCATATCCTCCAGACTCTCCCTGGAAGCACAGGGACACACATATGTACTAATTGGCATGGGGGAATAGCCGGGAAGAAGCCCAACCACATCAATGAAGAACTGCATCAATAAACAAGGCTGCTGATGACAGGCATCAGTGGGTCCAGTTGCCTTGTTTTGCTTGTCTAACATCGATGTTACCCACTTGTTAAGTCTGACGTCAAAAGTGACGTTTAACTATTTCCGGGTCTAAACCAGAAATTCTCAGCACCAGAGTACCTCTGAACTACAGCGGTAGAATGACAGTTTAATCGTTTTTTAGACTCGGATCTATTCATTCAACAAGGGACACAGCAGCACTTTCCAGTTTTCTCCATATTGTCAGGGTATTTGAGCCTCGGAAAAGCGCTATATAAATATAATTAATTATTATTATTATTTCGGCATTTCGAAGACAGCACCTCAGCCAACGTTGGACCCGGAAACACGTCATGACTTAACAAGCGGTGCAGAGTTTGGCTATTTGAGAAGCGAGAGTTCAATAAAAAAAAATAATACAAAATACATTATTGAGCATCAAGGGCATCATTTTTTTCAGAGACTTTTTTTTAATCATGTCAAAAGTTGAAATTAAAAAAAGACTATAGCGCAGTAGGTTGTGAAGACGGGTCTCAGACACTTGGAAGACTTGCGCCCTTGGTTCTTGGGAGAAGCAGGCACAACACAGAACATCCTTCAACACTGGAACAATGGGAAACACTGTTCAAATCACCTCAAATATTGAACTCAGAGGGGTAAAATTCTAACTTGAGAACTGGGCCAGAGAGATGCTATGTGCTTATATCTCAAGTTAAGATTTGGCCCGAGTATTTAACACCACGTTTCAGGGATAGAAACCAATGCTCATATAGCTGACAGAAATAGAACACAAAATAGCTTCTGAGCAGTTTCTAAATATTATTCAAAACATTTAAAAACTAAATGAAATAACCATTTCTCTAGTGGATCTCTGGCACCTTGTGGTTGCTACTAACGAATGACTGTTACAAAGTGATTTGTAGTTTTGATTTAGGAAACAATATTCTAATGCAAGGGCGCCATCTTGAGGCCATGGTACAAAATAACAGCATATAATCATGTTATCAGGCATGGGCACGTCCTCATCTCAGGTAATAAATACCCTAGATTAACTGTTTGTATAAAATCTGTTTTCCAGTCTTGGTAAGCCTACTAGGTACTGTGACCTTTACTGTACCATTTACACTGTCTCATACTGACTGTGTTTAAACTACACCCTTTTTACAATTACAGTCTTTGCGTGAGTACTTTCTTTTTCTACATGGAACTGATGAAAAAAATTAATAATAGGGACACATGCACTTTGGTCAAACCTACTGTTGTGTGTAAGAGGCAGCATATATAAATGCAATCAATCTCAACTCCCATTCAAAGGCGTGCATGGAAAGATCCCTCTTTGTGATGCTTGAAGTGGAGACAAGAGTGAGACAGACCTCCGACAATACTGCTTTAGATCAACACAAACCAAACTAATCCCAGGTCAGATCCTAGAGAGGTGAGCCTACTTCTCAAATTATGGGCCAGTCAAGGGTGACAGACACAGAGGATTCTGGGTAGGGTGTTGGGAGGGAGGGGCAGGGGCAGTAATAAAAACAAAAACAAAAACTGTATACAATTTGACCCCCGGCCGTTCCACCAGAAAAACCTTTGGCACAGCCACCCAAGGAGAATTGGAACCACACATTGTAGTAGTGTCTTGAATGTGTTCTTCATCTGGCATTGGAAAAGGAGCACCCGTGACATCACACACAGAGGCGTGTCCTGACAGTCAGTCCTCACCCTCAGCCCGGCCCAACAGCTCAGCTCAACACACACATCACACAACACACACATCAGCCCAGGCCAGTCATCTGTATAGTGCAAGTGGGCCAGTACACACAGCCTCTGCACTCATCAGAACAGTACTGAGTGACTCACTTCCGTTTTTCCTAACATGTCAATCCGTTTTTCTTCTTCTTCTTTTTCTTCTTCTTCTTCTTCTCAATAACAAAACGACTCAGTGGTGACTCATCAGATAAGATTTGAGGCACAAAATGTCCAAAACCCCCCTTGAAGGATCACAGCCTTGAGTTTGCAGTCAAGAGTACCTCATTGAAGAGACACAAGATGAGGGGGAACGGCAGCCTCGCTTGGATCGCATGACAGTCTCTCTCTAGTGAACCAAGCAAGGTCATCGTCAAGGGCAGGTGTGTAAAGGCATTGTCGTAAACCTTATCTGATGGGACACACTGGGAGAGAGCGTCTTTGGCAACCTAGGAAGAGAGCGGGCATCTGGAATTTTGAACAACAGGAAGAGAAATGAGGGGGGAATGGGGGGGGGGGGTTAATTATGAGTCAAACACTGAAAGCGGTTCTTGAAGTAGAGGAGGCCATTTTTGGTGTGTGTGGCGTCTGAGGAGGCTAGTGGGTAGCGGAACTTGGCGTAAGTCTTATCACTCTCCGATTGGCTGACCCAGGGAAGTTTGATCTTGGTGGCGTGGTTGACTATGACGTCATCGCAAGAGCCCACGTGGAGTGAGCCAAGGCCGTCGATGAAAAACTCTGTAACAAAAAACAACAAGGATCGAAAAATAAATGATGTGGTTGTTTTTACGCTTTAAATTCTTAATTTTATGTATCACACAATTTACAATAACAATATGCTTAAAGTAAACAGAAGCAACCGTCTTCCTTCTAAAGCTTTTGGATAGTAAGTGTGAAAAGCAGCCTTTGTGCCTCAATATCCACACATCACAAAATACACCTACATTTACATTTTACATTTTTGCCATTTAGCAAACGCCTTTAACCAATCGACTTACAACAAATACATTTGACTAAGTAGTGAATCATAGCAAGAAAAAGTAATCAGGTCTGGAGCCGTCGTGCTAGAAGAAGGAAGATTTTTTATTTTTAGCTTCAGCCACTCGTCCACTACAATCACCCATCATCCCGCATCCACTTCACACACTCATCCACTACTACTCACTCATCAGTCCCGCATTCACATCACTCACCACTTTCAAAAATAAACTTCAGCAGGTCATAGTTGACTGTTGTTCCTGCTGATTGCCCCCCCCCCCCCACATACACACACACACACACACACATGCATGCCCCGCCCCCCCACATACACACACACACATACACGCATACACACACACACACACACACACACACCGCTCTCTTTCCACACATACAGTAGGTTAGCTGATTTTGTTTCTATTTGTTTTTATTTATGTATCTTCACTGTCTTTGCCATTCTCATGTATTGTATGTATTGTTTTATGTTGACCATGACCAGTGGAGTGAGTGAATGAGGCTGGGGCTCTGAGCTCTACTCACCCAGATGTGCCACCCTGGCCAGGCGTGGGTCAAAGCCCACCTGCTGGATCTTATCTGTGCGGCCTAGGAAGAAGTTGATGACCCCGTCGGTGACCACGCAGTTAGGGAAGCCCTGGATGAGGTGGTGGAAGCCACGCCTCAGGTGCAGGCAGTCGCCATCCTCCTCCCCGGGCTCGATGGAGATGGTCTGCCTGTAGGTGGCAGTGTAGCCCGTGGCCTCCCGCACCGCCCCGCCCACCTTGACCACACGCACACACACACACACACACACACACACACACACACACACACACACACACACACACACACACAATACATTAGCAAATACATTACTGAAACATGCATACACACACACACACACACACACACACATGCACACACGCACACACACACACACACACACACACACACACACACACACACACACACAAACTGTGTGGAAATGTGGTGACAATCACGTTGAGTATTAGTCAATCTGAAGAATTGTTACAACTCCCCAGTACCCAGGATGTGGTTAGAAATAGGGACGTTTTGCTAGTTTCCATTCTACTGGTCTAGCGGTCCAAGGGGCTGTTTGTTCACAGGGTTGCCACGCTTGCCTTGAAATCATTTTCCATACCACCTCTTGATTTTCCAGGTACCATGTTTTGTGCTGATATCTAGACCGTTTAAACTTTCTGCCCCCGCCCGTCCACCACACCGGCCCACCCCCACCCCCAGAGGACACCTGACTACTTACTTGATTTAAAAGATGTGCCGTCTAGATGTGCAGTCTAGTCTAGATGTGCGATCAGCTCTTAAATGCTTAGAGATAGTTAGCTGTCTAACCAGTGTTTTGATAGCTCAGTGTAGATGTATTAAACTAGAACTAATGAGATATGACCGTTTTAACTTGAGCCCCCCACTCGCGGATATCAGGAAGTATTAGCTCTATTGGCCGTTATCGTTAGCAACACATTATAATAAAAAAAATAAATAAAAAAACAACATCAATGTTTGTTTGCAACAATGAACCATGTGCTTGCCAACCAACATTGATAAAGCCACATTTAAAACAGCCACAGACAGTTCCAAGCCAACTACTTAAATTTGAGAATAAACTTAAATTATTAAATGTTTTAGAAAGCCTATCAAATTTTCCAGGACAAGATTTCCATGTTAATTTTCAATTTTGCTCAGTTTCCATGCCTTTTCCAGGTATTTTCTCAATCATTTCCATGTTTTCCCTGTTTTCCAGGTAGAGTGGCAACCCTGTGTTCACAAGACACAGGGATATTTGCGGTTCCTAGAATATTAGATTAGATTAAACTTTATTGTCATTGCCCCCCCCCCCTCCCCTCCCCTCCCGATGTCCCTATGGTGAGCCGCCTGTTGCAGAGTGGATGCGGTGTAGGCGCAGTGGCCTTGTCCTTTAAATGTACTTTAGATACTGACGGCCTCAGGCCATCTACTTTATGCTCATAATGTGTCCGTTTTTCAGTCTGTGACCTCCGAACAAGGACACACTGAACACACGCAATGAAAGAGATACATTATCAGCATAAAGCAGAGGGCCTGAGGCCCCTAGCACCCTAAAATACATCTAGAAGCCAGCCCCCACTTACACCACCGCGTCCACTCTGCAACCGGCGGTGCCTGAACATTTTGATTGGTTGGCGACTTGTTCCCGGCTTCGCCAGCTGTCCAACCTGATATTAACTGCATCTAGTAGGTTTTATGATGCAAATCATAATACGTAACTTATTCTTTTGAGAGGACACAATAAACAGTAAAAAAAAAAAACGTCAGAAGAAACTAATACTACAAATATCTCTTTGTGTTTTTCATTCGCTAATGGGTTTCTGCAAAGAATATCTGCCCACTGACATATGTTTTCCATTACAATATTCCACTCCAGAACTGGACTCCTACTTTGGCATAAACAAGAGGTCTATTCTACTCCTCCCAGAGAGTGGGCTCCAGATTCCAGGCAAATCCTTTTCGGACTGACAGATACACACACACACACACACACTCACACACACACACACACACACACACACACACACACACACACACACACACGCCCACAGACACTTCTTTTTGCTACAAGAGCATGTGGTGATAGTGTGAATGACCGGAAAAGGGAGGGAGAGAGATGGGTACAGCACAGTGTTCGTGAGCATGCATGTGTGAGTGTTTGAGAGTTGCAGTCTGTGTCATTAAATTAAAAGAGAAGAAAATGGATGTGGCTGTCACCCACAGTTTGAAAAAAACTGTCTGTCTTATTCCCTCAACAGATGGAAAACATCAACCACTCTTTTTTTTTTTCTTCTTAATTTGTCATGGTTTTAGATTACACTTGGCCTGTTTATTTTCATACTAACTCCTTTCATGGTATACAACAAGATCATATTCTTTATCTTAAGGGGACTGGTATGGGACAGTGAAAAAAAAGTGTTAAAAGTGTTCTCTGTCTGGGGGGCGCTTAGGTGGCGTAGCTGACCAAGCGCTGACCATGGAACCGCAGGGTTCCCGGTTCGATTCCGGCCGCGGACTGTCACCAGCTACTGGTGGCTGGACATTCTTTGAACTAATTGCTAATGCCTGTCACCTGTTGTATGTTTGTATGTGGCTATTTAGGTGTGTCCCTTTTCCCTGTTCCCTTGTTAGTCGATCACTTGTGTTACCCTTTGGAATGCTTCTGAATCCTGTTGTAGGTATTACCACTTCACGTATCCGATTACCCGGAACGTTATTGAGCCTGGACTTTGTTTGCGTTTGAAACCTTGTACCTACTTTGGAGCTCATTGCTCAAACTTTATTTTCCGTGCACTTTGTTCTGCTCTCAGTATCTTAGTTAATATTTGCATACGTGCGGAGCCCTACTGCTCTCCTTTATGTTTGTCCCATTTGGAAGTGTTATGTTTGAACCTGTTATGTTTGAACTATTGATCTCAGTAAAGAGAACCTTTATTTTATTCAAATCTCCGTGTCGTTGATTGCATACACCGCACCTGGACCCGACACAGTTGTATATACTAAACTTTTATAGAAACGTAACAGCGGACATGTCCTGCATGTCATCCCTTCTCCCTCTCTCTCTCTCTCACCCATCCTTCCTGTCTAAATCTTCACTGTAACTGTCAATAAAAATGAAAAAATATGAGTGGGACTGCCCCACCCAGAAACTCTGTCTGTTGAATGATGACATTGCTCTTTGCTATCTCCTTGTCACAGTCAGAGCAGAAAGGAAAAAAACAGGAAAAGGTGATTTTGTTATATATGATATGAAACCGTCTCAACTGTCCCTTAGAAACCAGTGTTGTCAGGGTTCATACCTGGGTTTCTGCAAGATATGTCACTCTACTATATTCGTTTTTTTGGACCCAGTTTTACTATATTATATTACATACTATACTATACTATATTCAATACTGTATCACTCTCACCAGTTTTACTATATTATATTGATTATTGTTATATATTATATATATACTGTATATACTATATTATATACTGCTATATAATACTGTGTTCTCACCAGGTCTAGTGTGGTCTTTTCAAGGACGTCTACCAGTTTCTCCAGCTTGGTGTTGGCCGTGAAGATGAAGTCATCGTCCACCCACAGCACGTACTTGGTGGTCACCTGGGAAACAGCCAGGTTCCGTCCTGCGAACCACCCCTGGGACACAGAGAACAGAGAAGGACAGAGAAGGATGTGAGAGAGACTACTACCCGTTCTATAAACAGGTTCATCCTGCAACACTGTTACTGACTGCATCGTTCTGCTTTCTGGGAGCAATGAAGTAAATAACATTTGTTTGGCGTAATGATATAAAAGAACATTGTTCATAATCGTTATGTAATCATTTTTCAGTACCTTTCCGAATGGCATAATGTAATGCTCGATGTAGGGACCAGAGACCTTTTGGGGGTTTTCACTGTCATCAGCTATCACTATGGTTACAGTGGGATAGTACCGTCGCACACTGTCGATGAGATCTTGCAGCTTGTCGTAGCGTAGAAAGGTTTTGGTTGCTATGGTAACAAGGGCACTGATGTTGTATTCTAGAGAGGAAATGGTAAAATAATTAAAGAAGTAAAATAAGTAAGTGAAAATGAGAAATGAGAAATGTTTCAAATACTGTATTTGCTTTATCTAAGGAATTTCAAGGACATCATTTGATGGTTACTGTTTGGTGGTATCATCTCTGGGAATAGTGTACTTTTGTTTGTAGCATATGTGACGGCATCTGGTGAAAGCGGTCGGTAATCGACCTAACGTTCTGACTTTTATTCCGAAAAATGTAAATACATTTAAAGGTTGTTGAAAATCAATGACACACTCGCTAGTCAAGCCGAAATAATGCAATTGCAATGGATTCGGTGAGTAATCCCCACTACTACCTAGTTAGTGTAGTAGAGTAATGGGGATTACTCACTGAATCCATCCACACCAGCTGCTGTCACATTATGTGTGAGGTGTCAGCGGGT
This sequence comes from Nansenia antarctica, assembly GCF_963989245.1. Classification (NCBI taxonomy): domain Eukaryota; kingdom Metazoa; phylum Chordata; class Actinopteri; order Argentiniformes; family Microstomatidae; genus Nansenia; species Nansenia antarctica. The sequence goes on along the minus strand of NC_137691.1, from coordinate 7,199,235 downwards.
GAGACGTGTCTTTAGTGACACCTTTAGTGTTCGTGTTGTTGTGACAGATGCAGGTGACCTACCCCCTTTGGGTCCAGTGTTGTAAAGCTTCGGTGTTACACCGTGACGGATCTTGATGGAGAAAATGGCTTGGTGTCCCTCTGTCTCAAACTGCACTGAAAGACACATCGAAAGACTTTCCAATAACCATACATCACTAACCGACCCCAAAGACATCACAAATGGGATTAGCTGGCAGTTCAGAACTGAGATGCAAGGCTTTGCAGCTACGTGGGGAATGGAGAGTACTGTAGCTCATCTGACATCTGAATGCTCTGAATACACTTTCGGCGGTGGTAGCCTAGAGGCTAGAGAGGCCGGCTAGCAATCGGAAGGTCGCCGGTTCGATCCCCACCTCAGGAGGTGGCTGCATGTGAGCTGGACGATTGCTGGCATCACATCTAAGGTGCCTACCACTGCCGTTGTGCCCTTGAGCAAGGCACTCACTCCCTAATTGCTCCAGAGGCGCTGACTATGAATGAATGAATGAATGAATGAATGAGCAAAACAATTATTTCGTTGTACTCTGTGCAATGACAAAAAGGTTGTTCAGGCTTTGTTTAAACATATTTGGAGAAAGAGCAGTAGTACAACTCAGCCAAAGGGTGTGGCCTCACCTGTGTCAGCCGTGCTAGGGTGGAAGAGCTCACCTGTGTCGGCCGTGCTAGGGTGGAAGAGTGTGTTGGTGTAGGTCACAAACTGAAGCTGCCGGTTCAGGTTAAGCAGTAAGCTGCTGGACAGAGTCATGTGCATCTCCCCGTCACCTTTGACCTTTACCCCCTCAACTTCGGCTGCCACATTTAATGTTCCCAGTGTGGCAGTGATGTTGACCTGAGGTAGACAGAAAGAGGATAAGAGAGGGGAGACGTACCACAGCAGTTGTAAGTATGGCACTTACACCTAAACACAACACTTTCAAGTTGTGTAAATTCAGTCCAGACACAGACTGAAATAGTCCTTAAAAACAACAATAAAAGTCAAAACATTGGGAAAACTGTTTGTCAACTTACTGAGTATAGATCTTTGGGAAGATCTTGCAAGGCCAGCCCTGAAAACATATGACATTAATTTACTGGCATATTGATACGCCTACAGGGCCTCTCTACGTTCTACATTCATTTCCTCAACTGTCAAATACCACATCTGCAAAGTCTCTGCTCGGCCAAGGCAATGTGGTCTACTACAATAAACATACAACACTTGTCTCTGTGGCATGATGTTTTAAATTGACATCATATACAACAGCACTTAAATTAGCAAGTGCATCAGGTTGTTAGTTATCAGTGGTAGTGATATCAGAGGTAGTGGTGGATGATAACGTAGTTTGGTTGGAATAACAATAGCAATTACATGTGATGCATTTGTGTACCATGACATGCTTTGTGGATTTGTAACTGAATGTAATGTTATTGTTGTATGGTTACACTTTTCCTGCAAGGTGTCTCCTCCTGTAAAAAATGTTTTAGCTACAGTAAGACTAAGTAATTCCTGTGAGATGCCCGACCTGGGATGAGTATGGTTTTGAGCGGCCTCAATTCCACTCCCTGTGTTGGGTACTGCAGGGGATTGTTGGCCTCTGCCACCATGAGGAGATCGGCAGAGGTCTGGGACCTGCAGGGGACACACATACGTCAGACTGAAACAAATCTGGAGAGCTATTATGTGTGACAGCAGCTGGTGACGTTTTTTCAGGAAAAAAAAGTCTAAAGGCCAATGCACACAGCGTGCGATTTCTGTTGCGCGTCAACATTCCATTTTGAAGTTTGAATGGAAGTCTATGAGAACATCGCATTTCAACACACACGGCCCCGATTTTAATCGCACGGCGAAAATTCGATTCCATTCATTATGAATGGGACAAAGCACAAATTTGACAGTGCGACAAAACTCGCAAAACTCGTGTGCTTTGTCCCATTCAAAATGAATGGAATCGAATTTTCGCCGTGCGATTAAAATCGGGGCCGTGTGTGTTGAAATGCGATGTTCTCATAGACTTCCATTCAAACTTCAAAATGGAATGTTGACGCGCAACAGAAATCGCACGCTGTGTGCAGAGCCCTTAACAATTTGATTGGTTGCCGACTTGTTTCCGGTTTCACCAACTGCCATCCCATATGACTGGTACTCAGTTAGAGCTGTCAGTGTGGACTGGAGAGAGTCTCACTCTCTGTCGTCAAGACAACCCTATACAGGATATCCTTTACCAACGGGCTGCTGAGTATGTATCATCATTACCCCAGTGATCTGCAGCAGATTTAGCCTGAAGCTAAGATTTAAGACACATAAAAACGCCAGGAAACAACTATTCCTGGAGTATGGGACAACGTCAAATTATGATTTGTCCCCTCCTATCTGGTTTTGTGCTCACAGAAATAAGATACAGTCATTTCTACTACGAACGGTTCGCTGCTCCTGACCCGGCGGTGATTCTTTAATTCAGGTCAGTGACGCGCACAACAAAACACAACATTCTGATTAGCATGTTGTCTGTAGCAGTTCTGTATTTACCTCATCTGGTAACCCTGATATTCCTTGGCACGCCGCCTCTTCATTTCCTCCAGCTCAGAGGCCTCGAAGGCAGTGTGCAGGGGGTGGGCCGACACACGCGGGAACAGCAATTGGGAGAAGGGCAGGTTCACGCCCCCGTTCTCACCCTCACACACACACGCGTTCCGTGCCAGCAGACTGGAGGAGTTTGTCAGAGTGAGGTGTCCATCAATCAAATGCAGTGTGCAGTAAATGATTTCCACCGCATTATCATCATCATCATCATCATCATCATCATCATAGACCCCCCTACTGGCATTTGAAATAGTAGAACTAAAGTATGCTTTAATGAGTCATTACCTATGGTCAGTTTGGTGAACGAACAATGGAAATCTTTTTAAATCAGTTCATATTCAAAACTCACCCAGCCACACTCTCCCTCAGGCGATAGGGGATGTTGCCAGATCTATGATCTGGTTCTGGGAGCCTGTCCTCTAGATGCTTCTCTACTACAGGCCCAGGTCTCTGCCGCACATCCACCGTGGTGTAGGCCCGGGTGGGCCAGGAATGGAGGAGGGCCAGCACCAGTACCACCGACGCCACGATGGCCAGCAACACTGTCTTTCTCAGGGAGCGCATCCTAAAAACTACACACAATAGCAAGCAGAAGACGAGACGAACGGGATGAGGTCATTTTCATGGCGCCTTCATTTTCGGAGGAGAGTACTTTTTATTTTATTTTACATACGACAGTATGTAACGATGAAATGATTTGATACAGTATTATAAATTTCTGAATGAGTTAAATGGGTGGTATTAGAAGGTTGTATGCAGCAAGCGTGAATGACAGTTTATATTACCACATTACATGCAATACAGCTTTTTGTTGAATGAACACTTTGGAAACAGATTTGTTATGGAGCATGTGACAATAACAACCCACAACCGATAAGAAAACTAACATACCTGACTGCCTCTATCCACTCAGAGAGAAGTAATCTCTTGAAAGCAACTGCATCTCCCGAAATCCCATAATGAACAGGTATGGTAGAATACTTTTCCCATCTGCAACAACAACAATAAATCAATTACTTAATCAACAAAAGAAGTGAAATTACATTACTTATTCCCAAGGGCACTTGTAAATAACCCCATGAAAAGCTTATTATTTTAAGTTACTTAACCTGCCGTACATTTGTACATTTGTAACCTACTTATTACAGGACTAATTTTGATATGTGATTTATATGTTATCGAAGTGGATATCCGTGGCTTTTATTGGAACTTCATTGTTCCACACACTAAAGTGTTGCATCCAAGCGAGTTATACAGGGTATATACAGGAATCTTGAGGTTAATTTCAATACCTTTCTAAGACTTTTTAAAGAGTGACACCTTTAACTTAACCGTTTTAGTTTGCAATAGACTAGACCACTAGCATACAACAGAATTTCCGGCTCATCTTTGTTTTTTAATAAAACTAATAAATTCACAAACTTTTACTAAAAGTGTTTAGGACTCAAACTCTTTGGACAGAGTCTAATTCTGAAAAATACCAACAAAATTCAAGACCTCATAAAATCGTGATAAGACTTTTTAATACTTATTAAGGGTCTTGATTTTCCCAAAATTGATTTATCAGACACCGCAGATACCCTGTAGAAGCAGCGGTAGAGTTAGCTGTTAAGGAAGCTGAATACAAGACGCTATTGGAGGAAAAGAAACAGAAAGAAAAAATTAGAGCTATAGAGGAAGAACACAGGAGGGAATTAGACCAACACAAAGCCAAATTAAGTCGACTGCAAGCTGAAAGGGAAGTAAAGGCTGCCCAAGCCAGACTTGAAGTATACAACAGAGAAGTGAAGGAGGAGTCTGGTGCCCAGTCCTCTCATGTCCCTCTGCCACTCAACTTCAGTTCCCCTGCAACAATGCACCCTCGCACGGCTGTCTCTCCATCTCCTCCTGTTGATGTATCTTGCCTAGCACAAGCTGTTCATGACAGCATTGCTATTAAAAGACTTCCCATGCCAGAGCCCACAGTGTTTAATGGTAGCCTAATCCAATTGACTTTGTTGAGTGGAAGGCTTCATTTATGTCTCCTGTAGATGGGAAGAACATTTCCACTGCCGACAAGCTGCACTACCTCAAGAGATATGTAGGTGGCTCAGCTCACAAATGCCTAGAAGGGACATTCTATCGAAGCGACAGCGAAGCTTACAGTGACGCTTGGAGTAAGCTCGACCAGAGGTATGGCCAGCCATTCATCATTCAAAAGGCCTTCAGAGGAAAGTTATCCAACTGGCCAAAAATACAGTCTAAAGACGCTGAGGGTCTGAGGAACTTCTCACATTACTTAAACGCCTGCCTGCCTGCAAGCCATGCCACATGTAAAAGGCTTAAACATCCTAAATGACTGAGGAAAACCAAAGGTTGATACGGAAGCTGCCAGAGTGGATAGCCTCACGATGGAACCGACAAGTGACAGTGCGTCTCACGGAGGGAAAGGATTTCCCCAGCTTCAAGGAATTTCTCAAGTTCATGTCCATGGAGGGCTGAAACCGCCTGCAACCCAGTCACCTCATACCATGCTCTCCATGCAGCTGAATCCTGTCAAGAGAAAAGGAGCAGAGGAAACAAAGCACTTTCAACACACAAACAGTCAACAAGCAGACAACAACAAAGGAAAGAGTCAAGCCCCCCATGCATGCTCTGTCAGGATATCAGTCACCAGCTTTGCAAATGTCCAGACTTCATGAAAAGAAAACTGGAATACAGAAGGAGGTACGTTAAAGAAAACAGATTGTGTTATGGAAAAACCCGGTCACGGCGCTAAGGAGAGTCGGCATCGCCACACATGTGACTCATGCTCAGAGAGAGGTTACGCCTTCACAAATTTGTATCGAACAACTGTGCTATTCTCCAGAGCATTCCCTCAACAGAACACGCCACAGACACCAAGCAAAGAATCAGCCCTAGAGAGAGCGTCGGGAATACACTGGAACGTTGAGAATGACTGTTTCAACTTCAAGGTTACACCAAAGGATCAGCCAGCAACACGGTGCGGCATTCCTGACATCTGTCGCCTCCGTATATATATATATTCGTAGCCCCATACGTCCTCAAAGGAAAGAGAATTCTCCAAGAAATGTGCCATCACAGAACAGGATGGGATGACCCAATTCCAGAGCCAGGGTGGGAGAAATGGCAAGAGGACCGTGTCAATATCTAAGCAAAGGACATCAGCTGCCAAGACACAGCAAGCTGCATCACCATGACTGTTTCCTGGATGCAGAGGGTGTACTCAAGGTGGGAGGTAGGCTTAGCCGCTCATCTCTCCAGAAGACATTCAAACACCCAACAGCCATTCCTCAGAGAAGTTGATCATCGCCCATCATGAAAGAGTGAAACGTCAGGGTAAAGGCTTCACCATCAATGACATTAGGTCTAATGGCTATTGGATCTGTTGACTGAGCAGAGCTGTTGCAACCTACATCCGTCACTGTGTGACATGTCGAAGGCTGAGAAGGCCTGTTGAAAGCCAAAGGATGAGTGACCTGCCTGTTGAACGAACCGAACCCACAGCACCGTTCACATACTGTGGGATGGATTGTTTCGGTCCCTTTTTGACAAAGCAAGGTAGAAAACAAGAGAAAAGGTATGGATTGCTATTCACCTGCTTCTGCTCCAGAGCCATACACATCGAAATGACTTGTCCACAGACACATACATTAATGGACTGAGATGTTTCATTGCGTTAAGAGGTGCTGTGCGACAAATTAAATGTGACCATGGCACTAATTTCATGGGTGCAAAGAACGAACTGAACGCTGCATTGAAAGTGTTGGACACGGACAGACTGGAAACATTTCTCACAGAAAAGCAGTGTGACTTTGTGATGAATGCAGCTCATGCCAGCCATGCAGGGGGTGTGTGGGAACGGCAAATAAGAACCGTGAGAAGCGTCCTCAGCGCCACTCTGCTACTTTCTCCTGGCAGGCTCAATGATGCGTCATTGCGCACCTTGTTTTGTGAGACCATGGCTATTGTGAACAGCCGTCCACTCCCCGTCGATGCAAACTACAAATAGTTTGGAGCCGCTCACGCCTAACCACCTCGTCACTATGAAATCCACCACAGCCCTGCCTCCACCCGGAAGATTTGAAAGAGAGGATCTGCATGGACGAAAGAGATGGCGTCAGGTGCAATACTTGACAGAACAGTTTTGGAGTAGATGGAAAAAGGAGTACCTCCACAGCATCGCAAGACAGCGTTGGCATAGCACTAAAAGGAACCTACAGGTCGGTGATATGGTCATGGACACTGATGACACACCACTCCACCAGCCAATGGAGACTTCAGGAGAGTCTCAGAAGTCAACCAAGGCAAAAATGGACTTGTGAGACGGGTCAAAATCTTGCTTGGAGAGAAGGGACTGAACCACAAAGGAGAACGCATCATCAGGCCCTCGATATTAGAGCGCCCCATCCAGAAATTAGTTCTATTGCTAGAAGCTATTTAAGCAACTGCACTATGCAGTTGTGAAACGTGATTTAGTTTTCTGTGCAGTATAGCTACACCTGAATGGTTTCCATTTTGTAAAACATTATAATTTGGTGGGAGTGTAAATAACCCCATGAAAAGCTTATTATTTTAAGTTAATTAACCTGCCGTACATTTGTAACCTATGTATTACAGGACTCAATTTGATATGTGATTTATATGTTATCGAATTGGATAATTCATATACGGGGATCCGTTACTGCACTACTATCAAGAAAGCACACGTGAAGTGGGGGCTACATCAAACATGGTTGTCCCCAAGAGGAAGGCTCCACAATAACAGTCAGAGAGAAAGAAAACATGATATTTTTCATGATAATAATGTTCAGAGAGAAAAAACTGTTCAACGTGGTTAGGTCAATTATAAAACACACTTTCTCTATTTTACATTACAATGGGCTAGGTGCACGATCTCCACTACTTCCTGAAAGGCACCTTGCATGAACATATCCTGTCTCATCTATTGGTTTAATTGATTAATCAGCTGTGCGGTAAACTGTTGGAACACACAGTGCACAGCTGATTAATCAATTAAACCAATAGAGTGAGACAGGATATGTTCATGCAAGGTGCCTTTAAACCATGGGCTAACTACAGAAGCTCGTACCTGAACCAACGCCAACCAAGCAACGCTAACCTTCCACCGCTCATGCAGGACTCATGCATGCAATTCCAACAATGCAATGCATAATAGATGTCGCATGTTTGTGATCGGTGAACTGGACTAATTTACTTACAGCAGTCATAACCGAGTAACCACTGTAGCATCTAGTAACGGCCTTTATCTGCAGAAATCCGAAATGCTGGAGACCACCTCCGATGGAAACCTACAATGAATAGCTAGTTTGGGTCGCTAAATTGAAATAGCGCCCCCGTGTGGTGTGGGTTCGCGCGTCTGTTTGTGGCAAGTCGTGAGCTTAGAATGATAAGGTTCTATCTCCGTTTAGGGCAGTTCAGAGATATTGAGCGTCAAAGTTTTTACATTCCATTATGTTTTGTGAGATGGAACCTTTGTATTTTATGAATTACTAACTCAAAAATGTCAACATTTTAAAAATAACTAAAAAAAATAATAAACACCTAATGGATCGGATTATGTAAAAAAAAACTCAATTTTGACAAAAATGGAGATAGAACCTTATCATTCTAACGTCACGAAGTGTCCAGACAGGGGACCTTTCCCTACAACTAACGCAAATTCAGCATCATCTGAAGAGTGCAAATGACATGAGGGGGTTGGTGAATTGAACTGCCTCATCAGCTGGCAGGATCTTCAGCTCCTGAGGGAATAGCGAGAGGGTTTGTGCACCAAGAGCTTTTAGTATGGGCATACGACATGCCATTATTAGGAGACTAGGGTCCCCATTGCAAACGTTCATAAATCACCTGCCCTGCCCCTTGCAAACCGGCAGATGTCCAGCACTCTCTTTGCTTGGGGATGTTGTCCTTAGCAACTCCCATTTTCATACATGAATTCATTAGGGATCAACGAGCTAATAGCTTACTATCGAAAGACCTGATCAAGACAGATACACCCCAGAAAACAATAATAAATAATAATAATATAATAATAAATTAGTGGTCCAACAATAGGCATTTTACTTAACATTTTAATGTTACAGGATTTGAGGTTATAAATATGTGCTTACACAGATAAAGAGGCTGTTGAAGTGTCTCAGGAGACTCAGCAGTGTTCAGTGTTCTCTCTCCATGTGGGTTTGAAATGGACAGCAGGCTGCATTAATCAATAGACAATGAAGGGGAGAGGATGCCATTGTAATTGAAGCATACTGTTTTATAGAATATTCATACTATAGGCTAGCTAGATATATAGAACAGCTGCTAATATGAGGGTGCGGCCCGAGGACAAAAAAAAGAATACATTTCTTGCAATGCCCACCCTCATTTGGAGTGTGCATGGGTGGTCTTGTCTGTATAGACCAATGTATGGACCACTGGACCAGTGGTTAGGACGTACGCGTCTGATAATATTATTACTGTAGGTGGTCTACTAACACAATATGACGAGGCGAGGGTAGTCGAGGGAATCCTCCCCAGATCAGGCCTATGAAAAGAAAAAGTGTCGCGCAAGAAGAACAAAACATAGGCTACGTGATAAACAGAATCAGAATAGCGGGGTCTGAAGGGACAGGTGGTAAGATTGATATAAGGTGTAGGCCTACAACAAAATGCGTGACGTTAATTTTGCCTTTCTAGGACCCATGCACTCCAAATTGGAATTAGAATGTGTACTGCAGTCTCTGAGAGGTCCCTAATGCACCATCTCATCCTTGCGCCCCGTTATTCTTAATTCCCAATCCCTCTCCGAAGCACCATGTAATCAAACCAGCCTACACGCTGAATGTGTCATTTTCATATCAAATGTGGAGCAATGTCATGCCGACGCACATATGCCCTATGTCTTTGAGATATAATGTGATTCAGCCATTCTGTGACAGGCCTCTCAACTAACCGCGGGTGCAAAAACAATGTAGACAGATTGTTTGATAGCTTTGTCATTTTATGCTGGATATGATATTTTCACACTACAAGACAGTGACACATTGGAGCGATGCGCTTGTAAAACGTCGCCAACGCCTCAATTTAGAGGCTAAATTTGGATAAACCTTGCCATAATTCTGTGTCTATAGGTTATATCTTGCATTTAGCGCATGAACGATTAAACAATTACAGATTTGAATTCATTTCCGAGTTAAAAAGGGCATGTCTAAAATTATTTAAAAAAAGACCAGTTAATGAAGCAAATTAAATCAGATCCTTGGCTTGTAGGCTATATTATACGTTATAAGCTGAAATGATACTCACACTGAAACAACGTCTTACCTTAGCGTCTCCACCCATGATGTTGTCCTCCTCCTTAAATATGTCCACCAATCTGCTTACAATAATATGTGTGAAATTATTTTTCTAAAAACGGAGCTAAAACACATAAAGCACCAATGTGGATGTTCATCAATAGGCATATCACTGGTTCAATTCCGATAGACGATATGCTTCACCTCTGCACAGGGCTGTGCGCCTTGCCCCAGGAGCGAATTTGCGGAACCTAGGATGGTAGGGGAAGGCAGGGCAATACCGCTACCTGATTGGTTGGCGAAGCACTCGTGAAGAGCCCCCTCATTGGCTGGCGAGTCTCTACCTTCCCCTACCATCCTAGGGTCCTCAAATTCGCGCCCCGGGATCGTGGTTTAAAGGGAGAGGGAAGGGATGCCCCCAGCGGTCGATCCACGACATCGCATCGTGCATGCGTCGCATTGCTATTGTGTTAAGGTGCGTGCAAAGACATTCCATAAAGTGATGTATGCCTGCTACTGTCATTATTATTAAAAGATGCATGCTAATGCAAATAGAGATGTGTGTGTGTGTGTGTGTGTGTGTGTGTGTGTGTGTGTGTGTGTGTGTGTGTGGGTGTGTGTGTGGGTGTGTGTGTGTGTGTGTGTGTGGGTGTGTGTGTGTGTGGGTGTGTGTGTGTGTGTATGTGTGTGTGTGTGTGTGTGTGTGTGTGTGTGTGTGTGTGTGTGTGTGTGTGTGTGTGGGTGTGTGGGTGTGAGGGTGTGTGTGTGTGGGTGTGTGTGTGTGGGTGTGTGTGTATGTGGGTGTGTGGGTGTGAATGTGTGTGTGTGTGTGTGTGTGTGTGTGTGTGTGTGTGTGTGTGTGTGTGTGCGGGTGTGTGGGTGTGAGTGTGTGTGTGTGGGCCCCTATTGTGGCGGGGCCGGTCTCCAAAAATGACATGTGTCTCCTTAAGGCTGGCCCGTCTTTACACTGGACTCTAGAATGCTCAGAACAGGAAGTCCTCACATCTGGCATGCAGTTTTGTTTACGTTCTGAAGTTTGTGGACTTTCATAGCATTGATATGTTTCTATGTTTCATATAGGCCCTAGGCCTAATCTAATCCACATCTTTTGATGTATTTCTACCAACTCATGGCTTTGTTTGGGAATTTTTTATTATGATTATTATGATTATGATTGTTATTATTATGGGAAGACATTTAGGCTACATGTTGGTAAAACATCCATTGCTGTCGCTATTTACAACCAATTAACACACGAGGGCGCCCACGTTATATGTATGTTTCGAGAGTCTCACATTATGCAGTCGCCTACCACCCACACTGCAAAATTCATGCAACAAATTACAACTGTATACCACCCTACAACTATTGAAAGGACCAGCATCCAATATAAACCCTATATTGATCATCTCTCTCTCTGTCTCTGTCTCTGTCTCTGTCTCTCTCTCTCTCTCTCTCTCTCTCTCTCTCTCTCTCTCTCTCTCTCTCTCTCTCTCTCTCTCTCTCTCTCTCTCTCTCTCTCTCTCTCTCTCTCTCTCCAGCAGAGGCCACCTCAGGGCAAGAAAATGGGGAAGGAGAAGGGGGAACTGGCCTCTTCCTGCAAGTCACATGGTGCAGGAGGACTTGCCTACAATGTAAATGTCTATAAATTGATGCAGCGGAGAAAGTATACAATTACCCTAACTGTGACAAAAACTCTGTTGTGTCTGCTTTATGTAGCATCTTGTCACAGCTTTCATCTCTGTTAACTGTGTGTGGTGTGTTGTCTCTAAATATCCAGGGATCTTAGTATAAAAGCACTAAACCAGTTTGCTTCAGTGTGTGTGCTTGCCACACCCTTGTGGTTTCTGTTGTCCCCTACTTATCCTGTCCCTCTCACCACTGACCAGCTCCATTGCGCCTATCAGACACAGAGTATCTGTGACCACTGTATAGTTTTCCTTAATTTCCTCACATTTGACCAATCCAGCATCAATCTCTTCGATTCCTCTGTTACCTCGCCCTTCTCCTGTATGCACATGTAGGCTACAGGCACATGTCCACACATGTGAATACAGTACTTCCCTTCCCTCTTTTACCCAGGTTGATTGGATGCAAATGCTACTCTGACAGTTGTCCTCAGAGGCTATGATAGTTTATGAAAAAACATCTCACTTTCAAAGTAGCTGTACCTGTAAAAGATCATTTGATTAATGTAAATGGCATTTTATATGTTACAATTTTCTTCCTAGAATGTGGCATTACCTCTCACTGTTTTTTTTACTTCCTGACTGAGTAAAAATGCAGTTTCTCTTGATCTGCAGTTTTTTTCTTGTAAATTGTGCGTATTTCTACAACTGACAGGGAATGGGGCCCTATATAACCTCATATACCCAGGCTTTTTAAGTGTCTGGTGCAACAGATGATTAGGGCAGATATGACGCCTAAACTTAAAAAATAAATAAAAACAACACAGTGTTCTTTGTCTAAATGATGTGATTCTACTCTTGGCTTACACCTGCACAGAGTGTTCTAAGGATATTATAAAGTGTACCTGTCTGCATAATGATGACAGCTACACCGCTCTCTGATTTAGGTAGGCTACTTTCTGCACTATGGCCTATATTTAGAAATAATTGAATCAACTAAAATATTACATGAGGTAGAGATTTCGTTACGTTGTAGTGAATATCCAAAGGCAGTTGCCCTGTGAAAACGTATCCAACACAAAGTTGTGATCAGAGATAGGGCTACTCTGGTCCCTGGCTTTTATTATTTGTGGTTTTTGTTGTAGGTCCCTGGCTCTTATTGTCTTATTGTTTTATTGTTTTGGTCCTTTTTGTCTTCTCTTTTGATTTTTGCCATGTTTTGTGTTGCATTGTGTTGTGTGCATTGTGCTTGCTTGTTTCCTGCATTTTATCTATTTTTACTGTGAAGCACTTTGGCTCAGCATTGCTGCACGTAAAGTGCTATACAAATAAAGTTGACTTGACTTGACTTGACTACTCTGAATCAGTTTCCGAGGCTCCTTATTTGTGTGGCCACGCCTCTCGTCTTCTGTCACGCCCTTTACAGGCTAAATCCGACCAATCGCTGACGAGTTCGTGTCTGAAAGGAGGGTTTCCCAAAAAAGATATGTGTAGGCCTACGTAGTAGAATTGATTGACATGTATATTAGCCCGTAATGTGACATGTAATGTTCATATTGACCAATCCACATCCCGCAGGTCGTTACGAGCCATTTCCTTGGACCCAAATAACAACAAGAGACGATCTGTCAGTCAGATTGGGGGGGAAAGAAATCATGGCTGCTCCCTTGGTTAGGTGGATGAGGGGACTCTACGTTTTCTTTCTAACATGTTTGCTATCCGTCTCAACTTTCTTGAATTTAGAGGAATTAAACGAAATGAAATACGGTATCCAGATTCTCTCCGACCCAGTCATCATGGGACAGGTGAGCTGAGTGATGGTACTTGTTTTATCTAACGCTACGTTTAGCTAGCTAGCCTCACCCAGCGAGGGATATGAGCTAACAGTACTATCAAACAATACCGTTAAGCTACTAAAAACACACTCAAGGACCCAGGACAACTTTGCAGGCGGCTAATAAGAGTCGCGTATGCATGGAACAATCACAATGAACCATGTGAATTAACCATGAATGTGTTAACCAGCTAGCAAGCTAGTTAGATAACAACAATGTCAACAGTGATGTTATCTTTTAAGCCGTACGGTTATGATATGAGGGGGGTTATGTATGCTGATGTTTGCTAACTGTACATTGTTATGAAATATGGTTGGTAGAAAGATAGCTAGCTGCTAGCTCAGATGGCTAGACTAACTAATAGAAATGCTGACAGCTGTCAGAGCTGCTATGAGAGAGGCTGTGCATTAACAACCATTATACAACAGTTAGTTCCGACCAAGTCATTTGATTGGACGAGAGGCATTCCATGAGTGCTGATTTACAGTATAACAGCACTGGGACTTTTAACTATTATGTATCACTCCGCCGCACAGATGTTCTACTAAATGTTTGGACCAATAATGTATCATAGTCATTACACAGAAAAGACAAGTAATTCATCGTAAGGACATTTTTTATTTTAAATGCAAAATCTAACCACAATAAATTTAAAAAAACATTTCAGGCCGAGACAGACGAGGTAATGGTGGTTTCGAGCAAATACAAGCAGCTGTATGAATGTCGTCTACCGGCCCAGGCTGTGAGGTTCCACCAGGACCCTGCTTCTGAGCAGGACTCCCAGGGGTACAGCGGGCCAGGCATCCCAGACCTCCTCAAGCCCATGGACACCGCTCCCTGCCTGGTGAAGGTGAGAAACAAACACACACACACAAACACACACAATCTCAAAAGGGAAGTCCTGTACGGTCACTTCCCAGTGACTGTGCTGACGGTTTCACTTCCCTGTTATTGGCATTGAAGACAAACATGCACTACCGGTAATCTGATTTAATCTTTATTTTGATCTAGTCAATTTTAATAGCCTGCCATGTACAGTAAATTAGTCTCAGTTATATGCCTAGTAGCCAGCTCAGTGGCCTTGCGGTTAGCGTCCGTCCTGAGACCGGGAGGTCGTGAGTTCGATCCCCGGCCGAGTCATACCAAAAACTATAAAAATGGTACCCTGCTTGGCACTCAGCATTAAGGGTTGGATTGGGGGTAAGAACCTGCGACATACCGGGGTCATGTCCAGGGGGTGTACTTGTACATCAAACATCACGCTACTGAAACAGGAGATAGGCTCCTGCTCCTATGGGCCATTAGGCTTGAGAACTGTTTAACCGCAGTTTAGGGTATCATGACTATCATTATTATTTTCATTTTAACTACAAAAATGTGCCTATAGCATCTAGTAGGCTTATCAAATAATAACAAAATAACAATAAATACCAAAATAACAATAAATACAGGGTTCCCGTGCTGGTCTTAAAAAGCCTTTAAGTCTAAAACCCAGCAATCCAACTTATAAGGCCTAAAAATGTCTCAAATGTCAGTTATTCGGTCTACAAATTAGGTGCTAGGTCTTAAAAATGAGACCGTAAAACCGGCCAACCCTAATGCCTAATGCCTAGAGTCTAGACAAACATATCTATCTGCCAATAAGCTTCCTCACATCACTTGATATATGAATGTCAATTATCCATTGTTACAGTCTACAACATGCATTATGAAATGTCACATAAGCTGCTATGAGACTGACACGTTGTTATTGTCTATGACTACAGACAAAGGACTGGTGGACGTATGAGTTCTGCTACGGACAGCATATCAGACAGTATCACCTTGAGGGTAAGATTTCTCCAACTGTTTTTCCTCATTGTTGCCTTCAATGGAATGGATGTAAATGGTAGAGTCTACCACACAGTCTTTGAGATGACAACGGATTTTGTATGTTTTCACGTATCTGTCCACAGACACAGAAATTAAAGGGGATGTTCTATTCCTGGGCTATTACGATTCAGAGTTTGACTGGAGCAATGAAACAGCCAAGGTAACAGTTTGTATGGTCATATACAATCTCCCTCTATCCCTCATAGGAATTTGTATTCATTTGGAAGTGTTTGGAAGTTTATGTGTAACTCCTATTTTAAATTTGTACTTGCTGGCAAATATAAAAAAATATAAAAAGTATACGTATCTGATAGAATTGAAAAACCTCCCAACCATTTTGATTCGTTAATCGTTTTGTTTTGCACCCAAGGTTGTTGAAGTAGGCTTGCATGGGTTGGAGGTCATGACTGCTCAACACGACTGGTCATGTTAGCTTTGGAACACAGCATTGTGCTTTGGAACAGTACTACCTGCTGCTGTTGTTGACATTATCAGTCAAAGAACAGCATGACCCTGTTCAGTAGACAGAGCAGACACCTACAGGGTGGCTGTGGCTCAGGAGGTAGAGCCAGTGTCTAATGTTCACAAGGTTGGCGGTTGGATCCCCAGCTCCTCCTGTCCACGTGTTGAGGTGTCCTTGGGCAAGACACTGAACCCCAAATTGCTCCTAATGAGCGGGCTGGTGCCTCGCACGGTAGCTTGCCGCCATTGGTGCGTCTGTGAATGTGTGTGTGAAATGAGAGGCCATTGTAAAGCGCTTTGGAAGAAGGCACTATATAAGTGCAGTCCATTTATACAGACATCAGTTATACAGGGTTCAACTTCCCACGGGTCCTTGAAATCCTTGAAAGTTTGTGAATTTGAAAAAAAGAAATCCAGGTCTTAAAAGTTTTTGAAAATAGACATGGATCATTCAAAGTGCTTGAATTCCCCTCTCTCTCTCTCCTTTTAATTGTTGTCTGTGAGCGGATAGTTCCTATTATATAAATTCTCATCTAGATCTGTCTCAAACTATACCGTGTTGGGTCCTTGAATTTGGGGGAATTGAGTCCTTGAAAGGAGCTTGAATTTGATGTTTCAGAAGGTGTGGGAACCCTGGTTAAAGCTCACTGTACTGCAGGGAAAGGAGCAAACGTCCAGAAATTGACTTGTATAGATAGCACCTTTATCCAAAAGCTTTACAATGGCCTCTCATTCACCCATTCACACACCAATGGCGGCAAGCTACCATGCAAGGCGCTGGCCCGCTCACTGGGAGCAATTTGGGGTTCCGTGTCTTGCCCAAGGACACTTTGACATGTGGCCAGCCGGGGCTCGAAGCGCCGATCCGCCAACCTTGCGATCATTACCGGTAGACGGCAGCTCTACCTCCTGCGCCACAGCCGCCCCAGAAGATGTAGTATACACACTAATGAGGTGATTTCTCTCTCTCTCTCCTTTCTCTTTCTTTTCCTCCTCTCAGGCTTCCAAGCAGCACAGACTGAAGCGCTACCATAGTCAAACCTATGTCAACGGTTCCAAGTGTGACCTCAATGGGACCCCCAGGGAGACTGAAGTCAGGGTGAGAGAGAATTGGATGATGTGTGAGATGGTCACATCACAACAGGCTGATGGAACATCAACATGCTAAAAACACCTAACATCACATAATTGGATGATCACACAGTCCTTTCTTTTGAACACGTCCTAAAACGGATGTTTGTTTACAAGCCATGTATCACTTACCCAGTAGCCTATGGCAGACTATACAGTGAATCCAATTCACAAATTATAAGTATTTAGTGATCCTAAAACTGTTGTTTGTTATATCGAGTGGGCTCTTCATTTCAACATTTTCTTGCTATTGTAACGACGATCAAGAGAGGCATCTGTGTTTGATTTACCGTAAAAAAAAGACTTTCAGTTCAACTGAAAATGAGTCCATAAACGGATGCAATTTTAATTCACTGGATGCTTTAATACGTTGTGTCATATTTACCAGTTTGTGTGTGAGGATGGCTCTGGGGATTACATCGCCCGGGTGGACGAGCCCCAGTCCTGCCGCTACGTGCTGACGGTCCACACCGGCCGCTCTTGCCAGCACCCCTTCCTGCGCCCGCCCTCCACTGCCAAGCCCCAGGGCATCGTGTGCCAGCCGGCCCTCAGTGCCCAGCAGTACATGGACTACGTCAGGGCTCAAGTCTGTGAGTCCGCAGGGGTGTTGTTGGGTCTTTTAAAGGAGGGTGTCCAGCCTAAATGTTGTATTAACCCTCAGTGTTTCCCCTACCATTGGGGCGGGCCGCCCCCCCAACGGAACCCCCCGCCCCCCCAAGAAAGAGGAATTATTACGGACGTAGACACCAAACATCTGACAAGTAGGCTAAAATATCCGCTTTTTTAAAAACCCAACCCGAATCTGGTGAGTGGCAAGCCCATGGGCTCGTTGGTAACGTTAGTCCGCCAGTAGTCTCGCATAGCCAAACCTATCTCCACACTTCGCGCTGTGCCAGCGCTGGAGAATAATACAAGATTTTGCGCAAGTGTGCACGCGAGACGCGAGAGTTTTTGCCGGCTGTGATGTCTGCAGATTGAAAGTAAGCAAGTTGAAACGTTAGCAAATATAATTGCTGAGTGTTCTGACAGAGAAAGTTGGTTAAAATTGGTCGTTATTATCGTGACTAGAAAGTGTCTGACTATAGTTCCATAGTGTAAATAGTACGGGTGTAACGCATGTGTACCGCGGATCAATTGCAAAATGTAACCAAGTAATAATATTACTTAATATTAGTTAATATCTCTTGTAAATCACAATGTAGAGTTGCCATGAAAAGATAGACGCGACAGTTGCGTGCTTTGTTTTACTCTAAAGCGCAATGATAGGTTGATAATGAAAGAAAACAATCCATAACAAGGCTGCGTTCGTAAATTCGCTCTGGAATCTGATCAGCATTCATGGAACGCCTCTTGTCCAATCAAATTACTTGGTCCCTTTATGACGTCGGACCCAGTGTGCTCTCCGGCGCTCTCAGACCAAATTTACGAACGCAGCCCAAGTGTTTCATGGCGAGTAGAGTAGTGCTGCTAATGTTGGCGACAGAGAAGAACTCGAAATGCCTCCCTCGTCATTTAAATCCCATGTATGGGAGCACTTTGGCTTCTCTGTCAATTATAACAATGACGGACAAAGTGTGGTCGATAAAAAAGTTACGGTGTTTAAGCGTTGTGCAAAGAGAAAGTCGTACGAGCATGGCCACACATTTGCCGTGACATCACCCTGGTGTGTTGACGGGAGGCACGAAAAAGGCAGCTTGACAACTTCTGATAATGTAGCCAATGTTTTCATACCATGTTTAAAGTAAGGTTTCACTTTATTATTTAGTTAAAAGTGGCATAAAACATGTTTATTTGTCTGCTTTAAAGAGCCCAGTGATTCACTGCTGCAACCAGGTGCCTCCTCCCTCTCTCCTACTGCATCATTTAAGTTGAATGTTTCTGTTTAATATGTAGCCTAATGTTTGAGTGTAGAATATGTTATGTATGTATGTATATATATACACCAGTTTTGACATCTTGAATGTTGTTGGGTTTCACACAGTAAAAGTGGTGTTTTTACAGAATTCGAGGAAAAGGCTTTTATTTTTATTTTTATGTTTTGTGTTGATCCGAAAAATGATCCGATCCGTGACTCAAAAACCGTGACACGATCCGATCCGTGAGTTAGGTGATCCGTTACACCCCTAGTAAATAGTGTCAAAGAACTAGCAAGCTAGCTAGCTCAGAGGTGATGAGATGAGCTAGTCTCCTTGCACACTTGCCAGCTAAAGAGCTAACTGGAGGCACTTTATTATTTTACTTAAAGTAGATATACTATCTTTCTTATTCTGCTAGAGTTGGGCTTCATGGTAATACCATAATGGCATATTTACAGTACATGGACAGTTGATTGAAGCATTGGAAATGTCAGTTTTTTATAGTTGGACATATGATTTTTTTTCAGGTGAGAGAGTAAAGTCAAAATGACATTATCTGACTGGATTGCCCACAGCAGATTATAAATACTCTGGCTGTTTTGTTTACCTTTTGGTTGACAGCAAAAGGGAGAGAGGAGGATAGGGAGGGAGAGAAGGAGAGAGAGCAGGATGGTGTCGGCACACCAGAGAGAGAGCAAGAACCAGGTGAGAAAGTGGACAGGTAGTCAAGACCACATAAGTAAGTAGCCTTGAGAACCGATGGTTCTGGAGCCTATCTCCTGTTTCCGTAGCGTGAGGCGGCTTAATGTACAAGTACACCCCTGGACATGACGCTGGTATGAGGCAGGGTCTTACCCCCTGGGGGGGGTCCATTCCACGGTCCATGCCACCCCCCCAAGGCAGCAAACCTAGGGGAAACACTGCCAAGAAATAATGCCACCCTCTTTCTTACTCTCTTTCTCTTTCTCTCTCTCTCTCTCTCTCTCTCTCTCTCTCTCTCTCTCTCTCTCTCTCTCTCCTTCTCTTTCTGTCAGCTGATACAAAGCGTAAAGTGGAGCAGATCTCTGAAGAGCTGAAGACTCTTGATGAGATGTTGGCTGGTGACAAGGGGACAGACGGCACAGTGGATGAGATGACAGATGAGTTGGCATCGCCCACTGATGATCCGGACGTCATGGGTTCAGACACAAAAGGTGCATTTTCTAAAAAATTGCGGGTGCTCTTCTATCCATGTATTGTGATTATGGGCTCATAGTTAGTTTACGGTACGTACTTTATTTTTGTGCTAACCAGGGTTCCCGCACTGGTCTTAAAAAGCCGTAAAGTCTAAAATCCAGCAATCCGATTTATAAGGCCTAAAAAGGTCCCAAATTCCAGTTATTCGGTCTAAAATTGAGGTGCTAGGTATTAAAAAGTAAAGGAAATCAGTCCGACCACATCTATTTACGCGGAAATTAATCAGGCTGGAACCAACAAAAATGCCAATTCGCTTCCTTTTTTTTCTGTATGGCAGTGAAATACCTAATTTCATCACCTCGAGGATGACAAAAAGCTATCAAGGTGTCACGAATAGTATCAAAAGATATCCAAAGTGGTCTAAAAAGGTCTTAAATTTTACTTGTTGAAACTTGTAGGAACCCTGGCTAACTTTGTGAAGGACTATAGAGGTGGTGAAGGAAGATCACACGGTAGATTTGCAGAGTCTAGGTGATGTTTATCGATCAAACAGCCCTGGGAGAAACCTTCCGTTCAATAATTTCCCACTCCATTTACTTTTTGTACTTACATTTACGTCAGAATGTGCTTCGCAATATAATTGGTTCTCCACGGATAAAAAGTTACTTGTTAGTCACACAAGTTGTACAATGGACCCTTCTTGCTTTGACCTTCTGAGGCCTTCGTTCCCAGAAGATAGTATGTGGCAGTGCAAGATGGCTTCATTTCTCTCGTAAGAGAGAGAGAGAGACACCCATTGTAATAAGCAAACAAGTTTTCCATGAATATGACATTAGAAATATTGGAGTGTGAGTATGTATCATTACAGTTATACAGGGATATATATATATATACCGTATATAGATATAGATATTACAAGGATGCTGCATTAAGCAGGTGAGAACACAATCAATTAATCCTGAGGTAATACCTATTTTCCCCCCATCCATCACTTATTCATCTATCCTCTTTATTTCAGTCAACTACCAAGATTATGTTCATTTTCAAATTGTGTATGTGTGTGTGCGTGGCCTGTGAGTAGAGTGACTAGTGACATTTTTTACAGAGCACAGATACTTCTTAATTCTGATTAATCTCATGTTGCAGGCAAGTCGAAATGCTGATGCTTGGGATCGCAACGTAGATAATAACAGTGTTGTTTACATATCCCTGTTGGAACAGATGCTGCTCTCATGCCTGATGATCCCGTGGAAGGAGAACCAGAGGACTCTGACTTCTGGGAGGGGGTGACGAGGCCAGAGGGTGCCACGGCAACCGACATCCAAACAAAGCATGAGGTAGCAAGTGACTGATCGTTTTTTTGTTTTTTCTTTAATGTTTTTGAAACTTTTTGATGTTTCAAGGTTCAAGGTTTCTTTATTGTCCCCTAGGGGAAATTAGTTTTGCAGCCAGAATACAAAAAGGACAACATCACATCAACCTCAGCACAATAATCAATACAATAAAATCGCAGAGCTAATACAGAGAAATGGAAATTCATACCGAAAAGTTGCAAGTGTGCAAAAAAAAGTGCTGGAGGAATGCAAGAATGCAGCCAAAGTACTATTTGCCATTTAGCATATTAATAGCACTAGGGATGAAGGAAACATAAAATCTTTTCATTCTTCTTTTAGTTTTACTTCTTCTTATGCGACAAAATGATGTCTCAGTTATCTCTCCCCAACCCTACATTAATGAATGCCTTGATTTGTGTACCCCTAATTCTTATTCTGCCTTTTGTACCCTTGTAATTACTACCTAATCCTCGGGGTAACTTGGACGCGCTAGTCCCTTGAACCTCCACAAGATGGCGCTAAAAGCTGTTGTATTTTCACAGGCTGGAGATGATGCCCGCGATGATCTGCTCACCGATAATGAGGTGTTAGAGGAAGGTAATGTATATCACATATGTATATCACATTACCATCAACAAACAGTACTGTGAACACTCCTCACTGTCAGGTATAATCCTTGCATTGATTACCTCTCTTGTTTCTGATTTGCAGGTTTTGGAGATGAAAAATTCAACTTCAAAATCATCACAGACCCTGCAGACCTGATGAAATTTGTCCAGCATCTGAAAGAGAGCAACAGAAAGGTAAGATAACTGTTGTTCAAAAATAGTTTATACAATACATAACTCTGTGATTTCATAATGTGGGACAGCAGCTGGTGAACGCGGGAACAAGTTGGCAACCGACCAATGTTCAGACTTTTATTCTGAAAAATGTAAAGAAATGTCCAACGTTGTTGAAAATCAATGACAATTGATTCGGTGAGTACCGGTAATCCCCACTACTACCTAGTTAGTGTGTAGAGTATTGCGGATTACTCACCGAATCCATTGCATTGCGATATTTTGGCTTGACTAGCGTCATTGGTTTTCAACAACGTTGACATTTCTTTAAATTGTTCAGAATAAAAGTCAGAACATTTTGATTGGTTTCCGACTTGTTCCTCCCGCTTTCACCAGCGGCCGTCACATTTGTGAATTTCATTTTAATATGACTCTTTCTCTCTCTCTTACTGTATTCTCAGAAAGCACAAAGTCAGGCCAAAAAACAACAACCAACAGACCCTCCTATAGAGGAGGAAAAGGAGAGGAAGAGTGATGAAGAGGAGGTGGATATAAACATGCGTCTGCTGCAGGAGTTTGAGGAGGAGATGGGCGACCTCACTGTGTCCTCGGCCAAGATCGAGGAGATTAAAGAGGAGGTGCAGAAGTCGTTTGACCACATCATAGACGAGGTACAGACAGAAGAGATGGCAACGAAGTCAGATAAAACGGTTTTTATTCTTAAAAAAAAAAAAATATGTATCTTTAGTTGATGTAGATTTCTCATTTGTGATAAAGTCACTATCCGTTGTAGAATTTCTTAGTCATTGTCTGGAATTATACAGGGCTGCAAACGAACTAACTAACATATGATCAACATTACATTGATCATACTCGTAAGACTTTTCACTTTTCAAAAAATGCCGGTCGAGAGAGGACTCTGGCGTTGCTTGTTTTCGCCGCTTCTCCTCCCGAAATCTACTAGATATACTTGCAGTATACAGAGTAGGGGTGGGCTTTTTTTTTTTTTTTTGTGATCGACCAAGATCCTTATCGATCAATTATCGATCGTCGATGCCCACCCCTAATACAGAGTAGATTGACCTACAAAGACACTTAAATTTAGATTTAGTAATCTAAAAATTAATTAGACCCCTATACTTTCTTTAATTATTATTCTTTTTAAAATGTATTTTACTACTCTATCTTTTCAGTTTGTAAAGCGTCTTTGAGTGTCTAGAAAAGCGCTATATAAGTCTAATGTATTATTATTATTATTATTATTATTATTATTATTATGAGATTGGTCGTCCTGTAGTTTTCCTTCCCCAACATCAATGTAGATGCCTGAAGAAGGTCTATGACCGAAAGCTCGCAATAAACGACGTTTGTGCATAGACTTGAGTGTGCGGATGATGCTTTTTTGCACCCCAACATCAATGTAACAGATCATTTATTGGCAGATCATTAGTGTTTTTTTTTATGACCAGCCTCTCTCTGTATTCCAGGCACAGCAGGAGCTGGAGACCGAGGGGTTGAAAGGAGAGTTTGATCGCACACAGGCCACTCAAACACTAGAGACCACTCTGGACAAGCTGCTGGACCGCCTGGAGGACAAAGATGCCCAGGACCCAGAGGCAGAGCCCCAGACGGGGGGAGGCCAGAGGGCCAACGACCCAGCCAGGGGAAGCCCCAGCCTGGCCCCACGGCAGCCAGGTAACAGGCCTCTCACTCTGCCTCTGGGTCACGAGTCTATAACCCCATTCACACATTCGAGCTTTCCCATTAAATTCCATGGAATTTACCCGGTAAGGGACAAGTGTGAACAGAATTTCAAGGAAATCGGCTCAGGCAATTTACCCTGGTCAAGACCATGTGTAATTCCATGGATATATATATTTGTGATATAGATGCATTATGGAGCACCCACACCATCTCCTCCCACAGCTGTCCTGCATTGCGCAATCAGCAGGGAGAGAGCCCAGAGCGCATAAGAACTGCCCCAGACCCTGAATATCGCTACTACTAAATATAATTCCACAACTGTATACTACTTCATTTTTTATTTTTTTATTTCCCCCCCCCGCGACGGATCCTTGTCCGGAAATAGTCCTATACCGCCCTCTGGAGCGGCCGCTCAATATGCCGCTCCCTGTGTGCCTCGGCCATATCCAGGTCTGGCGAGACCGGGATTCGATCCCAGTCCCCGGTGGGCAGCTTGCACTAGTGGCTAGTGCTTAGACTGCTACGCCACCGCGGGGCACTGTATACTACTTCATTTCTAATCATAGTTAGCTAGCTTACTTACTTAGCTAGATATACTTACTTATCAAATGTACACTACATTTGTGATATGTTTACGCAGTGTTTACCAGTGGCATTTCCAGTCACTGCCTCGCTTCAACTGTGCCTACTCAGGCCGATATCAACAGTAGTCAAGTGCTTTAGTTGGCGAGTGAACTTGGTGAGGATAAGCATAATACAAGTTAACTCGCTGTTAAATGAATGTAAAAAATATGATAAATACATATAAAACGGAGGTATGATCACTATTACGTATGTAATTTACAAACACCCAACTGTGCCTGAACAAAGGCCATAGCAACTGCCGCTCTTCCTCCCATATGGCAGTCTCACACGCCAGCCTGTCTTGTTCGAATTCACGTCTACTACGTTCCAGTTCTGCATCCAGTTGAACGTGTGATTCAAGTAGCTTATGCAAACCCGGGAATGCCATTGACATGTGTGTAAAGGCACAACACGGGAATGTTAGGGCATTTAGCTCATGTGTGAACGGCGAAAATCACTGGCGGTCCCGGGTTGGGATTCCATGTAATTTACAGGGAACTATGTGTGAAAAGGGCTCATGTGTGCATCAACATACTGTGGGTATTCATTCATATAGATGTTGGTCATAATGTCATCTCATGTTCAGTACTCAGTGAGACTCGTTGTTTATGCTCAGGGAAGACCAGATCAACTCTACAGGCTCTACTGGTGTACTGATAGGACAGCAGTCTAACGATAACAGAGCAAGGCATATCATAGTACTACCATCAATATGCTAAATTACCGTAACTTGGCTTTTTTTTTTATTGCCAATTGCCACTGTCGCCTAATATATATATACCTTGTTGGGGGATTGGGGGTAGTGGTGGTCTAGTGGATAGTGAGTTGGACTTGTGATCGGAAGGTTGTGAGTTCAAATCCCGCCTGAAACCACACCACTACTAGTGTGCCCTTGAGTAAGGCACTTAGCCCTCAGTTACTCCAGGGGGAATGTCCCTGTAATTCGTAATTGTAAGTCGCTTTGGATAAAGGCGTCTGCTAAATGGCAAAATTAATTAATTAGATTGGAAGAGGGATATAATTGTGAAGTCCATCTGGAAATCCATGTGAAAATGCACCATACAATTGAATTGAACTTTGGCTCCAACATCAGATTTTTTAAATTATTTATTAAAACATTTTTTTGCCTCCTGACATACACCCTGCTGCCCTACACACTTCTGTTGTCCCTCTTTTGTTCCGTCACCCCCAGACCAAGCGGCTGATGACCATGTTAAGATCAGAATTACTAAATATAAGACGGGCGGCAGCCCTGATGGGGAGGTCAAAGTTCAGGAGATGGGCGAAGGAGACCCCCAGTGGCAGCACATTAAGGACGTGGTTAAAGAGCAGCTAGAGAAAGCGGGACTGAAGGCCGAAGGTAGGAAGGGGTGTGCCCCGAAAAACACACGGCCTGTCTCTCTCTTCTGTCTGCTATCTATAGCATACAATCATGTCACTCTCTCTTCTCATCTCCTCGGCGTATTTGGGTTGTGTTCCAAGAATAGAAGGGCTCCCTAGTAACACAGACATCACACACACAATCATCTCTCACATCTATTCCAAATCTTCAAGCTTTGTAGCCTGATATCCCCACTTCTCAGGTGGAAAGAGTGTAGGAAGGCGCTAGAAAATCAAGGGCAGTGCTTTGGGGGAGAGTATTCGCTGTCTTTGTTGAGAAACGGTCAAGTCGTTAAATTTGGACGACACTCTATTTTAGGCTTCATCCATATTCATGGTCTGTCTCTCATGCACTTTCCATGTCCTGTTTTTCTGTGTCTTTGTTGACCGTATTACTGGTTTTTGCTGACCTTTTGAATGTGATTAATATGCCATGAAATTAGACATTGACATATGTCTATTTGCTAATCTAAACCTCTCTGGTGTATATTTGTGTTAAATGACGCGCACGAGAGATAATATGGGTGTGTTGTATTTACTTTATTCCATAGTACTTCAAGGGTGTGTAACTTGGCTAGTGCTTTTTTCTAGGTAAGATTGAGGTGAAGATACTAACACGGAGGACAGCGGAGGAGGCCGGGGACCAGTGGCTGACTGAAGAAGATACAAAGTCCTTCAGGGAACTGCTTATCAACCTATTGGTAAATTAAAACACCCACTTTTGTGAAAGAGCGACCTTTATGTGAAGCACTGGTTGTTTATTTTAAATGACGGAATAAAGTAATATTAACACGACAGACAGGAGGAAGGGGAAGCTTCTGGATAGCTAAGGTGCGGCCCCGAAGAGGTAGGTCTTCAGTCGAAACAATTGCAATGTAAGTAAAAGTGTGCCATAATGGGGCGCTTAGGTGGCGTAGTGGATTAAGCGCTGACCATGTACCGCAGGGATCCTGGTTCGATTCCAGCCGCGGACATATCCTGCATATCATCCCTTCTCTCTCTCTCTCTCACCCATCCTTCCTGTCATAATCTCTACTATATCTGTCATTAAAACGAAAAATGTGAGTGAAACTGCCCCACTCAGATTATTATTATTTTTTTTTTTTAAAGAAAGAAAAAGTGTGCCATAATCTGCTAATTCCTTTGTCACTCAGACGGGGGGCACGGAGGAGGTGTACAAGGAGCAGAAGAGGCAACAGGAGTTGGAGAACAACTACAGGTTCGTGTGGGGAGATTCGCAGGATGAGGCCCAGACCACCGGCGCCTCTGACTCTGAAGACGTGGAATTATGAGCTGTGGTGGGAGTTCTTTTCGTTGCCGTGGGAACCAAGCACCTGTGTAAAGGCTAGGAGTCAGGGAGTCTCCCTCTCTCATCCATCAGATCTCTGAACTTAACACCTGGTCTCTCTGCAGCCACCGAGCCCTAGCTGGGGAAAGAGAAATAAACAGTGACCACAGAAACACCTGTCTCTCCACACTCAGAAATGTGTTTTCATCCTCATCAGACATCATTTGTACCTTGCACAATGAAATCTAAAATGTCTTAGCTGTGGTAGTGTAGTAGTGTCAGGTTTTGTTTTCGCCCCCCCCCCCCCCCCCCCTCTTTTGTGGAAGGTAATTTCTGTTTGAAAACGCATCATTTCAATACCTGTAACGATCAGCTAATATGAGAGAGAGAGGTGGAAAGAGCCATGGACTGGTCAATATGCACTTGTAAAACATTTTCCAATGACTTGGACTGAATATGAGGTTTAACTTTAATCTCTACGGAATGTGATGCCATTTCATTGTGTAACCAGGGCAGTTCTTGAGTATCGTTAAGTACGTATAGTACTTAATTGCTCTGTATTTGCCTGCTGTATGTCACTGTGAGGTAATGACCTCTGTGGGTGATGCAATGGGGGAAATGACGAATGCGATAAACTGGATGGACATATTTGTGTAAGGGACAGTGTTCTATTGACTGTTCCTTGGTTAACCCGGTTAAAAGTGTTTTTTTTCCAAGCTTAAGGTTTGGAAATGACAAAAGAAACAGCAAGTTCAGCTCCTGAATGTTGAAAGTAAGTGGGGAACCCATGCTGATGTGGTTTACAGGACAAACCACATTTAGATATATTTAGAATTCAAACCAGTGTGAATTGTCTTTTTTTTTTTTTTTTTTGCTCTTTCGACTATTTAAGTTAATTTGGTATTTGTCAATGGACATGCTTGTTGAAACATTGATCATAATTATTCCATGCATACATTTTCTTTCTGGAAATGTTGAATTTATGCGTTTGTCAATTATGGGACAGTGGAAGTTTCGAGTAATTTTATGTAAGAAATGGTGTGATGCCATTTATACACTAAAGGGATTTGAAACCAAATGATACTAGAATGAGTCCTGTGATTGGAGCTTGGCTGTATTTGATCAACAACGTTATGCCAAAGTTACTATCCTGGCATAGGAGAGCTGAAATAGAAAAGTGCAATGCCAATCAAATGCAGAATTAACCAAAAATAATAACCCCTCAAAGAATCTTTATTGTAGCCAAGGTTTGTGCAGAGTTGTAAAAGGGCTTAATATGTATATTTTCTGAGTAATTGTAGCTCCTTGAAATCTGGAAATAATTTTGCTTCAACATGTGAGGGGATTATTTTTGATTGAGTTAGCGAAGATCGTTGTAAGCACACTTCCTTGTGGTTTGAGGGGTGTAAATTGGGTGAAGATGTCAAACAGATCAAATTTTGTTACATTGTAAATTCTTGTACACCAAGTCACTTTGAGCTGCCTTGTAAAGTCTTTGTATACTCATTCTTCGCTAATTTAAATTAAAGATCTTAGAAATACACTGTCAAGATTTTTCTGTCGAAAGTGTGTTTATCTATCTGGAGAATCTCATGGTTGTAAAAGGAAACAACCATTTATTGTTAAATTAATGTAGTTTTAAATGTAAATTAAACTATTTAATTTACATTTTAGGCAAAAAATAATCATCTTGTGATCATAGGCATTAGATCAATCAGATAATTTCTGGGCATTATTCCTGACTATTTAGGTCTTTTGCCTCAAAAGCACCCACAGAGGCAACAGTCTTGCATAATGACACTGAAACATGTTCTACAAGTTGGACTAACCACATCTTACTGTACGTGTCACGGTCAATTAAGTTCTTGTCTGCGCTTGTTCCGCATACATGCAACAGACCAATAGGAACGTTAGACAGTCGTGGGTGGGAGGGAGCAAGCGAAAAAACGAAACCATCTGCTAACCAATCAGAGTCGCACAGGCACTTCTGGTCCTGCGTGTCAATCAACTGGTCGTTTCCTGTAACGTTAGCTTGTCAAGAGAGGCGTTGCTAAGTTTTGGGTTATTTTTATTGCACTTTTAATATAGACCCAAGTCGAGATTGGTTTTGGATTATACTTGGGAATTTCTGTACGCTGTCAATTTACTTTATTTTCACCATGCTACTGATGGCTAACGTTAGCTGCCCAAAAAAAGATGATTCTGGCGACCGTAGTAGCTAGCCCACGGTGTTAGCCTCCTGTCTGCACACATCGCAGGCTTTAGCTTGCTACCTCCTGAACGGCAAGTAAAACATTTGATCATATTTTGTTTTGATGAAATATATAATCAGTGCTATTGTGATCGTGAACGAATCGAATGGTTAATTTGGAGAAAGTAAGTGACTTTCCTACAGTTGACTTGAGCTACTAGTTAGCTAGCAGAAGTCGCTAGACTGGTCTGGTGGTCAGTCACATAGGTGTCAGGTGACTCACAATGTAGGGTGTTCACACATATAATTCTGCTTTCACTTTAGATTAAAATAAATATGTCCATCTCACAGAGAATTTCACGAGAAAAACAATGGTCCAAACCCCATGGTTCTATCATGTACGGTTCAACGGTTATCAAGGTTTACCTCTTTACATACACATGTGAATTCCAGGAATTTATTGATTATTCATTGTTACAATGGTATGGTCAACTTTGATTGTTGTTGTCTAGAGATATAAACAAACATCACCACCCAACTATGTGATTACATACTGGTAACACTGATTACATACAGGTCCATATATATATATATATTTTTTTTTTGTGTGTGTGCAATTTAGGTGGTCATAGATTTTCTAGATAAGAACCCCAAAGTGGTGTTTAAATGGGGGGGCGGGGGGGGGTCATAGCCAGGGCACTTAATACGAAGTGGCGAATGGCATCATTCCCAATCATATAGGCTAGTTAAAAAGCAAAAGGATGCTCAATGCATGAACCCAGTTCCTTGTCCTTGCTAATCAACGTCTTGTCCTTGCTAACTGTTTAAAGAAAAACTAAAGCATCAATGGAGTAAGCTGTTGAATTCACAACAGATTCATCTTGTCCAGCCCTAATTTGAACATAAGGGCTTTCTGACTCATGCTCAAGTATGCCTGTTTTTCTGTTCCCCTGCCCAGCCAGTTAGTCCCTGTAAAATGCCTGCCAAATCCCACTGCCTCATTACCTTCTCCTCCCTCTCATTACCATCCTCTCATTCCTCTCCCCCCAGGTCTCTTCACATAGTGACCAGGTGTGAGTCGCACTGTTGGTGGTTCGCTATGAAGGCCGCCCTGGGACCCAGGTGCTCCTTCTACATGGGCTTCCTGGTGGGCGCCTGCACGCTGTATGTGTTCCTGCGCCAGGTGTGGTTCGAAGAGAGGTTCTCGGGACATCAACCCGACGGAACCCTTCAGAATACGGACGAACTGGAGTTAGACTTTAAGAACTGGAAGAAGGAGAGGTCTGCCCTCTTTAACTTGAACCACCCTCACCATAAAGGTACTAAAGATGGCCGTTTTATTTTATAGGCCTACTTCTCTTGGCATGAAGTGTTTCTCTTGATGAATGGCAATGATGAGTTGACAAAGAATACAGTTGAAGGTGTAGCCTGCCTAGGTCTGGTTGACGCACCTTCTTTTTGATTTGTAAACGGATGTAGCCTCTGATAAGATCTGGGTTGGGTAGGTAGATCATCATTAGCCGACGTTATGTTTTTTTGGGTTGCTTGCTGTCTTTTAAGACACACCTTGCAGAAACAGGTTGTAAAGAAAGGTGAGTTGTAAATGTAATGGCTTGGCTTCCCATTCACAGGGTGTTAGTTGTAAAGTTGTATTGTTATGTCACATTACACAAGTGTAAGAGAGTAAACTTCTTAGGCTTTGCTTCATGCCTGAAGAAGGTCTATGTTTTTTCCCAAACAGGAGACTAACTTAAGGGATGCTGGAGGAACTTTAAGCTCTAGTTTTTCTGCGTTCGCCATAACGACTGCTAAATTACTAACAATCTCTCTGTGGCGTGTGTGCGCATGCGTACTGGCTGAGATAATTTCAACACACAAAAAAAGTGTAAAAGAACGCTACATTCGTTCGGTACACACACGAACCGAACCGAAGGACCCGGTACGAATATGTGTACCGTTACACCCCTAGTAGTCCGTATGCATGGGGTGTGCTTGGGGATGATAGTCAATTGTCTACAGTAGGCTTGTTTATGAGCCTGAGAGAAGTAGCTGTTGGTTAGCCTCTGTGTTTTGGCCCTGAGGCTGTTGAATCAACTCCTGTAAAACGATCAATCAATTATGCATATTACCAATATACACTGCACCTCACATTCATATGAAGCATATGCACAACATTCATCGTCACCATCTCCCTCCCTCCCTCCCACTTCAGGTGAGGACAGCCGTATGGCGGACGAGCTGTACAAGAAGGTCCGCATCCTGTGTTGGGTCATGACGGGGCCCAAGAACCTGCAGACGAAGGCCCGGCACGTGAAGGCCACCTGGAGCCGCCACTGCAACATCGTGGTGTTCATGAGCTCCGTGGACGACGTCGACTTCCCCACCGTGGGGCTCGGCACCAAGGAGGGCCGCGACCAGCTGTACTGGAAGACCATCCGCGCCTACCAGTACGCCTACAAGCACTACGCGGACGAGGCCGACTGGTTCCTCAAGGCCGACGACGACACCTACGTGATCGTGGACAACCTGCGCTGGATGCTGGCCAACCGCACGCCGGAGGAGCCCGTCTACTTCGGCCGGCGGTTCAAGCCCTACACCAAGCAGGGCTACATGAGCGGCGGGGCGGGCTACGTGCTGAGTAAAGAGGCGCTGAGGAGGTTCGTGGAGGCCTTCGAGACTAAGGTGTGCACCCACACCACCCCTGTGGAGGACCTGGCGATGGGGCAGTGTATGGAGAAAGTGGGGGTGAAGGCGGGGGACTCCCGGGACACCGTTCACAGGGAGACCTTTCACCCCTTTGTCCCCGAGCAGCACCTCACTTCCAAGTTCCCCAAGAGCTTCTGGTACTGGAGCTACTGCTACTACCCCATCTCAGAGGCAAGTACAGGGGCTCATGAGAACATTACATGGGTATGATGAGAGTGATTGAGTTCAATATGGGACTCAGGGTTAGCTCTGTTAACTTTTTAAAAAAATATATTATTGTTATTACTAGATATTAGTTTACACATAACATTTATATAAGTGTGTGTGTGACTTCAACAAAGATCTAGTCAAATAGCTGCAGGCATACGTCTGTCTACAAGTGTTAGTACATCGGACCACATCTTGATCTGTCAACACAGCATTGTGTGTTTTTCCAACCACCCACACTACGCATTGTTTGTTCAGCAGGCGGACAGGTGCTAGGAGGTTTGGGTGTACAGAAGGGTTGGGCGGTTTTATGGTTATACCGTAAACAGCAGTTTTCGAAAACTTTGAAATGTCAATACAGTTATAAAACCGCTATATATAATAAACGAACGGCTTAAGAGTGTTTGTCCAGCACCACTGTCTGTCTGGTTGAAGATGCTATGAAAGTGATGACAGTTTAGCTACCTACCTCGCTTCCCTAGTCTTAGGAAATTATATGGAATACTGAGCTGGCTGTTACTTGTTTACACAGCAGGTGGGTAGAAAGTACTGTTCAGCTGTTTATTGAGGTTTTTACTGATATGAAGAACATTATTTACACAACACTACTACAATATAATAGGTAATGCCTTTGATAAAAGATCAGTTTCTAACACAAACCTTCACAATCATTTTTATTTCATTCATCTGCATCTTGTCTTGTCGATTGACACCCCGCCCTCCATCCCGGGTAATATGCACTGCCTTCGGAAAGTATTCATACTCATACTACTTTTTCCACATTTTCTTGTGTTATAGCAAAGGGTCTGAATACTTATGTACATACGGTATTTCTGTATTTAAATGTTAAAACATTTACTGAATTTCATAACAATATGTTTTCACTTTCATTCTGGGGTGCGTGGATTGATGGCAAATTATTTTACTTTAATACATTTTAAATGGAGTCCATAACACAACAAAATGTGGAAAAAGTGAAGGGGTCTGAATGCTTTCCGAAGGCACTGTATATGTTACGGTACATGTGGGAATACGGTACATGTGGGAAAACTAGGGTTAGGGTTAGGTGCTACGTCGACTTGGTACATGCTGGCATGTCTAACCCTAACCGCAATCCTAACCCTACCCCTAGCACCGTAGCACCTAACCCTAACCCTAGTTTTCCCACATGTACCGCATTCCCACATGTACCGTAACATATACACACCTGCTGGCTCTAACGCTGTTCTCTTCTTGCTGTCTCCAGGGTCCCAACTGCTGCTCAGACCTGTCTGTGTCTTTCCATTATGTGGATCCGTCGCTCATGTACCTGTTGGAGTACTACATCTACCACCTGCGGGCCTTCGGCTACATGTATCGCTACCAGCCCCCGCCTCCCCTGGGCTATAAGACCGAGGGGTCGGGTGGGGCCTTGGACACGGCGGAGGGGGGAGACGCCAAAGAGCCGGCTGCCTTAGAGAAGGAGAGGGGAGAGGAGGGGGATGATCCGTCCGGGACAAACAGGAAACAGGACACGAAAGACTTGCCTGTTGCTCCACAGGACAAGAAGCAATAGAAGCCTGTGTGTGTGTGTGTGTGTGTGCGTGCACATGTGTGTTTGTGTGCGAGCGTGTGTTTGTGTGCGCACGTGTGTTTGTGTGCGCTTTTGAGTGTGCATGCTTTTACGTGTTTGCACGTACCTGCAGACTTTTTTTTTTTAAAGAATTGAAGAAACTTTGCAAGCTTTGGTGCCTCAAAAGAAGGATGCGTGGTGGTGAAGAAACCTATTGCCGAAGGATTAGCAAAGAACTGAT
Organism: Nansenia antarctica; assembly: GCF_963989245.1. Classification (NCBI taxonomy): domain Eukaryota; kingdom Metazoa; phylum Chordata; class Actinopteri; order Argentiniformes; family Microstomatidae; genus Nansenia; species Nansenia antarctica. The sequence goes on along the minus strand of NC_137691.1, from coordinate 7,165,364 downwards.
ACGATGACTTCAGGATTGGACATTTGGATGTGGATTGGGTCGTCACGATCTGCAACTGTCTACTTTAAGTTGTTTCGTAAAATTGTTTGATCCAGTACATGTTTGATGACAAACTTTTTTTTTTTTTAATTGTTATTATTATTTTATTTGTTATCATGCTTTAATGATTGTTATTTTAAAGCTCAGTTGGAATCCATTAATATATTTTAATTTTGATTCAATTTTGGAAAAGAAAAAGGTGAAAGCCCTCTTTTAATTTCCCTCAGAGGTTTTGAACCACTGTCTTAAGACACATTTTTATTGTGATTAAAGCAATTCCATGCATAGCTTGTGTTTGTTCTGGAGATAATTGCCAGAAGTTACTGTACATTCACAAAGTCAACGTCACGCTAACAGAGCCTGTTTGACAGCCTTGAGGCATTGCTAAAGCTGAGAGATCAGAAACTAGTCTGTATTGTCCACCTAAACTCTAAGGGCTTGAAAACAAAGGTCTGAGATTAGTGAAACTGACATGTTATAGAAACAAGTGAAAAGGTTGTCACTGACTCTGCCAGTAGTGATAATGAAGACCAACAGCCCCTTTGGCCCACTCATGCTGGTAGGTAATGATTGTCGTCAGCCCCACCCCACCCCACCCATCAACCCCATCAGCTTGTGCCTTGTAAACCACGATTGTATGCACTGTCAGCTGCACATGACTCTGCACTGTGACTGCCTAATAATGAGAATCATGTATTTAGAGGAAGGAGATCTTGTAGTTCTACTGGTGATCTGGTAGTATTGTCCCACGGATGTAGGCAGTATGAATGCCTTCGGACCTTGGGCAGCCTACCTGTGCATGGCCAGCAATCTTCTCTACCCCTCAGAATTGTTTTCATTTGATCAGTGAGAACAGTTTATTTTTTTTGCACCGTGCTTTAAATTCAACAATATCGTGTAGTTTGCCTGATCCAGGCAACAGTATGGTAGATGTGATTTGGTTGTGGATGGGATATTATATCTAATGTGTGTTGATTGTAGGACGTTTTATGAGAATGATTTAACGAAGCTTTTACTGTTTTCAAACCAAACACAGTTTAATAAAGTTTGTGTAGGTTTATTTTGTGGGAGATGACCAAACATGGGTGGGACCTGTTATAATGTGATGTCATTGGCTGGTGTCACACTCTGGATGATTTTGTTAGTGAATGAATCATTGTGTTATTATATGATATATTATTATACTTTAATACATTATGTATATTATTTTACATGAGTGTAAATATGTTTTGGGTGAAGTGAGCCCTTCATTACCCTTTGCAGTAACAAGCTAGACTTTGTCTTCTTATCTCCAATTCATAATAGTTATCATCAGCCCTAATAAACTAGCATCTTTCTTTTAACTATGTCGACATGAGATGGTAGCTCTTCTCTCTGTACGTGAGCAAACCGTTCTGTACCAAACCTGCTTCCTGTGTACGGGTCAATCACAATTGCACAAAATGAGTAGGTGTCGTATTATGTGATAGATTTCATTAGACACATGGCAGCCTGCATTCAGACCCGTTGTAAACTCCACTCTGTTTAAACCAAAATAATGTAAAGAAATTGATATTTTTATAAAATCGCCAACAGGAATGACTGGAAATTTGACCCCCAGTATTTAATGACATCTCTTGATACAGTATGTTCGCCCTCTCTCTCTCTCTACGTGCTGGTCACTTTGAATGAAGTAATGTTTTACAAAACTGCTGAAGCCACACATGGCGAGAGGCAGGCACCTGGCAGGTTCACTACCGTATTACAGATGCATCCATTTGACCGTTATTATTATTATTTTTTTATTGTTTTGGCCATACAGATTGTGTGAGGTTAGGATCAGTGAATGTGAGTTTCTCCTGCTCAGATAACTGCCTGGTAACAGTCTCACTGACAATCCATCTCAGACTTCGTTTTGATCTTGTAAAAGGGAATGATGTACAGAACTGTATTTACTGTTTATTTATGTCGGAAGAAATAGCACAATGTGACCATTTCCATCAGTGCGTATGTGTGAGAGAGTGTGTGAGTCAGCTGTGAGTGTGACAGGATTGTGTCTGTAAAATCTAATAAATAAAAGGTACTTTAGCCAGTATATTAAAGAAAGAATATTTTACTGTACCTCTGTGGTATACGTGTACCTTATTTTGTTTGAATAAGAAGGTCAAAGGGTAAGGATGTTAAACAGCTATCAGAGAAAGGTTCACATGTTATCTATATGATTCAATCTATAATAATAATAATAATAATAATAATACATTACACTTATATAGAGCTTTTCTAGACACTCAAAGACGCTTTACAAACTGAAAAGATTGAGTAGTAGTAATAAAAAGAAACAAAAAATAAATAAAATAAAGTATAGCGGCTGAAAAGGCCCCATCACCCCAGGTCCGGAGCTTGGTCCTGGCGGTCTTGAGGGTGGTTTGGTCGTCAAACCTGAGGCAACCGGAGGGGGTGTGGAGGGGGACGAGGTCGGCAAGGTAGGAGGGAGCCAGATTGTTGATGGCTTTGTAAGTGGCTTTGTAAGTGTAATCTATATGGCTAAGCATTGAACCGGACAAGAAAACATCGTAGAATCTTCTAAAAGGTTCCTGAAGTTACAGACAGTATATCATTCTAATGTATATATTATTATATTCAGTATGGCACAGGCAATAACAATAATAATAACATGAAATACAAAAATAACATTACATGTGCATTACAGATATCGTTCCATTCTCCTCAGTGAACCACACACCAGCTATTGGTGTCATGGCAAGATGATGACTTATTTTCTTTGTGGAAATTATATTTAATGCAAATCAGGATATGGAAATGGAGTATGCAGTCTGGCTTGGTGCAGTGCTGTGGTGGGGGTTGAAGAGGATGAACATCCTGTCCTACACACTACGTTGAAACCTGAGCACAGAGATATGGAGAAACAGAGAGGAAAAACTGGTTAGACAGTGCACCACCAAACACATTTACATACAGGTGCATCTAAAAGAATGAATATGGTAGAAAAGTGAAATATCTCAAGCCTTTTTTGTTTTAATGTTGATGATTACGGCTTACAGCTCATGAAAATCAAAAATTAGTATTACATAAGACCAATCAAAAAAAGGATTTATAATACAGAAATGTTGACCTTCTCAAAAGTATGTTCATTTAGGCACTCAATACTTGGTCGGGGCTCCTTTTTGCACAAATGACTGCATCATTGCAGCGTGGCATGGAGGCAATCAGCCTGTGGCACTGCTGGGGTGTTATGGAAGCCCAGGTTGGTTTGATAGCGGCATTCAGCTCGTCTGCATTGTTGGGTCTGGTGTCTCTCATCTTCCTCTTGACAATACCTCTAGATTCTCTATGGGGTTCAGGTCAGGCGGGTTGGCTGGCCAATCAAGCACAGTAATACCATGGTAATTAAACCAGTTACTAGTAGTTTGGGCAGTGTGGGCAGGTGCCAAGTCCTGCTGGAAAATGAAATCAGCATCTCCATAAAGCTTGTTAGCAGACGGAAGCATGAAGTGCTCTAAATTCTCCTGGTAGACGGCTGCGTTGACTCTGGGCTTGATTAAACACAGTGGACCAACACCAGCAGATGACATGGCACCCCAAATCATCACTGACTGAGGAAACTTCACACTGATGCAGTAATTCGTGCAAAAGGAGCCCCGACCAACTATTGAGTACATAAATCATTTTTTGATTGGTCTTATGTACACATTTTTGATTTTCATGAGCTGTAAGCCGTAATCATCAACATTCAAACAAAAAAGTCTTGAAATATTTCACTTTATGTGTAATGAATCTAGAATATATGAAAGTTTAACTTTTTGAATTAAATTACAGAAAATATTGAACTTTTCCATTATATTCTTATTTTTTTTAGATGCGCCTGTAAATAATAACCATTTAGCAGACTTTTATTTTCCAAAGAAAATAATTACAATTAGAAATTACAGGGACAGTCTCCCTGGACTGACTTAGCCCCAAGTGCCTTGCTCAAGGGCACACTAGTGGTGGTGTTCCCAGGTGGGATTTGAACTCATGACCTTCTGATCACCAGTCCAACTCACTATCCACTAGGCCCACTCACTATCCACTAGGCCCACTACTACCCCAAACAGGATAGCATGGCTTTATAAAAGGTGATCGTTTTTTACACCAAATAGAACTAGAAGCTTTCTTCTAGAGACAGTTATCCGTGTTGCATTGACTTCAATCACTGAGATGACCGATCATTAAGTGTTCTTTTTGGGTAAAGCTCTCATGTGCAAGATGCCCCACTCGCCTCAGTCTGCCTTTCTTGATGAAGATGCCTCCTCTCGGCTGAGGGTACTCCTCTTTCCTCCAGGGACGAGGGACGACTATTAATCACCACACACAGATCAGCAAGAAAGTTGACAAACACCGACATATTGTACAGCAATTATGTACTTATGTTCTATAGAAATGCAATTATTAAACCAATGTAAACCAAGTCGTCTTAGAAATCGGACCCCTCGTCTTTGACTGCAGTTTAACTTAAAAGCCACTGGAGGGCAGACTGACTTCCTCCAATATTCACCTGATCCGGAGTTCCTGCGACCCAGGAGACCAACAAAGATGTCATCCATGTCTATGCAGAAGAGGAAGGGCCAGTTTATAAGGTCATAACATATAAAATGTAACATTTTCATAAACAAAATGTGTATAAACAACAACATGTTCTTACTTTTTCGTGATGGAAGGGGATTTATGCCTGGAAAAAAATCATACATTATTACAGTGATCATACATTATCGTAATGATATCTGCTATAAACTACAGATATGTATAGCTACCACACTTGGTCAGAATCCATATGATGTTTAACATATGTGGATCAGTCAATTAGTTACCTATCCACTCACATAAAAGTGAAATAATGTCATACAAACCAACTGTGAAAAGTCAAATAAACTATGTCTAGTGCACTAAGGAATGGCAAATGTGTTTGACTTGTTTTGATTAATTAGCATCTCCATTAGCTGATGCAAAGCATGAAAAGCATCAGCTACTCTTCCTGGGGTCCACACAAAACATATACAAGAAACCATCATTGAAGACACCTCTCACCCCCGTCACGGACTGTGTGCCCTCCTCCCACACAGGAGGCTGTACAGTGCCATTGCTCTGTACATATCATACTGCATATATCTTACTGTACATATCTCACCCTTTTCTCTACATATCATACTGCATATATCTTACTGTACATATCTCATCCTTTTCTCTACATATCTCACTCAACATAAATATCTGTCCACACTTTTATGGCTTTTGCACTATTGCACTTGCTCTGTACATATCATACTGCATATATCTTATCTTGCCGTTGTCTGTACATATCTCACTGTACATACTGTATCTGTCCTGTCCACACTTTTATGGCTTATCTGGCTAGATGCTACGTTGCGTTGTCTCTGTACTTGTACTCTGCCAATGACAATTAAATTGAATATGAATCAGAATCCCAAAACATATAACAAAGAAGAAAAACATCAACATCCATAACAACAATTGACAAAAATACAATTTAAATAACAAAGTCAACAATGCTCACGGCCTTAGTTTTTAGTAAGCATCACGAAAACACATAACAAAAAAGAACCATCCACACACGAAACAATAAATAACAGAAATAGAATGTCGTTTATATTTGCTCTCATTTTGGCAAGCCAAGCCGAACCCCGGCTGGCCACATAGATACAGTATGTCTCTCCCTATCTTTTGCACAAGTGAATCTATATCTTGATCATGTTAGTTTACAGTCTAAAATTACACCAAGAAGCATTGTTTTCTGTACTTGCTCAATAGCAATGTTGTTTACCATGCAGATTCAGCTGTATGGTTGTTTTGTTCCATATACAATGCTTTTAGTCTTAGATATGTTCAGGACAAGTTTGTTTTCAGTAACACTTAAGTTTCTTTAATAGGAAGTTATGATCAATGACATCAAAGGCAGCATTGTATAGTAGAACTGCTCCTACAATATTCTGTTGATCAATATCTTTTAGCCAATCATCTGTCATTCAGTGAACGCTGTACCTGTTGAGTGCCCTTCCCTGTAAGCGTGCTGGTAGCTGCTCGTCAAGTTGTTCATAGAGAAATAGCATTGTATGTGGCCAAATACAATTTAAAAAAAACATTTCTTCAAAATGTATTTTGCCTATAACAGGTAATAAGCGGATTGGTCTGCTGTTAGAGCCATAAAAGGCAGCATGAACATTTTTAAGTGAGAGTGTGTGTGAGTGTGTGTGTGTGTGTGTGTGTGTGTGTGTGTGTGTGTGTGTGTGTGTGTGTGTGTGTGTGTGTGTGTGTGTGAGTGTGCGAGTGTGCGTGTGTAAGTGTGTGAGTGTGTGTGAGTGTGTGTGTGTGTGTGTTTGTGAGTGTGTGTATGTGTGTGTGTGTGTGTGTGTGTGTGTGTGTGTGTGTGTGTGAGTGTGTGTGTGTGAGGTCCATATCTTTCCAGTTTGATTTCGTTCTCGCTGGCCTGGCGGTGATAGAGTGAAAAGGGTGTCTCTCGCTTCATGTTCATACGCTTCATGAGATCGTGATTGACTGAAATCGAAAAGAGAGAAATATTCCCAGTATCCTTTGACACACAGGATTACCCCAGTCCCCAGGTTTGTGGACACAAGACTGAAGAGGCATATGGAGTGGCAATAATGGTCCGCTAACATCCTCAATAGCTTTCCATCCAGTTTGTCATCAGGCGGTTTCTCATTTTTGATAGATAATCATTTTTCCACCTCTTCTAAAGTCACTTTACAGAATTCAAATGAGCAGTTTACATGTGTAGCGTTGGCATGTCCTGCCTGAGTTTACTTTGTCAATAAAGTGATCGTTGAAATAATAGGCAATATCTATCGGTTTTAGTTAAAAAAGGCCCTTCCGCTTCAATGAAAGATGAGTTGAGTTATTCTTTCTGCATGATGTCATTTAAGATGTTCCAGAGCTTCTTTCCGTCATGTAGCCTGGGCTATTATATCAGTAATCCTGGATTCACAATACACTTTCTTCTTCTTTTTTGTTCAATTTAGTGACAAAGTTCCTCAGTTTACAATACTTGCCAATCAGATGTGCAGCCAGACCTATTTGCCACTCCATTTGCCTCACCTCTTTTAACCATGCATTCTTTTAGTTTATCATCAAACCCCAGCACTAACACAATGTTATCAAGAGGATAACATGAAAATCTGAAGAAAACTAATCTCCCTGATTGGCAGCGTTAGTGTCAGCGATGAGAGAGAGGCGACCCTCCACGACCAAGACAGACGCGACTCTCACCTGCGCTTCTCCTCCCCATCAGACCCACAAAGCTGTCGTAGTCAATGTCGCTGTACCTCTTCACTTTGGGGAAATCATCGGTGAGGTAGTCCGGACTGTTCTGAGAGATCACAGAGACGAAATCAGGTAAGCGCGTATCCAGCATCCACTAAGACCATCTTGACAGACAAAATGTCTTATTTTGGTTAATTAAGACATCTTAAGACATCTCAAGACAAGGTGATGGCTGGGTATGTATCCATGTTATTTTAAGTTGTTTTGATTTGAGCATGCAGACCACCTTTTTAGAGGTTTTTAATTACAAGGCTACAAGTTAATTCAGAAAAAAAATAAAATCTTTCAATCTACTCCTGTAAAGAGCAAAACTCTCCCCTACCTCTGTCATCGCGTTGTAGGAGTCCTCCTCATCACACCTGGACCCCCGGGGCCACCAGATGAGGACCACCAGGGAGGACAAGAGCGCGAGCGTCCAGCTGTGTCCAATCATCTTTGTCTGCTCTCCGAAAACTGGGGCAAAAACCAGTCAATCGTGAGCTTAGAATTATAAGGTTCTATCTCCATTTTTGTCAAAATTGAGTTTTTTACATAATCTGATCCATTAGGTGTTTATTAATGCCTGTGTGGTGTTATTTTTTACAAATGTTGACATTTTTTAGTCAGTAATTAATAAAATACAAAGGTTCCATCTCACAAAACATAATGGAATGTAAAAACTTTGACGCTCAATATCTCTGAACTGCCCTAAACGGAGATAGAACCTTATCATTCTAAACGGAGATAGAACCTTATCATTCTAAACGGAGATAGAACCTTATCATTCTAAACGGAGATAGAACCTTATCATTCTAAACTCACGAAACATGATATAATAACATGGAATAACATGTAACAGTGGTTAACTGTCTTTTCTTCATCATGTCAGGATAAATGGAGAGACTAATGCTAATCAATACAGATTTTAGTTATTGTTTCTTAAAGTATTCGCAACTCCATGAACAATGTAAAAGCATGCAGTAAGAATAGGTTACAGTTCAGCTTTACCTGTTAATATGACTCCGATGACAGAGAGAAGCTGACGACGAAGTTCCTATAACGTCTTTAGGCTATACAATGACAATAAAAGGTCCACTCCCAACGTCGTTGGCGCTTCAATCTCTCTCCATAAATAGCGCTTCAATCTCTCTCCAATTTCCAACCATTTATTATATGACACAGGGCTACACTAGTGATCCAATCAGAGTTCGACCCCCCCCACACACACACTATCTCTCTCGTTTTCTTATCATACCAAGCAACAGATGCATGACATCATAAACTCTGTAAACAACATTTTACATTCACATTTGTTTGTAAAGTAGAATGTATACACAACAAAAATAAACTTGAACGTTTAATTTACAGTAATATTTCGTCTGAAAAATGAGGCACGAATTGAACACAAATTATATTACATTTACATTTTTGGCATTTAACAGACGCCTTATTCCAAAGTGACTTACAGTACAATCGATACCTTTGACTAAGCAAGTGAATCATCAATTAACCAGTCGTAGCAGGAAGAGTAATCTAGCTCAAAGCCAGGGGCCATTGGCAGTCATCGTGATAGAAGAAGAAAGAAATAATGATTTGTATTTTTTATTTTATTTATTTTTAGACACAGGAGAAACAGTACAAGGGGGGGGAGTACACATCTTAGGAGACACAGTATAGGGGGAAACAGGTGTCTCAGGAGGCACAGTGCTGGGGGTAGTAGATGTCTCAAGAGGAGCAGTTAAGGTGTAGCCTGAAGAGATGGAGGTCTTCAGTCTCCGGCGGAAGATGAGGAGTGACTGTGCAGTTCTGACAGCCGTGGGAAGCTCATTCCACCAGTGGGGAGCCAATATAGTGAAGAGACGTGACCTGGCCGCGACCGTGTTGGCGTAGAGGTGGTGGGGCCAGTTGGCCAGCAGAGGTGGAGGAGCGGAGTGAACAGGCTGATGTTTGGGGGGTGACCATTGCCTGCAGCTAGGCAGGGGCTGTCCCTTTTGCTGTCTGGTAGGCAAGCACCAGGGTCTTGAATCTGATGCGAGCTGCTATCAGGAGCCAGTGCAGGGTGCGAAGGAGGGGGCTAATGAGAACATTTGGGGAGGTT
>NC_137691.1:7070916-7150916 GCF_963989245.1 Nansenia antarctica | reverse complement strand
GATGTCCTCCTTCTCGCAGGCCAGAGCTGGAAAAAAAAGGCCAATGAGATCCAGAGCCTAGAATGCCCCAATAACACCCAGTGATTCTACAACCCCATCAAAACCCTCTATGGCCCAAGGATACAGGCGATAAGACCCGGTTCAGCCTTCAGACCTGACCTGACGAACCCACACACCCACACACGTCCTAGACACACGCCCAGACCTTTCACCTGTCCAGGCCATGAAAGAACGAAAATATAATTAAAGCACTGCACCTGATGGGATCCCAGCCGAGATCCTGAAGCACCTCGTTACACAGTGCCTACACCACCTGATCAAAACCGTCTGGCAGAATAAGAGACTCTCACCCGGGAGTGGAATTATGCCAATATAGTGGTCATCTTAAAAGAAAAAAACGAAAAGAAATGGGAAGCATTACTTAAAAATGTTATTCAAAGTAAATAACAGGTTAATAGGCTGCTGGAGTGTATAGGCTATCTTACAATGTGAAACATGAGTCATCTGTCATTTGTGACAAGACACATCAATACCTCTCTCCCATGTCTTGCACATACTGTTCTCACGCACACACGCAACAACACAAACACTAGGGACAGGAAGGATGTGTGAGAGTGAATGATTTCCCCCGGTGTAGTCCTACTTCATAAAGGTATGCTCATTTCCCATGGGAGTGGGACAAAAGGTTTTGTGTGTGTGTGTGTGTGTGTGTGTGTGTGTGTGTGTGTGTCTGTTTGTCCGACTGTGTCTGTGTGTGTGTGAGAGTAAGTGCAAGATGGTAGTGACGCATCTTGTCACATATTTCTCTATCGTCTCCCTTTATTTAAAAATGCACATGCCATGGTACCAAGGACAGTGACTTTGCCAACTGCTTATCTGTGTTTGTGGGTATATGTGTCTTTGTGTGTGTATGTGTGTCTTATATTAGATTAGATTCAACTTTATTGTCATTGCAGAGTACAAGTAACAGACATCGAAATGCAGTTTTGCATCTAACCAGAAGTGCAAATAGTGATAGATAATAGTGATAGTGAGTATGGCAAGTACAGTAGTTAGAGGTATAGACAGGAGAGCATAGTAAGGAAGCTATGTACAGTTAGGGTAACTATGTACAGCATAGTGTATATAGATGTATAAATAGAGGCTATATCAAAAAGAGGTATGTGCAAAGGTAATATTTGTATACAACAGTAGTGCAAAGGGTAATTGAGTGTTCACATTGACCAAGGGGGTATGCAACCAGCAGTAGTGCTAAATTGGTTGTCCACAGTGACCGGGGGGGGTGATACTGTGTACCCCATGTTGGCGGTGGGGGGGATTGTTCAATAACAAGCTGGGGTCTGTTGGTTAGGAAGTCTAGAGGGTCCAGGGTTTAGGGTCCAGTTGCAGAGGGAGGTGCTGATGCCAAAGTCACTGAGTTTGGTGACCAGCTTGGAGGGGACGATGGTGTTGAATTCTGAGCTGAAGACAATGAACAGCGTCCTTGCATAGGTGTTGCTTGTATCTAGGTGGGTTCAGAGTGGAGTGAAGTGCCGTGGAGATGGCGTTTGTGTGTATACAGTATGTGTCTTTGTGTGTGTGTGTGTGTGTGTGTGTGTGTGTTTCATTTACATTTACATTTACATTTTGGGCATTTAGCAGACGCCTTATTCCAAAGCGACTTACAATCAATACATTTGGAGGAGCAGTTAAGGTGTAACCTGAAGAGATGGGTCTTCAGTCTCCGACGGAAGATGGGTAGTAGTGACTCTGCAGTTCTGACAGCCGTGGGAAGCTCATTCCACCAGCGAGGAGCCAGTGTAGTGAAGAGACGTGATCGGGCAGTGCGACTGCCATGTAGGTGTAGAGGTGGTGGGGCCAGTGGGTTTCACAGTGTCAAACAGTGAGAATTAATCAGTGACACTTCCCGTCTCGATCAACACCTCTAATAGGGCGGCAAGCATCATCAAGGATACCTCGCACCCCAGCCATGGTCTGTTTGATCCCCTACCATCTAAGAGACTCAGGTCCTGTACCAGCAGGCTACAGAACAGCTTCGTCCACAGAGCTGTCACTCTGATGAACAATCTCCCTCTCTACCATGGGTACCATGACTCAGTATCCCCCCCGCCCCCCCCCGGACACTGTGAACAATCCAATTTTGCTTTTGCACTAGTGCTGTGATGTGATCACTCTTTACCCTTTGCACACCCCTGGTCAATGTGATCACTCTTTAGATTAGATTAGATTCAACTTTATTGTCATTGCAGACATATTATAGACAACGAAATGCAGTTCAGCATCTAACCAAAAGTACAAATAGTGATATAGATTTTCTCCTACCTTCTTTGGTTGTGGCCAAAAAGTTCCATGTTGGTTTTGTCAGTCCAAAGCACATTGTTCCAATAGGCTTCAGGTTTCTCAAGGTTTTCTTTTGCATACTGCAGACGCTTAATTTTGTGTTGAGGTCACGTTCAATCACTTGGAGATTAATTGTAACAGACATTTAAACCAAGGGTGCACACATTTTTGCACCCCACTGTAAACTGATACAATCAGTGTGTGCTAGCTGTATCAAGGCCGATAGACATAGTATATGATCCTAGAGTAAATACTAATATGACATTAAACATTCAAACATACCCCCTTAACTGACTTTGATCCGGTGTGAAAGACTCATGTTTGGGCGGGGCTGAGCCCACCCCTGCCCATAGCTACCGCCGGCCTTTGGTGGGCCGTTCAGTTAGTCTGCCGACATGGAAAGGAGAGATAAAGACACAGAAACACAGGAAAGGAAGGCAGGGGTTGATTACAGACAAGGAAAAAATGCTAACCAGCGCTAATCAGTGTGATTACACATACCAAAAAGCAGGCCACCACCCACATCACCTATTTTACTCAACCTACTCGCAAGAGGGGTGCTTAGGTGGCGTAGCGGGTTAAGCGCTGACCATGTAACCGCAGGGTCCCAGGTGCGAATCCGGCCGGGGACATGTCCTGCATGTCATCCCTCCTCTCTCCCACTCAGAAAAAATAACTTAAAAAAGAATAACCAACTCACAAGACACAGCTTGACTGACACGACTGATGAGTATTTAAGACTCAGAAGCAGCTGAGCTTTGTACTTTAATTTTGTATGCTTTTCCACTGGTGCTCTAATTTGCCCCCCGGGGGGATCCCCAGAACCTATGAAACCGGAGAGAAAATGTGGCAATTACTCTATGTCGAGAACAACAAATAGGGTGGGTTCTGATTTAACTGAATTAGATTAAGGAAAGTTGATTAACTCATATTGCATAGAGTGATATCCTGTCTTGACTGTCAGTCTACGTGCTATTCTGTTCTCAGATGAACAATCTCTATAATTCCTGATGATTTGGGGTCTTATAAGATGGCAGTTACAAAGCTAGGGGTTGGCAAGGAAATGTTGATTTGTATAGTTAAGCATAGCTTAATATTCATAATCTGACTCCAAGTAATTTAATTAACACTAGCTATGTGCAAATAATTTTGGGGGGATGAGTGCAGGAATGGTCAAGGTGAGGCTTTAATAATACTGTAAACATAGTATACAACTATTACATGGCAAATACATTATAGAAACATTTTACAATGTTACATCATGGTAAATGATAGAGTGAGAGAAAGGTAGAGAGAGAGAGAGAGAGAGAGAGAGAGAGAGAGAGAGAGAGAGAGAGAGAGAGAGAAGAGAGAGAGAGAGAGAGAGAGAGAGAGAGAGAGAGAGAAAGACAGACCACATGATCTGTTCCATAATTACACAATAACACTGGACCTCTGACCAGGACACAAAGAAAGAGAAAGAGTTTCCTCTACCTTCTGTTTTTATACCTGGCTTCAATCATAGTATTTAACTTAAGAGCTGTTTGCAAGGAGAACCAATGAGACCTCATCCTCAATTCCATTCATATGACACCACAGCATCAAGTATAGATGCATCAATACATTCCTGAGTGCTAAGGCGTTTAAAACATCATGGTGTTTTCAGTTTTGGTCCGTCATTTGGGGCTGGGGATCTCAAGGAAGGGGGTAGGCCTACATTTTGGGTCTTTTATATGTATGCCTATGCATACAAACTAAACATAAACAGATGACAACATGTAATGAGAATTCATGAGTACACACATGATCTGGCCAATTTCCTAAAAGTTACAACATTAAAGAATGCAGGGACATGTATTTGGGGTTTTGCAAATGGTATTTGAATGAATGAATGAATGAATGAATGAATGATCTTTATTTGTCATTGTAACAGGTACAACGAAATGTAAATGCAAACCCTAGGTGCTAACAATCAACACAGTCCTAAGATAATAAAAAACAAGAATGAAACATAAATAGACATAAATAAGGGGGGATATAAATAGGGGGGATAAGTGATCGGTAGGAATCTGAGAATGTATCTATTATATAAACTTATATACACTATATGGCCTATTCACAGGGGGGAATATAGACAGGGGGGAGTTAGCATGTAACTGTGTACTTTTTATAAACATACAATATGAACTAGTAACTTATATACAGTCTATGAAAACCCAACACAAGAATGTAAACATACTGCATGTTTATAGAACATTGCACTATTCCCTTGGTTATTGCACAGTAGTTTCTCATTTCAAGTTTCAATAAAAACAACAGTCCAAACATATTTTTCTGGTAGGGGAGTCAGTCTGAAATTCACCTCCAGATCATTTGAAATGTCTCAAAAGACACAAATGAAGTCAAACATAAAAGTGAAATACCAGTTGGAAGAACAGCAGAACCACATGTTAACAATCTTTGTAATTAAGTATATTAGTCTTCTTTTGATCTTTTCTCCCTTTAATTTAACACTGTATTAGTTCAATGCATATGATTGAATTTAAAGTGTCAATGTTTTAATTGCTCCTATTTTAATAAACATTCTGTGGTGATGGGGTGTGATTTGGGGCGTGGAGAGAGCGAGGGGGGGTGGGAGCGGTTCAGAGGAGCAGGGCCAGGTCGAGGTTCATTAGCGCAGGTGTGGGCAGAGGTTAATTAGCGCAGGTGTGGGCAGTTGCTAATTAACCTTTCCCCACTTTTGACAAGCAGCTGTGGCAGAAGCTGGAGGGGGTCAGAGAGACGCAACACGCCACGCTGGAGAGAAGCAGCGTGACCTCAGCGAACCCCGCCGTTTCGACGAGCCCGCAGTTAGCGGGTGTGGTTAATTTCTCCTGTTGGTTATGAATCAAAGAATCAAATCTGAGTTTAAGAATATTTATTTAAAGTACAAAATTTTTTAGCTGGATTCTGGTCTGGTAGAGAAGAGAGAGAGAGAGAGAGAGGAGCTGTGTGGTCAAGATCAGAGAAGAGAGAAGAGAGAGGGCCCCTCAGGCCCACACCCTTATTTATAAACAATAGTATGTAAATACAGTCACAAACAATGACCTATCACCTTCACTGTAGAGATGCCCCAGGTGTGAAAGAGGGGTACCCACATATGATGTCACTCTGGGCTAAAGTCATTCCAGGTTAAAGTTCAAGTCAGATTCACAGGAAGTAAACATATGGCCCCTAAGACAAAGGATGTGTTTACAAGGTGTCATAAAACCCCAATTTTCAGTAGAACAGGCCCATACCATATACCATGCATATGTGTGTGTAATTAAAATATACTACATGGGCATTCTGTGTTTATGTTTGGATAATTTCTGTTATGGTGCAATAAAAGACGGGTCATACCCACTTCCCGACGACATCTCCCAATGTGCTTCATGGTACAGAACCCGCAGTGGCCGTAGTATTGTCACACATTCAAATAATACAAATGTTAAACAGTTTTCTTCATCAATGTGTATGTGGCCCTTTATTGGCTCAGCTGCTGGTTAGGAGTATCTGCCAGAGAACCCACTGTGTTCTGGGGTCGTATCCCTGCTGGACATTTTGGCTTCACAAACAATACTATCTCTTTAAAGTTGGCAAAACACATTTAAAGATGTAATCCCTCACGAGGAAACACTGCCCTCTAGTGCCTGTTAAGAGTATAAAACACTGCCGAAGCAGTGACATAAAACATGTTGGGTCCAAAATGACTTCTCTGGCTTTTAATACAGTTTAGGATCCCTCTGTAAGCCTGAACTCCCCCCCCCTCCTCTGTCTGACTTGACTGTTTGTTTTGGGTCTCTCCAACACCTTTCTCTAGCAGGGGTAACCTTTGCCCCCATGTTTGAAAGTGAACAAGAGCCCCACTCACTCAGAGGGAGAGAGAATGGCGGGTAGTCTCTCAGCTCTGAGAACATGCACTTTGGCAGAGAGAGGGAGAGAGTCAGAAAGAGAGAAAGAGAGTCAGACAGAGAGAAAGAGAGAGAGAGAGAGAGAGAGAGAGAGAGAGAGAGAGAGAGAGAGAGAGAGAGAGAGAGAGAGAGAGAGAGAGAGAGAGAGACACACACACAAAGCAGCGCATTGCATCTGCAGTCTTTTATCCACAGTAAGGGCATGACCCAACTGGATTGGGGATTCGTCATCCTGCAAACAGAATGTACAAAAACAAACCGTGATCGGTTTTCATCCATTTCATTCATTAGTTCAATGAAGAACATTCCCCCATGTATTACCATCAAAATGTGTATTTAGATTGGATTAGATTCTACTTGATTGTGATTGCAGTGCAAGTACCAGACAATGAAACACAGTTTAGCTTCTAACCAGAAGTGCAAATAGTGATATAGTGCAAAACATGATATCGTAGACAACGTATGTATGGTGTATGGTGTATGGTGTATACGGATGTATAATTCAGTGATTATTATTATTATTAATTACATCTAGATCAGATAGTTCAGTTATTCTGTAAAAAACACCTGGCCATATTTGAGGAAAGATGGATCGCTGGAGACACGACAGGACACTAAAGAAGCGTGAGAGAGTGCATTTCAGAGTGTCAATGCCCCCACATGCCCCCATCGCTCACATACACTGATGGCAGCCGCGGGGCAAAACTATACTCTCCTGAAAGCTCCTATTGCCTAAGAGATCCGCTTTTATCCAGAGTTTCTATAGAGAGAAAGACTCAGTGAATGGGGCCTCTGGAGAGAGAAAAAGAGGTGCATTTTCCATTAGAACAGGATTCTTGTTCCTAATGAACAGGGGTGTTAGGGGTGTGTTGAGATGGGTTGAGATGTTGAGGGGTACAGTATTTGGAGAAGGGAGGGGGGGGGTGTCATTTTCTTGGGCTAATGATCGGTAGCATTGATGAAGTGATCACCCTAGATGCCCCCCATCCCTCCACTCCCACTCCTAGCCCAAACTCCCCTCTCCCTCACCCCAAAAAAAGAAAGATTCAGCTCAGGGCACAAGGGAAGATTGCTGCCAAGTATCTGGGTCAAAAACAAAGCCCACCACTCGACTGCCGCACAGGAGAGAGAAAGAGAGCAAGAGTGGAGGAGAGATGAGAGATGAGCGAGGGCAAACAAACAAAACAGCTTTAGAAAACATGGACCCGTTCTACGTGAATCAATATTCTAATCATGTCCTCCCTGTTGAGCAACGAGGCCAACTCAGAAACAGAGAGGGAGAGAGAGAGAGAGAGAGAGAGAGAGAGAGAGAGAGAGAGAGAGAGAGAGAGAGAGAAAGCGGGTAAGAGAGAGGGAGGGGTGAGGGGGAGAAATATCTCTATATGTGTGTGTGTTTGGGCAAAGGCAGTGTAACAAAGTGGCTGTGAGAATCACACTTGGGATATCTGGACGGATACTTGAGGTATGTATATTAAATACAGCATATTTGTTATGCATACAATAACAACATTACTCATTTGTTGGAAGGCTACGGTTAGAAACCATATTCAAGTTCATTGCTGAGGTAAACACTGATCTTTGGTGTTTGCTTTTTTGTTAAGCTTTTAAATTCAATAGCATTCTTTGCATGATGATTTGATGCACAATGGACTCTATTTTAGTACTACTTGTTTCAGTAGTATAAAAACTCAGTCACCAAAAGTCTGTTAAATACAGTCTGATATACAGTCACATAGACTTTTATTTGATAGACTATTTCTTGTGAAACACAATGTTTCGTATTGGAGAAATAGGACAGTTTTAAAGTCGGCTTTGCTGTGAGCTACTTGGCATTGAACCAGTTGGAGAGAATTGGCATTGAATTCCTTAAATTACAGACAGGGCCTGATACTGTATAAAACTATGATTCTACAACCAGACTTGATTTTTCATCATGTAACACGTGTTGAAAAAGAGTATCTACATTTAACCAAACACAACAACAACAACAACAATAACAAAAAACAACAAAACTGTTTACTTCGACTGAATGTCCTCCCATGACTGTTGTCTTCCCTAGATTCCTGTGTGCAGCTGTATTGCCGTAGAGCTCTCACAGACAGAATGATGCACTCCAAGATGAAGTGGCTGATTCTGATCCAGCTGCTGCTGACTGAACAAGCCCTCTGCAGAGTAACTTCTCCCCCGTCTCTGAAAAACAGACCTCTTCTCGGCACCTACATCCTAGAAGAGGAAGACAGTATTAAACAGGGGGAGCAGTTGGTCCTAGGGCCCCAAAACCAGCTCAGTCTCCCATCAGGAGCAGGAGATGTCGTGCTTCCTGGAGAGGATGTGGTGCAGGGGGAAGGCAGGGTCCAGTCTGCCCAGCGTATAGTCACCGCACTCACCGCCAAGCTCCAGGGCCCAATGAAGGGCCGGATCGTCCTCCAGGGAAACGCCAGCTGTGAGGAGCTGCTATCCGCCTCCACCCTGGAGGACCCATCCTCTGGACTGTTCCCTCGGGAGCTCCTGGGCCTCTCCCTGGTACCCGTGCTGGTGGCGGCAGGCTGCCCTCAGGAAGCCCAGCTCCTGGTGCTCAGACTGTACGACCTGCTTGGGGTGGAGGACACAGAGGAGCTACTGGCGGAGCTAGAGGACCTGATGGAGAGGGGGACGTCCCGCCCCAGGGCCACTGCGTCTCCTCATCCGTCGTCTGTGGAGAAGGTTCAGGCGGAGCGCCACCTACAGGCGGTGATGTTTAACATCCAGCAGCTGGCCAGGGCCGGAGAGGGAGAGAGGGGGCAGGAGGCCTCCGAGAAGGGGAGGCAGGGGGAACAGTGTCAGGGCTGGACCAGAGTGAATGGGACTCTGCTCTTAGGGGAGGTAGTGGAAGGGGCCGTAGGGGGGCTGGAGGAGGCTGTAAGGGTCTGTGAGAACCTGGGGTCCCGGTGCGCCGGCGTGGCCCGTGGCGGTGGGGCGCTTAACCACCCTGGGTGGTACCGGACGGTTCTGAAGACAGGTAGCCGGGTTATGCCCTCAGAGAACTTGGACTCGGAATGCTGGCTCCGTCAGTGCGAGGAGGAGGAGGCAGTAGAGGAGGATCCGTCCTTCCCGTCCTCTACGGCCTCCGGGCGGCGGCGGGCACGGCGCAGCCCTCAGCGGAATTGCGTGAACAAAAGGGAGGAGAGAGTGTACAGCGTGGTGGAGTGGATCCCCGCCGTCAGCACCCTCTACAACCTGGGCACGGCCGTCTACTACGCGTCCGTCAACTGCACCGAGACGGCCAAGGAGAGGGCCATCCTGAGCGCTGTCGACCTGGGCACCGACGCCCTGATGGCCGTTACCGGGGGGACGGCGGGCGTGGCGGGTTACGCGCTGGGTGCGGGGGTCAAGACCGGGGTCAAAGCTGGGGTCAAGTACCTGCTTAGCTCCATGAAGCAGGAGGATGACCTGATGGTGAACCAGTACAGCTGGGAGGAGGGGACATTCACCATTCAGTAGAGAAGCAGGAGTCTGGTAGTAGCCAGATATGTGTGTCTGCTTTGCCCAACTCCATTCTCTTCTTTGTCCTTTTTTTGCGGGAGGTCAGGTTAGGTGATGGGGGAATGCATTTCTGAGCTTGGCATGAGCTAGGTGCTGCATAGATTTTTATTTTTTTTTTTAAATCTGTGAATCTGTTCTCGAGCAGTTGAACAACGAAAAATATTGTGGGGGAGGCTTTGTTTGGCATGTCGTTGGCTAAAGCAGAATCACATGTGGCTACAAGATTATAGATGGAGGAAGGGGTCTCAGGGAATCCCTGAACCAATCCCCTCAGACCCCCACACCCACCTCGTCTCCCCCTCTCCCTACAGTACTATCGGTCAGGTCAGACTCAATTTCAACCTCTGATTTATTCAAAGTGCAGGGACTTTTGTATCAGTGGAGTACTATATTTACAGTTGTTGTTTTGCCTCGTCTAGCAATAGTCTTGTCTAGCCAAATTCAAGACAAGCTGTATATTTGTAAAAATGTTAACTGATATGAGCCATTTTTCATTCATGCGCGTGTAGCAGCCCAAGTGAGAAATGTATGGAAATGTCTTTTTTTTCTTTTTTTTTCACTACTACTTCTGTGTGACTATTTGGACCAAATAATCCACTATCCACACTATTGTCAGTGTTTTTGAGGAATTCTTGTAGGAGTAAGATAAGGATAAGGCAAAAAATATTTGTGTGATATTATACAGTTCCCTACTTGTTTCTGTTTCTGTAGCAAGGACAGCATTATGCAGCAATACATTATAACAAAAACAGGTAAAGTGTGGCCAAACTGTGTACTTGAAATATCAATGCTAACTTGTACACTTGGTCGTCTGCAGATTTTGAATATTTTATGGAAATATGCATCTTGAACTTATACAATACATTCTTTTAAAACGTACTTCATTGTTGCGATAGGCAAGTGGCTAGGATGGGAAATGTATAACCAAACCATTTATAGAAGTATAGTGTACATCTGGAATAGAATGCACTGATTTGAGACGGTAGCAGGAACATGTAATCCAAAAATGTTTTGTATCTTGTACCATCTATCCATATTTAGTATCCTGTGCCAATAAAGGAAAATAAAAGTGATTTTTAATTGTGTGTTTGTATATTCAAATCTTGCGCACTGACAAAGATACATCGTAATAAACATTTTAACTATCACTATAATCCCCCCAAAAATTAAATAAAAATAGTCGTAGGCAAGTATACACAATGATCTAATCAAATAAATTATTTGATACTATTAAATATTACTAACTATCCTGCTGTGCGTTTTGATCATTATGGAATTTGAATAGACCCAGAGAGAGAGAGAGAGGGGGGGGGGGACTTTTCGTTTCCATACTCACTTTGACACTTTCACAGCGTCACTTCTTGGAATTTTTTATTCGCGAGCCATCAGTTTCTATCTGGCTATTCTTTCAATCGCGTACTCCCTCTGTAAATTGATTGACATGTATTTTGACCAATCCTGATTGCTAAGCAATGTTCACTGATTCGCCAAGGAGGACACTGGACTTCTTGATAAAACCATTTGGGCTCACAGGATGCGGCAACAACAGCCTTCAAAGACACAAAATGGTGCCCTGAAGTGTCGGCGATAGAGACAAAGTGGGAGGGAATACACAAATAGCCAATAGTCTACGGTGCGTCCTTTCCTAATGCAGTTACGTACGGAGGGAGGAGAGCAGAAGCGCACTATGTGGCGGAAGCGAAGTTCACTTCTGCTTGTTGTGTTTACAACCAGTAATAATACTGTATTGCCAGAAAATGCACCAACCTTAAACCTCAGAAAATTGCCCCCAGCTCGACAGAAATCGGAATAATTTACAAGTGAGTGAAATAGGCTGTCGTGACAATCGCAGGTACAGTAGCAGCTGATCAACTGTAAATGATCCTGTTTATCAAAACTGTTTAGAAACGATTCAGCCATTGTCATACGGTTAGTTGGCACACTTCTTGTTGACAAACAAGTCACATGTTGCAAATAAATACGCATGTTTGCGTTGTTATGACAGTGTGTCCATTTGGTTACATTTTGATTTTCCAGAATGGCAGATAGTGGGATGTTATTATACCATATTTTCCAAACTCATCAACTTATCCCCGAAGTTAGTAGACCTAGAATAGATTTGAACAGAATGTTGTCACAGTCAGTTTTGCTATTTGTTTTAGTATTTTTCTCCGTTTTGGGATTGACACAATATTTGTGTTCATGCAAGATATTTCTTTCTTACATTATATAGGTCATTCCTGGAGTCTGTTTAGGTCACTGGTAGTACAGTAACCAGGAAATATATATATATATATATTTTTTTTTTTGTTCTTATTTGTTTTTATAGATACAAAAAATATTTGCGTAAGTTCACAATAGTGTTAGTTAGTTCTTATTAAACAAGGACAATGTACAACAACATGACAATACGTGGACTTACGTTTATAAGGAATGAAACGTCTTTCAAATTATGATTATTATTATGATTTCATAATAATTATGAAAATTATTATGAGGCCGCAGCCGTGCTGATATTCAGTATAACACACTCCCTCTCGTGTGATATTGCTAAATTGATCACTGTATCCCACTCCACCCTGTCTTTCTTTTTAAACATCCTTTATTACACATATGACACACATTTTCCATGACACATACATATCATTTTTACATGCATTTGCATTTTTACAGAATTAGGCTACACATACCTTGCATCATTAGCGAGATTGTACTTGTACTTAAAACATCTGTGTAAGTAATATTACACACCAACCCCTCCACCCTTTCAGTACCCATTGTTATCATCTACGTATGTTTACTGTTTGTCCATTATTGTCTGTGTGGTTGTGTGTGCTTCACCTCACCCAGGATGGCCCTGTGGACGAGGCTGAGGCAGCTGGACTCTGTGTACCTACAGCAGGTAGATGAACTATATAGCGGAGATGCTTTTCCTATGGATGTACGCCACTATCTCGCCTCCTGGATAGAGCAACAGGACTGGTAAGTCACCCTGAATCACCCCCAGCCCCTAGCTTATATCTTAGGGAATTGGATTGGTTAAATGTGTCAGTCTGGGATCCAAACAATGACAAAGCAGTCATCCTGTCACTGTTTTTTGGTAACAGCTGAGGGATGGGGTTGGAAAACTGTAACCACGCTTAATAGATGGACTGACTGTTTCAAAGCTGTATACAGTGTTTGTTTACAATTACATGTGTTATGTCCCTTCAGTCTAGGGAAACCAGGGCCTAACACAGCGATGCTGCGGGGAGTGGATGTGGTACCAAACAAAATAACGATTTTTTTTAACGAAGAATTTATTAATGAACAAAAAGAACGCCACAGGGAAACCAAGGGGACGCTGAACGGTGCCAAAATAAGAAAAGATAGAAAGTCCTAGCTACCTAACCACACCTGGGGGGGTATTCCATCAACATCGCTAAAGGAAAACCGCTGAAGGAAAAAGCCTGGATTTCCCTTTAGCGATGTTGATGGAATACCCCCCAGCTCTAAAATACATAGGAAAGGGGGTGGCATCCTAATGTTCCTATCCTAATGTGTATAACAAAGGTCTCTATGTGATGTTATGTACACCCATGGGCATCTTACCCATCCCCTCTGGGCCTGCGCGTAGAAAATGACAAACAAAAACCCTAACATTAGCATTAAACATGAGCACCTAACATTAAACATGAGCCAAAGAATAACAAAATTAAACACATGGCTTGGCCACAGGACTTTCAACATAACATCAAACAAAACACAAACAATGGCTCCTGAACAGAGGACAGGGGGGTATTCCATCAACTTCGCTAAAGGACAATCCAGGTTTATTTTGATAAATCCCACAAGATTTATAAAAGAAAATCCAGCCTTGCGAGGCTTATCAAAATTAGCCTGGATTTTCCTTTAGTGACCTTGATGGGATACCCCCCCAGGGGGGCTTTTTAAATATGCGGACGAACGGCTGATTGATCCAGAACAGGTGCACAAGTGATGATGGACATGATGACAGGCCAGTTGTTGGATGGACACCTGCATTGAATGAGTGAGAGGAGGAGACACAGAAAGGGAAACAAAAGAAACACGCCAACAACAGGACGTGGAACGTAACAGACGGCCTGACCATGTTTCGAAGCGCTACAATTATATTGTTCAGAAACCGTTTCTTTACTGATCATTAAGCGGAATGTGTAGATTCAACCTGTAACCCTAAACCCTTTAAATTAGAATCAAGGACTAACACATTCCGTGCCAGCAGATCACTCTCTCTCTGGCTAGGGAGGGGGGGGTCACTTGCAGGCTGAGAGGCCTAGGCCTTCAGTTTAACTTACAGCTTGTCTTAAACCAAGATAGTTGGCCATCTGGAGGTGTGTGTAGCAGAGGTTTTGGACCCGGGCAGTGAGACACAGTGGCATATATTTTACTGCTTGTCTCCGGTGATAGGCCGAAGATACAGCTGGAATGTCAGGTTGAACGGCATCAATCTATTCCCAAATGAGATAACAGGACAACTAGCCTTTGTGCTCTAATAACGTCATCTAGTCAAGGCTAGTAGCGGAACACTGTGTGCTCACCCCGCCCTGGGCCTTTGCTGCACAGCTCCCTCCTGTATAAATTGTCTCTGTACACTGATTGGGGCTCTCGATCACTGAACCCTATGTTGTGCTGACGGAGTGCCGGTACTTTGCAAACTATCTTATTAGGCGCTATATAAGTCAGTACATTATTAAATTCTGAAAAGGACCAAGTATTGTGTTTGTGCTTTTTGCCACGTCTCACCAAGGACCAGAGAGAAATCTTCGATTTCCATTACAATCTTTCAAGAATCAATGGCTATATATAATTAATTACAAGTAAAAATAATTGATCTACCAATTACAGATTGCCTCTTTAAGCAGTTTGGTAGTAGCTCTGCCTTGTCTTCTGACAAGACCAGGTGGAATTCTTCGCCATAATGCCTTACATGTTTTTCTCACCTTGACCTCAAGAACCCAATCGATAGTGTTTTGTTTCTGTTTCCACAAACCTATGCAGTTCTAATTGAGTCGAAGTCTCTAACCAGTGTTCGTGCTTTTGTGTTTTGGCGCTTAGGGATCGTGCGGCGCAGAACCATGAAGTTGCCATAGTACTGTTCCAGGTGCTGCTGGAGAACCTGGATATCCAGCACAGCCGCTTCCTACAAGAGAGCGAGTTCCTGCTGCAGCACAACATCCGACGCTTCAAGCAGAACTTCCAGGTCTGTCTGCCTACCGGGCCGTTCCACAGGGTTCATCTGATCCATAGCACTGTAGAGCAAAGTGTAGCTACACTTACCCAAGGAGTGTGGGACCTATCCTTCATTGTTGCCTTAGTAGGTGAGACAATAGGCTCTGATCTTCGCACAGAAGACCTGTGTAGAGCACAAGTGCCCAACGCCTGCCTGTCCTCATGGGTTGCAGGTTTTTGTTCTTGCCGTTTAATGAAATCAGTGAAACCGGGGTATGTGTACTATCTTGGAAGTAATTGAGAAGATCTAGCCACAAGTTGTGCACCTCAATGGTAGAGTGATCACACACAATTCAATTACTAGCAGTGAATTGATGCTGAGTATATGTATATACAATATAATATATAATAATATAGTCCATTTAGCTGATGCTTTTATCCAAAGCGACTTACATTACAGTGAATGCATACATTTTCATATGGTCCCAGTATAGGCAAGGCAAGGCAAGGCAAGGCAAGGCAAGTTTATTTGTATAGCACATTTCATACAACAGGGGCAATTCAAAGTGCTTTACATACATTATTTAAAATTACAGCAAGAGGAGCGTAAGAAAATAAAAATTACAATGAATAAAAGCAAATGTAAGAAGTAAATAGATAAAACATTTAAAAAGACAATAGTTAATGGAAAAAAGACATTGATAGAAGTGTTTGTGTTTAATCATAACTGGTGCAAAACATGAAGGTTTTTAGCTTAGATTTAAATATTTTAAGGGTTTGGGCCTGTTTGATTTCTTCAGGGAGTTTGTTCCAGGAGCATGCAGAGTATACTAATTTGCGTACAATTTGAATGGAGTTTAGAATATTTGGTTCAGAACAGGTTCCCAGAGTGTTTTGAGGTACAGTTAGATCTCTTGATAACCTGAACACGCCCCTGGCACCTATCCTCTTCTCTTGATAACCTGAACACGCCCCTGGCCCTATCCTCTTCTCTTGATAACCTGAACACGCCCCTGGCCCTATCCTCTTCTCTTGATAACCTGAACACGCCCCTGGCACCTATCCTCTTCTCTTGATAACCTGAACACGCCCCTGGCCCTATCCTCTTCTCTTGATAACCTGAACATGCCCCTGGCACCTATCCTCTTCTCTTGATAACCTGAACACGCCCCTGGCCCTATCCTCTTCTCTTGATAACCTGAACACGCCCCTGGCCCTATCCTCTTCTCTTGATAACCTGAACACGCCCCTGAACACGCCCCTGAACACGCCCCTGGCACCTATCCTCTTCTCTTGATAACCTGAACACGCCCCTGGCCCTATCCTCTTCTCTTGATAACCTGAACACGCCCCTGGCCCTATCCTCTTCTCTTGATAACCTGAACACGCCCCTGGCCCTATCCTCTTCTCTTGATAACCTGAACACGCCCCTGAACACGCCCCTGAACACGCCCCTGGCACCTATCCTCTTCTCTTGATAACCTGAACACGCCCCTGGCACCTATCCTCTTCTCTTGATAACCTGAACACGCCCCTGGCACCTATCCTCTTCTCTTGATAACCTGAACATGCCCCTGGCACCTATCCTCTTCTCTTGATAACCTGAACACGCCCCTGGCACCTATCCTCTTCTCTTGATAACCTGAACATGCCCCTGGCACCTATCCTCTTCTCTTGATAACCTGAACACGCCCCTGGCACCTATCCTCTTCTCTTGATAACCTGAACACGCCCCTGGCACCTATCCTCTTCTCTTGATAACCTGAACACGCCCCTGGCACCTATCCTCTTCTCTTGATAACCTGAACACGCCCCTGGCACCTATCCTCTTCTCTTGATAACCTGAACATGCCCCTGGCACCTATCCTCTTCTCTTGATAACCTGAACACGCCCCTGGCACCTATCCTCTTCTCTTGATAACCTGAACACGCCCCTGGCACCTATCCTCTTCTCTTGATAACCTGAACACGCCCCTGGCACCTATCCTCTTCTCTTGATAACCTGAACATGCCCCTGGCACCTATCCTCTTCTCTTGATAACCTGAACACGCCCCTGGCACCTATCCTCTTCTCTTGATAACCTGAACACGCCCCTGGCACCTGAACACGCCCCTGGCACCTGAACACGCCCCTGGCACCTGAACACGCCCCTGGCACCTGAACACGCCCCTGGCACCTGAACACGCCCCTGGCACCTGAACACGCCCCTGGACACGCCCCTGAACACGCCCCTGAACACGCCCCTGGCCCCTATCCTCTTCTCTTGATAACCTGAACATGCCCCTGGCCCTATCCTCTTCCACAGAGGTTCCAGGAGGAGCCCAGTACGTTGGCCAACATCATCCGCTGGGTCCTGATGAAGGAGAAGGAGATCTTGCAGAATGCAGAACTGGATGAGCAGGTTAGTCAAGCAAGTCTCCCGTTGCTGTAAGGCGATCAACGTCTCCAGAATCGATTTAATTGAGTCGTCACTTACAAGCGAGTTCGTTTAATCTCAACGAGACGTCCTTGATATCACTTCTTAAGATGATATGATCCAATCAAATATTAGGCACCACTACTGAACTGTTCATTAAGATAATATTTATTCAAGCACATCAGCAAGCAATAATAGTTCATTTCCATGGAAAAGTGTCTCATCTAGTTTCACCTCTGCAGGCCCGTCTCAGCTAGCCGTCAACAAGTTAACTGCAGTGGCTCCACCAAGCAAGAGTCCCCTCTCGCCTCCGTACATAGTCCTTTATACATTTGATTTAACATTTTGGGGCTGGGTGATGCCTCCCCCCTATCTGGTAGTTTTCCAATTGTCAGCACAAAGTCCGTTGCAGCTGCAGCAAGTGTTCTCGTTAGCATTGGCCTTCAATTCCTCTTCTGTGTGGGTGCGAGAGTGTACTGTGTGTTATCAGCAGTGTGTCCTGCTAGCCTCCCGTTCTCATGGTGATATCCGTACTTTGTATGAGCAGAGCATTGTGTCAGTGTCCTTATCAGAATGTCTTGTTATCAGAATGTCTTGTGAAAACACAACTATTGAAGTTACACAGTAATATTAGGATTCGATTTACAAGTTAAAATATAGTATTAGAAGAATAGACTTATCATTAATCATTAGTTATGAAAGTATAAAATCAGTACAGAAAAATAGAATATTATAACAGCAGGTGTAAAATGGTTGTTAGTACATAGGTAAAAATAAGTAATTTACAGGCAGTTTGAATCATAAAACGTTCTTTTAGTCAGGAGCTTGTATTCTTCTTGTCGCTCAAAAACAGAACCTCTCTTTTGGCTTTGCGTGACCTTCCTATTGTTCTCAACTGACCTCAGTCACATATTATTTAAATGAGCACATAGTACATGATTTATCACTTCTAGTTATTTTAATCCAAATTCCCAACATTGCTGCCACCGCAGGATTTACATGTAAACCAAAGTTACTTGAATATATGCAGTCAAGTTAGGATACAGCCCTCTATGCCATATAGAAAGCGTTGTTCAACATCTCTTATCAATACTGTGGCTAGCATTGCTATTATCATCATCATCATCATCATCACCACGACCACCACCTTTGTCCTGACCACCACCTACTCTTCATCCCCTCCTCCTCCTCCTATCAGGTCCATCTTCTGCAGGTCCAGCAGAACGCCATGGATACCGACAGTCAGCAGAACATCGAGCGAAAGGTGGCCAGCCTGAGGAATAAACTGCAGGTGAGCTTCCTTGTGAACGTCAGTGTTGACATTGTCATGCCATTTTATGACCTTCCTGTTCTTATTATAGAGTGTCTTCTGTCAATGTCGCTATTTAGTTTATATTCTTGTTTTATAGTAGCCAACAAATAGCCCTGCTCTTCTGACAGATTTGTGAACTTGTGTTTTGTATTATTGTAAATGCAGCGCATGGAACACACAGTGAAATGTCTGGAAGAACAGCAAGACGAATTTGATTTTAAATATCAAACCCATCAAATGGAAGGTGAGCTAATTTATCATTTTTGTAAATGCAGGGCATGGAAACCAAAATCAAATATTTGGAAGATCAGCAAGATGAGGATTATTTTAAATACCAAATCCATAAAAAGGAAGGTGAGCTCCTTTGAGTTCTGTGCTTTGACTCAAAGAAGATTCATTGTCCTCTTCTTTAATTCACCTTAAAAGGATTTTCTGCATTCACGGACTTGAGTTTTTGAAGTCACTCATTGTACAATGTTCCATGTGTTAGCTGTTGTGGTTGGTCTGTCTGAAGACTTAAAGATGACCGAGGTCTTTGTCTGTGGACATTCTGTCTGCAGGGAACACAAACAGCGCAGAGAGGAATGAACAAATGAAAGTACTGCAGACTCTACTCAACAGACTGGACATCTCTCGAAAGGTAGAGGGATATTCCTTGTCTTGTTATTAGATGTGCTCATCATATGTCATTTTCAGACATTGAAACTAGGGATGCACCGAAATGAAAATTCTTGGCCGAGGCCGAAGCCGAATTTAAGGAAACACTTGGCCGAATACCGAATACCGAATACCGAATGTGTATCGGCAGTTTTTAATTTTATCATTGCATAAACTAAATACATTTTGCTTTTTATTCATGCTTCTCAAAGAAAGAAATTGAGATTGAAAAAAAAGAACTTTTATATATAACTTATTATAACTAATTATCGTGGGATTTAATCTCTACTGCTTTCCAGGGTTCAAGTTAATGATATTCATGATTTGTCTCTACATAGGCTTCAGAAAGTATTTAGACCCCTTCACTTTTTTCACATTTTTGAATAGATTTGCCATCAATCCACACACAGTACCCCATAATCTAAGTAAAAACGTTTTTTAATGTTTGCAAATGTATTAAAATGTAAATACAGAAATACCTCATGTACATAAGTATTCAGACCCTTTGTCACTCTTAAAATTAGGTCAAATGCTAAATGTCTTCAACAAGTCATTCAACAAGTTGAATTGAGTCCACCTGAGTGTAAGGATAATAGTTCATGTTATTTCAGAATGAATATCTTTTGTTTTTATAGTCTCTGGTTTGCATAGAAACCACCGCATGATACAGCTGCATGTCATAAACTCGTGTAGAACAGCTGGGAGTCTGAATATGTTTTCAACAAGGCAACAACTCTGCTTCTTCCGCTACGACTGCTAAGCTAACTAGCTAGATGAGTGTAAGGTTGCGTTCGTAAAGTCGCTCTGAGAGCACTGGAGCGCACACTGGGCCCGACGTCATAGAGAAACCGAGTCATTTGATTGGACGAGAGGCATTCCACGAGTGCTGATCGGACTTCCTGAGTGAATTTACGAACGCAGCCAGTTTTGAAAGCGCGTCGCCTCGCGCCGCGCGCCTGTTGAGAGTTATATTTAATTGTATTGCGTCATCAAAACACGGCCACTATTCGGTGGGAAACATTCGGTGTTTTCACACATTCGGCCGAATACCGAATGTGCTTTATTTTGCGATATTCGGCCGAATACATTCGGTGGCCGAATGTTCGGTGCATCCCTAATTGAAACAACATTGATACAAATTGCATTTTCCCCCTCCCTTTTCTTGGCTCTACAACTCTCTCAATCTCTCCCTGGCTCTCTACTTCCTCTCTCTCTCTCTCTCTCTCTCTCTCTCTCTCTCTCTCTCTCTCTCTCTCTCTCTCTCTCTCTCTCCCCCCCCCTCTCTCTCCCTCCTGGTCCCCACAGGGCATGTTGACAGATCTGACTGCGCTGCTGGACAGTGCAGAGGAGCTGTGTGAGCTGGTGAAGACGGAGCTGGGGGAGTGGCAGCGGAGGCAGCAGAGGGCCTGCATCGGAGCCCCTGACAGTACCTGCCTGGAACAGCTGGAGAAATGGTACAGATCATCACCATCTTTCAACCCATATTCGCCTCAGGGTTGGGCAGTGTGTTTTCTTATTTCCGATATTACTTTCCCGAAAAAATGACTGAACTGGTGTTAGGGTTAACACTGGAAGCGCGAAGGCTGTTTCGCGAGCTGCATATTCACACAGATGATGATAAAAAACATGATATGAAGAACATGATATAAAAACGAGATATAAGAAGGTGACAATGATAGTGAATAGCTTATGGTGCCATAATGGAAATGTCAAATCCAAAATACCCACAATGATGAAAGAAGCAACTGACAATGTAATCTATATTAGCTGTGGATTTGCTAATTTACAGCCTACATAATTATTGCTCCACTGCCTCTTTCACCAACCCAAGAATTTTACTCTGTGTACCCGGACATTGAAGTAATAAAGCAATCAACTTAAGCAATAAAAAAATAACAATGTATGTCGGTGGGCAATTACAGTGGACGGCCCTGGGGTGTAGCTGTGTTCTCTGAACGACAGTGCTGCACAATGCAGTAGCGGGGAGGTAGCGGGGAAATGTTTGCATCGTTTGAAACACACATGTCAGACACACACACTCACAACAAATGTATGTAGGTGGGCAATTACAGCAGACGGCTTATCAGGCTTTGCTGCGGTAGCTATAGCGTGCAACACACAACTGGGAGACAAACTGTACAGTTTATCATTCATAACTGTACATACACATATCATAATATCTTATCACTATTGCGTACGTAACTTGGGTAAACCCCGCTCTGGAAAGCCGGCTTCAGCTCCGACATTTCAAATCCAAAGAGATGGGGAGACATACTGTACACTTTATGATTTCATAACTGTCTGTACATATACATAATACATATCTTAATATCCTATCACTATTGCTATATATAGCCTATATATAAACACATTATGTTACAAATATCAATCTTATTCACTGAATCTAATTCAGCACATATAGGCTAATATATATATACATATATAGGCGGGACCCTGCACTTGTACTTATGCAGTATGCACATATCTTGAGTTTTAAGCACTTTAACAGACTATTTTCTGTAAGAGAACAATATCACAATATGCTCTAAATGAGATGAGATATGATGAGATGAGATAACGTTTATTGCCATTTATGCATACACATTAAGCATACACATATAGGAATTTGATTTGGCGTTACAGTAAGAGCATTTCTAAATGCAATGCAAACAAAACAACACAGGACAGACAGCAGTGCAGACAGAACACAACAAACTGTAAAACCATAGCTGCCATGTGCGGCGCCAAATATCACAATACACTCCAAATATCACACTATTTTCTACTATCTATTATCCGACAGCCCTAGGTTGCCGTGGCGACAGCCCTAGGTTGCCTTGGCCTGCTCAAGGTGTGACTAAACACCCCGCCCGCTGTCACCAAGCCAAGCAAGCCCCTCTTAAACTTGAAAGAGCTTGAGTTGACAGAAAGTGTTCCTCAACTTTGACCTTTGACCTCTCTGTTTGACGGCCTATATGACTTTGTTTGTCTGATCCTGCAGGTTCACGACGGAGGCGGAGACTCTGTTCCAGGTGGGTACATTTCTCAGGAAGCTGGAAGAGCTGATGGGGAAATTGACCTATGAGAATGACCCCGTAAAGGCCCAGCGACCCGGCCTGCAGACCAGAGTGGACAGCCTCCTCATTAGCCTGCTTAAGAGGTCTTACACTCAATCATAACACATGTACACTTACATAAAAATCTCACACACACACACACACACACACACACACACACACACACACACAGGTACCGTAAACACTCATTCTGGTGGAAAATGTATTACTTCCTATCCACAGACAGTGTATTGATGTTTGATTGTTGATTGTTTATCTGTCATTATCCAGTGCCTTTGTGGTGGAGAATCAGCCCTCCATGCCGCAGGGGAAAGGGCCCTTGGTCCTGCGCACAGGCGTACAGTTTTCTGTCAAGACCAGGTCAGTACTTCAGTCTAGTAGTCCTTACCACAGCTATCGACAATGCATACCTGAAGTATGTGTGTGCGTGTGTGTAATGTATGTGTGTGTTTGTTGATCTAGCTGGTGGCTGTTATTGTTTTTAGATTCCTCGTCAAATTTCCTGAACTGAACCATGCCATGAAGGTGAACGTGTCCATCGACAGGTGAGATGGAAACTTCGTCAAAGGAAATCAATTGCTCCTTGTGTATTAACTGTCTCCTGGTGAAGGGCTCTCATTCTGTAAATGTAGACAAGACGAGTATTGTTCATTAGTATTTGCTGATTTGTTGATTATTGTTTTTTACGAATTTCAAAAGGTGATTTGAACTGTGTGATTGAGCTCCTGAAACCTGAAAAGCTCCTCAGTGTGATTGTCCCTCCTGAAACCTCTCATTCCCCACTACCCCGCTGTACAGTTTCTCTACTGTAAATAATAATAATAATAATAATAATCTTCCTTCTTCTAGCATTTTGACTGGCAATGGCCCCAGGCCTGAGCATAGATTACTTTTTCTCGCGACTGATGGATAGAGGATTCATGCACTTAGACAAATGTATTTGTTGTAAGTCGCTTTGGATAAAGGCATCTGCAAAATGCCAAAAATGTAAAAAAAAGGGTTAGGGTTAAAAAAATCCCCCCCCAAAAATGTGTAAATGTAAATGAGCTGATGTTTTGATGCTCCCTACTGGTCATTCATTATACTGACATGTTTGTGTCTCTCTCTCTCCTTCCTCGGCTCTAGGGAGGCTCCACAGGTCAAAGGGTGAGCAGCCTTGGAGCTCTGACATCCAGATGTTTTACAGAAGTTGATTTGTAGCCAAATGTCAAATGTGTATAATTTGGTGTTTTTAACAGCTTAATTCAGTCTGTGTGATGTTTGCCTTCAGGTACCGACGCTTTAACGTCCTGGGCTCCAGCAGCAAGGCCCTGAACATGGCAGAGAGCATGAGTGGAGGCATGGTGGCAGACTTCAGACATCTGGTGAGTGGGTGGCACCGGGCTTGGTGTGGTGGGAGGTGGGGGATGGATGGAGGTCAGCGACACAACTCTAAGATGGAAATATATCTTAGAAGTTGTGCAGTAGTTGACTCGCTTATGAAGGTTTAATTGAATGCATATGGTCATCGTTGTATTTATCAACTGATGTGTTATAGCTGATAAACCACAAACCACAAACATTTCTCATTTAACATCTAATGTGTCATTTAGTCATATTACATAACGTTAGCCTCATAGCATAATTGCCTATGTCATGCTTCACTTGTGGTCAGCCGAGCCATCTTTGTATGTAGTGTCAAAAATGCCTATGTCAAAGAGATGACTTGGGCAGATAGTGATTTTGGAATGTAACAAGCAGTCTGATAGGCTGATGGCATAATGCACAGTGAATCAGCAGTGTTAGGAGAGTAGAGTTAGGCAGATATCTCAATTTGGCCAAAATATGGCTAACGATATGGATATTTTCAGGTATTTTCTGTAAACAATATTTGTAATTACTTTTGAAATAATGATTACACTAACAGAAAGTGTGTCTGCAGACACTGAAGGAGCAGAAGTCTGGAGGAGGTGGCAAAGGAATCAACAACGTGAGTTGACATCATCATGCCTCGACCTACACACTACACCCAAAACACAGAAATTCAAAAACGTCAAGAGCCATCTTCACTTCAGCCATACATTTCAAACATATATATATATATATATATATATATATATATATATATATATATATATATATATATACTGTATATATATACTGTACACGCCAGCTTGTGTGATGAGATCCTCTCTCTGCTCACAGCTCTCTCTCAGCGTCACAGAGGAGCTCCACATCATCAACTTCGACACAGTGTTTGACCTGCATGGCTTGTCCGTCACCCTGGAGGTTGGTACAGACTACTTACCAGCATTCTCTGCTGCCCTGCTGGCTGGTGGTGTGTCTGTTTGCCCCACAGCTGTTGTATGATACAATAATGGGTGTCTGGTCTGAGATGTTTCACATCTCCAGGGAGAATGTCCCTGTAATCTTTCATTTTTGGGTGATAAAAACTGTGTTAAATGGTAAAAAGAAAATATGAAGAGAAGCAGCATCCGCACACTCAAAACTGTGCAAAAATCACTGTTTGCCTTTGATGAAGGTCTTTGAAAGACCGAAAGCTCGCAATAAAACATAGATTTGTGCACAGTTTTGAGTGTGCGGATGCTGCTTCTTTTAATTCCATTTGATGTTCTTTAGCTCCCGCACCTCAGCTAAGTCTGATTACGGATGAGCGGTGGTATTTTCACTGTTTTAAATGGTAAAATGTAAAATGTCCTCTTGCCCCCCCCCCCACCCCAGACCTCCTCTCTCCCCGTAGTTGTCATCTCCAACTCCAGCCAGCAGCAGAGTGCCTGGGCCTCTGTTCTCTGGTTCAATATGCTGTGTCACGACCCAAAGGTGAGAGGTCACCAAACAACCAATACTTGAGGAGATTCAGCGGCTGCAAACTTTAGTAATGACCGCTAATAATCAATAACAATCGGTGTGTGTGTGTGTGTGTGTGTGTTTGCTCGTTTGTGTGTTTGTGTGTGTGTGTTTGCTTGTGCGTGTGTGTGTGTGTGTGTGTGTGTGTGTGTGTGTTTTTCCAGAACATTCTGTTCTTTGCCAGTTGTCCTGTGGCTCCATGGCCAAAGCTGGGGGATATGTTGAGTTGGCAGTTCCTCTCTGCCACCCAACTAGGCCTAGACCCCAATCAGCTGGACACGATTGCGCACAAACTGTTTGGTAGGTCTACCCCTCTCCGTGCATCTGAGCTGCCATTTTTACAGTAGTAGCACATCATTATACAGTATATCTGGTACACTTTGTTAGCAGCGCTAACACTGTTGAAGTGTTGCTTTGAAGTGTTTTGCTATCATGTGGTTGTCTTGAATGTTTGTCAGTGAGTGTTTGTTCCTGGAACGTTGTGTCTTTTGTGAGGTTAAACAGAGAACATATTTCCATCCCAACAGGAAGGCAGCAAAGTTATGACAACTGCATAATGTCCTGGGCAAAGTTTAGCAAGGTGAGAATTATGTGTGGCTCTCTACGTGACGTTGAAACATCTCTACATGATGGAATGGAATCAGGAAACACATTCTGTATCAAACACGAGTTCACACACTGATTCTGTTCCTGATAACATTCCATGTAGTACAATAAGCCTGCAGCCTCCAGATTCGACCTCCACTAACCTCCCCAACTTCTGCCATCCGTGTGTTGCAGGAAAATGTTGTCAACACCAACTTCACTTTCTGGGTGTGGTTCGATGGCATCCTCGTTATGGTGAAAACCCATTTAGAGAACCTGTGGACAGACGGGTATGTGTATAATAATTGAGGAACACCTGCAGCAGTTCAAGAGGCTATGACTTTTTGTTGTGAACTAAATCCCATTAGTTCACAATATATAATCATATAAATTATGCCATTTTAGCTAACGCTTTTTATCCAAAGTGACTTACATTGCAGTGAGTGGATACATTGTTCAGTCTATATGGTTTCCGGAGAAGTACAGTCATCTTTTTTTTAACGATCATACATTTATATAATGTACACAGTATTTGACCCATTCAACCTGAATCTAAATCCTAGTTTTCATAGACATTGCTAATGGATGTGTGTGGGGGGCTGGGGGTGAAGAGTGACACTTACATGTGTATTCTTTTCTGCGTGGCTGAATGCGTTATCTCTGGCGCAGCTCCATCATGGGGTTTGTGAGCAAAGGCAAAGAGAAAACCCTCCTGAAGAAGAAACAAAGGGGAACGTTCCTCCTTCGCTTCAGTGAAAGCATCCGAGATGGAGGCATCACCTTCTCCTGGGTGGACTACTTCCCCACAGGTGAGAGGCTGGGTGGGGGGGTCAGGTGAGAGGGTGGGTGGGGGGTCAGGTGAGAGGGTGGGTGGGGTGTCAGGTGAGAGAGAGGATGGGTGGGGGGTCAGGTGAGAGAGAGAGGCTGAGTGGGGGGTCAGGTGAGATGATGGGACGGATGGAGTTGTAAAGTAGAAAAACCTTTAGATTAATTTACAGCTTTCCTTATTCTCCTCATTGAATCTCCTATGATTACATAGCGCTCTCATTCAATGTGCTTTTGTCCTCCCTCTCCTCCTCATCGTATTCCTTTCAATTCTTCTGTTCTTGTCCCATACACAAAGCCGTGTACTACCTTTAACCTCGTCGTTCGTTGTGTTCTTGTTTTCCTCGTCGTCCTCCTCCAGGTGAAGCTGACGTCCGCACCGTAACGCCCTTCACCAAAGACGACCTGACCCAGATCCCCTTCCACGAAATTATCAGAAACTTCCAGATCCTGGTGTCAGAGAACGTCCCGGAAAGCCCCCTGGTCTTCCTCTACCCCAACACGCCCAAAGACGAAGCCTTTGGAAAGTACTACGCAGAGAAGAGTGGTGGTAAGAAACACCAAGTGGCCGTGTAGAACTACAGTATATTAGTTAGTACAGTATTGGTATATTTATTGAGTTGAACCATTCAATTAGGCATGGTTTAGTATGAAAATGCTATTGCAGGCATAGAGTTTGACATCCTTCCTCTTCCAAATTGTGAGGTGATTGATATGAATCAAAAAAAAAAATCATCTTTGTTTTTCAGCTGATAGTCCTTACTTTAAGTACATCAAAACCAAGCTGGTCTTTGTCTCTAAAGAGTGAGTATATATTTCTATTTTTCTTTTTCATTTGTTATATTAAACTTTTCGTTCCCACTCCAGCATGTAGATTTGTCGTCTCCTGAAGGTCGATGAAATCGGTTTTCAATGGATTTCTATGCATAACCGGAAGCTCTGGAAAAGTGTGAAATAAAATACAGAACATTTTCTGACCTGGCAAAAATCTGTCATATAATATATGACCAGACGAGTTGAGAATTGTATTCAATATTTTTTTTAAAGCCATATCATTTCCACAGATCTACATTCCTTCCATAACATAGCATTAGCCTGTTTTATGTTTGACAGAGGATTTGGCAGAACACACTAGACGCACACCCGAACCCCTTTACCCCCCTCCCCCCATTTCACCTTTTCACAACAGGTACTACTGTAATTAGTGCTCACAGCTTTCGAAATGTGCAAAAAATGCGCTGGCTCAATCAAAAAAGTAGTGTTAGTCCCTCTCTCTCATTGGTCACTTCAGAAACTGGTTGTAACGGCTGTTTATCATTGATCACTGTAGGAACACACTGGAGGCTAAGTCGCCCGCATGTTCTGACATGGCGGAGGGTGAGGGCCCGGGGTCAGTGAACGGCCAATGGGAAGAGGCCTCTGGTGAGTCAAGCCTCCCCTCGTTGCGTCGTCCAATCAAAACCCAATCAATTAACCGAATCCTACGTAGTTCAGCTACAACCTTGTCGCTTAAACCTTATGTGTCCCCACGCAAAATAATCTTTCTTCATTTTTATTTTATTTCTTACTTTTCTGCGCCTTAAACCGGTGGTTACAGAGGTGGTTACTGGCTCCTATACCAGGGATGAGAGGGCATGTTATGGGGTGATTTTTATGGGGTCTTAGATTACAGCATGTGATGGATTTCTTTTTTTTTACATTAACATTTATATAGTTACTAACCAGTGTTTGTTACCAACCCTCTATTATTCTATAATTAATAATAATATGAATAATATCTGATTATTACTTACTGCTTTTATGGTATGTGGTTGTTTCTTCCTTTTTTGAATGCACATTTTAAGTTGAATTACTGAATGACTAAAATCACTAAAATCTTGCAAATGTTATTTCTTAGCACATACTCTACTCTTCCCTTGTACCCCATGCATGGTCGAAAGATGTCTGTGAATTGTGTCAGACTTAGCTTTGGCTG
Source organism: Nansenia antarctica (assembly GCF_963989245.1). Classification (NCBI taxonomy): domain Eukaryota; kingdom Metazoa; phylum Chordata; class Actinopteri; order Argentiniformes; family Microstomatidae; genus Nansenia; species Nansenia antarctica. Next base: position 7,122,258 of record NC_137691.1, on the reverse strand, counting down.
GCTAACAGCTAACAGCTGGTTAAGTCTAACCAGTGTTTTCAACACAACAACAACAACAAGCCTGCTTCCTTTGTTTGCTTAATCACTGAATTCCATGTAAATGACTGAAACTATCTCAATCGGAAAGTCAGGGGCCTTTAGTCTTTGGTCTGGAGCTAGAATTGAATACCATTTTCAAATGATTTTGCTATGGTCTATGCACAGACCAGGTCTTCAGACCCTGATTAACACAGACCAGGTCATATCAGGCCTTACTGTAAATCTTCCTGTTAATTCCCACCCTCAGGCCCAAGCGGAGACCCTCTTCCCCAAGACCTTCTGAATGTTGACCCAGACCCAGAGCTCTTCAATGCTGACCCAGACCCAGAGCTCTTCAATGCTGACCCAGAACCAGACCTCTTCCTGGGTGCTAACATAGACCCTCTCCTCAATGCTGACCAGGACCCCCTCTTCAGTCCCAACCCGGACCCCACGCTTCCAGTGGACCCCATGTTTCCTTACGACGTGGACGAAAAAGATCTGCCCACTCTGTCGGAGTTCTTCAGCAACCCCCTCATGTTAGAGTGCCTGTCTGATGAGTCGGTATATCCCGACCTGGTGCTACACGCACATATCAACCCTCCCCTTCAGCCCTGTGGGAGCTCTTACCAATAACCACTCATACTGTATGGCAACCTTCACCGTAGACCAAGCTAACCATAACTAACCATAGCTAAGTATATCAGACAGTATCATGTTCTTCATCACCCTAATTTACAGTATAACCACTCAAACTGTGCTGCAACCTTCACCGTAGACCAAGCTAACCATACGTATGACGTATCATGTTCTTCATCAGCTTAACCCTACAGTATAACACTCGACCTGCAACCTCTGTGATGAAGCTAGTCTCGCCAAACTATATCAGACGTAGTGACGTACCATATTCTTCATCAGCTTAACTAACCTATTACCACGCGCACTGCAACTTCTACCATACACCAAGAATAAACAGTAAATATAGATCAAACTCATAGACCATAACCTAGTCATACCTTACAGCCAATAGTGCACAAAACGTCGGCTCTTAACCTGTTTTTGGAATTATATAACTACTGATCTCTCCATCCTGTTACCGTGAGGTGCAGATCACCCCATTCTGTACGTGGGAATATGCCAACTATGCCAAGGAATGTATGGAGACGATTTTGTCTCAGATCTTTTTTAAGATTTTGCACTTCATTAACTTGTGAAAGTCAACAATATGTGAATCACATTTTAGATTTTTATGATGTTCACAATGTCGTTTACATAATTGGAGCGTTTTTTGGGGGGGGAAATGGCTCCATCAAGGTTTGTGAAAATTAGGTTGAAAATAGTTTTCTTTCCCCCGCTACCTGCACTTGTGAATATTAATAATGTGGTACAATAATGTGGCTAATGTATAATGTTGTGTAAATTAAACATGATCATGTTTATGTTTAGCTGGAAGTACAAAAACTGTGTTTGTGATGAGTCTTTTTCAGTTCATAGGCTCTGTGGTAGCATCCAAAGCCTATATCCTATTTAATCGGACTAGAATAGTTTCACTATAAACTAAGAAGAATGCAGAGATTTACGCAGAGCTCATTCAGTTTCTAGATGACAAAAGTTTGTCGCTCATAATGCGAGACGCACCAGATGACGGACGAAAAGCCCTAGAGATATTGCGCAATATGACCACGCTCTAGCTCCGTTGAACGTTCGAAAGGTTTGAAAGTTCGAAAGGTTTAAATATCCTAAAACCGTCATAATTCCGTAGCGTCTCGGTGGTCTTGTGGTTACGACCGAGAACATTAGCGGTTCTGGCCTATTTTAAGGTCGCAGATACGAGACGGCACGATGAACTCGAGTGCGACCTGTACGTCAGAACCTTGATCTGGACCTGTATGTGTCCGACCCTTGATCCATAACAATAAAGCCAGATCAACCACACTTTTTGATATTTATTGACCGTGAACTGTCTTCTTATAGCCAATTTCAAGGCGTCAGCCATGTCATCTCAAGGTCGCCGGTTCGAGTCCAGCCGCGGACATGTATGACTGCCTGTCATCCCTGCTCTCTCTCACCCATCTTTCCTGTCAATATCTACTGCCTCTATCCCATTAAAGCAGAAATGCCCTAAAAATTGCGTACATAGTTACTAACTGACGCTAGGAGTTAGAGCTATAGTCTAGTCCTGAAGGGTCAGCTTAGCCATTTCTCTCCACAAACATCGTCTGAAAACACATTTTCCTGGCCTTTTTCAAGCCCGTCAATAATTTTTTGCTAATTAAGTAATGGAAACTTGTTAAAATGCAAATGTTGCCTTGAGGCAACACCGTAACATTATGGATTCACCATGACAACATGACATTGTGGTATTGTGTATTTAGGCCTGGCTCATCAGTGAAAACGCGGCGCTCTCTGCCCGCAACAGGCGCGTCTCTCTGACAGACAAGCTAACGTAGCCAGTCCCACACTGACACACAGCGCTGCCCCGCCCCCTGGCGGACAGACACATCCAGATACAATTCCTGATTGGTATGCAAAACATATCAAATGTTTTGTTTTGCATAGCTGATATGCCAGATCGATGTCATGTGTCACCAATCAGTCAACGTGGATGAAAAATACTCCATCCAATCGTGTTACTGCATTCAGCTACTGAAGCTAAATTGTTTTGCAGCCAATTGGCTATTGCCAGAACTTCATCTGGGAGTAATGACTGTATTTTGAAGTTACAAATATAAGGCTGGGAGTTATTTAAACATGTTGTTGACATGAGTGTGCTCTCCAGTCATCCCTATCCCAGTGTGAGTGGGGCATCATTGATTGATTGACACCAGCTGTGTGACATGAATGATTGAGCCAGCTGATCCTATATCAGCCCACTTTGACTTAAGCTCCTCCCACTTTGATTTAAGCTCCTCCCACTTTGATTTAAGCTCCTCCCACGTTGATTTAAGCTCCTCCCACTTTGATTTAAGCTCCTCCCACTTTGATTTAAGCTCCTCCCACTTTGATTTAAGCTCCGCCCACTTTGATTTAAGCTCCTCCCACTTTGATTTAAGCTCCTCTCACTTTGATTTAAGCTCCGCCCACTTTGCCTTAAGCTCCTCCCACTTTGGTTTAAGCTCCTCCCACTTTGATTTAAGCTCCGCCCACTTTTACACAAGCTCCGCCCACTTTGACTTAAGCTCCTCCCACTTTGATTTAAGCTCCGCCCACTTTGACTTAAGCTCCTCCCACTTATACACAAGCTCCGCCCACTTTGACTTAAGCTCCGCCCACTTTGACACAAGCTCCCTCCGGGCTAGGTTAAAGGACTTTAGCTCAGCAACCGTAAGTGCCACAGACACGGTTCAGATATTTTCCGAATCGGCTCGGGCCCGCCGAACACATATTCGAGTCCCGACTCGGTTGCGGCGCCCCCTGTGGCCAGAATTCATAACTCCCCTCCTAGCTGTGAGCTAGAGGTCTGGTTTTCACATATGTCGAACATCTTGGTGAGACAAGTGTTTACCCAGAGTTTCGGCTTGATCGGCCATTCGTGGCCCAAACGGGGAGCTTTGACGTAAGTGCGAAATCCGTAATTAAAGGGGGCGCCACGGAGCGACCGTTTGAGCTAGCGCCTCGAAACTCGGGGCACGCGACCGGACCCCTGTGACGCTTCATCGTGCCGATTTTTGGGTGACTGGGACTTTCTGGCACCGATTTCTGTTTTTCATCCTAGGGTTTCATCCTAGGGTGCAACTGCGTACAGTCTAGGTAGGTCGTTTGTTGGCAAATGAAAGAAAATTGGAATTAATCAATTAAGCCACTCCCACTTTGACACAAGCTCCGCCCACTAAATGTCTAAGCCACTCCCACTCCCACTTAAGCTCCGCCCACTTTGACACAAGCTCCGCCCACTTTTGACACAAGCTCCGCCCACAATTTGAATCAATCAATTAAGCCACTCCCACTTAGACACAAGCTCCGCCCACTTTGATTTAAGCTCCGCCCACTTTGACTTAAGCCCCTCCCACTTTGCTTTAAGCTCCTCCCACTTTGATTTAAGCTCCGCCCACTTTGACTTAAGCTCCTCCCACTTTGACTTAAGCTCCGCCCACTTTGACTTAGGCTCCTCCCACTTTGATTTAAGCTCCTCCCACTTTGATTTAAGCTCCGCCCACTTTGACTTAAGCTCCTCCCTTTGATTTAAGCTCCTCCCACTTTGACTTAAGATCCTCCCACTTTGATTTAAGCTCCTCCCACTTTGATTTAAGCTCCTCCCACTTTGATTTAAGCTCCTCCCACTTTGATTTAAGCTCCGCCCACTTTGACTTAAGCTCCTCCCACTTTGATTTAAGCTCCTCCCACTTTGACTTAAGCTCCTCCCACTTTGACTTAAGCTCCGCCCACTTTGACTTAAACGCCGCCCACTTTGACTTAAGCTCCTCCCACTTTGATTTAAGCTCCTCCCACTTAGACTTAAGCTCCGCCCACTTTGACTTAAGCTCCTCCCACTTTGATTTAAGCTCCTCCCACTTTGATTTAAGCTCCTCCCAATGATTTACGCAGAGCTCAGACCCAGAGCTCTTCAATGCTGACTCAGACCCAGAGCTCTTCAATGCTGACCCAGACCCAGAGCTCTTCAATGCTGACCCAGACCCAGAGCTCTTCAATGCTGACCCAGACCCAGAGCTCTTCAATGTTGACCCAGACCCAGAGCTCTTCAATGCTGACCCAGACCCAGAGCTCTTCAATGCTGACTCAGACCCAGAGCTCTTCAATGCTGACTCAGACCCAGAGCTCTTCAATGCTGACCCAGACCCAGAGCTCTTCAATGCTGACCCAGACCCAGAGCTCTTCAATGTTGACCCAGACCCAGAGCTCTTCAATGCTGACCCAGACCCAGGGCTCTTCAATGCTGACCCAGACCCAGAGCTCTTCAATGCTGACTCAGAACCAGACCTCTTCCTGGGTGCTAACATAGACCCTCTCCTCAATGCTGACCAAGACCCCCTCTTCAGTCCCAACCCGGACCCCACGCTTCCAGAGGACCCCATGTTTCCTTACGACGTGGACGAAAAAGATCTGCCCACTCTGTCGGAGTTCTTCAGCAACCCCCTCATGTTAGAGTGCCTGTCCGATGAAGCGGTATATCCCGACCTGGTGCTACACGCACATATCAACCCTCCCCTTCAGCCCTGTGGGAGCTCTTACCAATAACCACTCATACTGTATGGCAACCTTCACCGTAGACCAAGCTAACCATAACTAACCATAGCTAAGTATATCAGACAGTATCATGTTCTTCATCACCCTAATTTACAGTATAACCACTCAAACTGTGCTGCAACCTTCACCGTAGACCAAGCTAACCATACGTATGACGTATCATGTTCTTCATCAGCTTAACCCTACAGTATAACACTCGACCTGCAACCTCTGTGATGAAGCTAGTCTCGCCAAACTATATCAGACGTAGTGACGTACCATATTCTTCATCAGCTTAACTAACCTATTACCACGCGCACTGCAACTTCTACCATACACCAAGAATAAACAGTAAATATAGATCAAACTCATAGACCATAACCTAGTCATACCTTACAGCCAATAGTGCACAAAACGTCAGCTCTTAACCTGTTTTTGGAATTATATAAATACTGATCTCTCCATCCTGTTACCGTGAGGTGCAGATCACCCCATTCTGTACGTGGGAATATGCCAACTATGCCAAGGAATGTATGGAGACGATTTTGTCTCAGATCTTTTTTAAGATTTTGCACTTCATTAACTTGTGAAAGTCAACAATATGTGAATCACATTTTAGATTTTTATGATGTTCACAATGTCGTTTACATAATTGGAGCGTTTTTTTGGGGGGGAAATGGCTCCATCAAGGTTTGTGAAAATTAGGTTGAAAATAGTTTTCTTTCCCCCGCTACCTGCACTTGTGAATATTAATAATGTGGTACAATAATGTGGCTAATGTATAATGTTGTGTAAATTAAACATGATCATGTTTATGTTTAGCTGGAAGTACAAAAACTGTGTTTGTGATGAGTCTTTTTCAGTTCATAGGCTCTGTGGTAGCATCCAAAGCCTATATCCTATTTAATCGGACTAGAATAGTTTCACTATAAACTAAGAAGAATGCAGAGATTTACGCAGAGCTCATTCAGTTTCTAGATGACAAAAGTTTGTCGCTCATAATGCGAGACGCACCAGATGACGGACGAAAAGCCCTAGAGATATTGCGCAATATGACCACGCTCTAGCTCCGTTGAACGTTCGAAAGTGTAGTGTATTTTCATATGACGTAGCCATGGCAACCCGACGGCCACGTAGTGAAAGCAACATAGTAGGAGACTCTGTTTGACTCCCTCTTTACTCATCCAGGGCTTGCTTGAGGGCAGAAACATATTTGTCATTTATCTGATTCGTTCCCCTATTCACTAGATAACCGTCCGTTTGTGTTGTTTCTGTTAAGAGAGATAGGGAGAGACACACGGTGGCCTTTTGACAATGCATGTGCAGAGGATGGAATGTCATCATGGGAGGATAATTGCATTGGGGTCGAGTCAGCAAGACGGCCATAACATAGGTTACATTGGAATTGTATTAGACCATAGGGTGAGTTGCATTATAATAAGACAATGACATCCTATTTGCAGGACGGAGAATGGCCTCACCTACTCACTGGTATGCTTTGTATTCAACCAAATTAAAGTAACGTGGACTCTGTTTAGTTGGCTCAGCGAAATAATAGTGACAGGGTATAAAGTCCGCTACGTAGATGGACTCTGCCTCTTTATTTTTCTTCAAATCCATCCTGTGACCGATTCGGACCATCAGCTCCATTGAGGGGCCATGCTGTGTAACCTGCTTTTTTGAATAAACAAGTCTTAAATTTGCTCAAGAATTCTTCTTCATTTTTAGTAGTAACAGATACCAATATATACGAAATAATGGCGAGACTAGCCCACGAGTTAATTAATAGCTTATAAGTAATTATAGTGACCGTCAATTTTTACATCTCTTCATTCAGCGCCTGGAGGTAAGTACCATTCTCCCTTTCTCTGTCTCTCCCTCTGTGCCTGTGACCCATCGACTTCTGCTTCCCCCCCCTTTCTCTGCTCTTTCTCTGTCTCTCCCTCTCCCTCTGCCTCTCTCTCTCTCTCTCTCTCTCTCTCTCTCTCTCCCCCTCTCCCTCTGCCTTTCTCTCATTCTCTCTCTCTCTCTCTCTGTCTCCCTCCCTCTCTCTCTCTCCCTCTGCCTTTCTCAAATTGGTTCCCTTTCTCTCTCTCTCTCTATCTCCCTCTCTCTCTCCCTCTGCCTTTCTCAAATTGGTTCCCTTCCTCTCTCACTCTCTGTCTCTCTGTCCCTCTCTCTCTCAGTCAGACTTCCTTGATGTAATTAAATGGTCTTAAAGCTGTAAACAAAAGAATTTAGATTTGTGTTGAGTATCTGTTAGAAATATAAGATAATTACAATTGGATTGAATTTAAAGAGCCGGATTTAGAAATCTGTAATTGTACATAAATGTGTAATTGTACGATATTGTAGAAGTATCGAGTGTATTGTGGAGCAAAGGATGAATTGCTTCAGTGCGCGTTTTGCGAATGCGCTGTCAGTAGAGTACTAAAGGAAGACGAACTTTAGTAAGTGTCTATATGAAAAGTGTAGGCTTGTCGACAGGAAATTAACGGAAGACGTTTTGTTAATGGGTCGGCAATATTGATATCTTGTGATAAATCAGAAGAGAGTCTGATAATTGTGTTATTGTAATTGTACGATACTTTATCGTGTGTGTGGTATAACAGGATTGTTATGAGTGTAAAGGAATCTGAATTCCTAGTTTGAAAGAGCATAGTCCTGTTTGTGAGAAGACAAGAGGACCATTGTCAGCTAATTACTTTAGTGCCGTCGAGCCTTATGCCTGCAAGCGCTCAAGGCGTTCAAGTACAGAGGCTGTGGAAAAAAGGCATTAGAAAATGTTAGAATGAGATTGGTTTGGTTAGGCAGGGGATTAGGCACCCCGAACCTAGCCAAAAACAGGCGGCGGTGGAATTGCAAAGTTCCGAGGGCACGTTAAATATCTCATATAGTGCTGGGGAGAAGACTGAAGGCCCCCCGTGTCTGATGAAGTATGAATGAACATACTACCGTGGTACCGTCTAGTCGGCGCAGCTGTCGCATGTAGGTGTGTGGGCAGTGCGTGGTACGTGGGCGACAGCCCACACCTAGCGGGATGTGAGAGGAAGCTACACCCGTGAACAGGCAAGGCTGGTGTAAACGGTCAAAGTTTCTAGACCCATAGCAAAGTGGGCTAGGGATCAGACCGTCGGTTCCCACCTGGGCGGCTAATCACCGCTACAGGGCCAGTGTTATACATTGGCAGGGGGTCGCTATCGACTGGGTCACCGGCCGGTTGGGTCGCTCAAGAACGTAAGGCCATATGATATGGCAGTAGCGCTCAGCTCAATGTACAGTCAGGCCACCATAAGCTGAAAGCGACGTACAGCTAGTAGGCGAGTGGTGCTTTCTGTGATCAGGGCTCTGAAAAGGAGACGCCTGGGAAGCAGAGAGGCTGAGATGAGATGTCCTTTGGAAAGGACCTCAGCGGAAAGGGTTCCAGCCTGAGACTGCGCCCTGGGAAGAGGGGAGGTCTGAAGGAACAAAGTGGAATAATAAGCATTCCTTTAGAAAGGAACCTGAATTACATTACTTATTTCTTGCAGATAAAATTGGATTCATTTCGCATGGGTTGTGTCGTATTCTAAAAGATAAGGAAAGTGAATTGACCAGTGGGATAGAGTGGTTTGGAGAAATTTCATTGACAGGTCTGGGGAAGGAACTTGCTGCCATCTAGTGGACAGATTGTAATAGTCCAATGGTAACGTTTTCTTTCACAGGATTACATCAATGAAGTGTTAATGACTAAGTCTAATTAATTATGCATTCCTTTCAAATAACAAGTCGATTTCTTTACAGATTGTAATTAATAATTAATCATTTTATTCCTTCCAAAATAAATCGATTTCTTTACAGGTTGTTGTCACTATTCGTATTTTACATCTTTTTATTAAGTTCTTTTTCACAGCTTTTGATTAAAGAAGAGCAGAACAGTTTATATCTGAGGATTGAGCAATCAAGGGTTTTGTGAATCAGAAAGCGTGACCTGCCTTTGTAATTTGATAAATTGTGTTGAACAGCCTTTGTAGTTTAATAATTAAAGTTGACCTGAACTATAATTAGTATTGATTGAGCAATTAAGTGATACACATTCATACACAATAAGGGAAAAACATTTAGATTAAAACTAAACTAAATTTGGATTGAATTGAATTGAAATTAAATTGAATTTAAATTTGAATTGAATGATTATTTAGTTATGATTATTAATAATTAATTAATATTAATTAATAGTGATAGTTGATTGTTAGTGATTAATTAGTTATAATTATTTAAATAATTTAAATTAAATTGAATTAAAAATTTTAATTAAATTTAAATTAAAACACACACACACATAGATTACATTTAAGTCAATAATACACAATACCACTGAAACAATCCGTTGTTCTGAATTGTAATGTTCTGTGTAGACAGTTGACGCAGTTAAAAGTTGGACTAGCATCTGTTTAGCAGATACGGCAACAGAAGGTGGGTTGTAAGAAAAGTACACCTTATAGCATATTTTCAGCATATTAAACAGTATAAATATTTCAGACATGGGAGCCAAACCCAGTAACATTGTGAGGGCTGTTAATACAGACAAGGGAATATTAGCAAATTCATCCCCTGTGGCTATAGTGGAAAAAATGAATCCTCTTGTTAAGGAGATTAGCAAAATGTCAACGAAATGGAATATTCGTTGGGCAGACATTGAACAACCATGGCCAGAAGAGGGCACCTTTGACTTACAATTAATTGCAACATTGGAGATACTTATCAATGCACATAAGGCGCATCAAAAAGGAAAGATTAGATCAGAGAAACGCAGGTTAGAGTTAGCTATTTTAGACCTCTTCAAGGTAGAGGGGCAGAAAGTAGCATTAGCTTGGAATGAGAAAACAGCTCACATGGATCCAGAAAAAAGAGATGAATTGGCCAAAGCAATGGAAGAGAAAGTGAACATTCCATTCTCACACACAGCTCCAATCTCCAGTCCTCCTCCCTATGCCAAGATACTGGAGGACAATTCTCAGCGGATCTACCCTCAGGTCCCCGTCCTAAGTACGAACGGAGCCTTCACTATCAAAGATGGGGGTGATAATGTACTAGAGAGGGGAAGAGCAAAAGTGACCGTGGATTTCGAACCAGAGAACAAGACAGATGACAGTAAAGATGGCAGTGGAGGTGAAGGCGAATGTTCCGGTGCTGACAGCAATGCACAGGGAGGTTACAGTGCTCAGATCAGAAAACTAATAGCCAGGGCCGAAAAACAGGGAAGGACAAGACGCTATAAAAAGGGAAAAGAAGAAAGTGGTTCTGAAGATGAGCAGGAGTCTCTGAAGATAGAGAAGAAGAAAGAGAGCTTAAAGCAAAAGAAGAGGATGTCGGAGGAAGAGGAGGAAGAAAGGGTGAAAAAGGATAAGGAGGAGTTAAGAAAGAGGGCAAGAAAACTCCAGAGAAGCCTAAGAGAGGAGGAAAGTTGTATACGACAGATAGAGGAACTGGAAGAACAGATAGCTCAAGTGACATCATTTCATACATCCCAGCCGAACCTCTCAAGAGAATATCGTCAAGTGTCATCACATCATACATCCCAGCCGAACCTCCCAAGGTCTACAGCGACACCAAGGTGGGACGAAAGAACGGAGCCACTAGTAAGCAATTATGGCCTTAGACCAAGAGGGAAGGCATCGGAGGAAGAGGAAATTCAGGGGATCTTCCCGGTGCTGTTTCGAGATAACAAGATAGAATATCGTCCTTGGGGTCATACAGATCTGTCTGAAGTGATCGAAAAACTCCCAGTCCTAGAAGATGGGGGTCACCCTTGGACTAACGAGATGGACGTGAGACTGACAGGGACGCAGGCCGCGATGGGAGACCTGAAAAGACTCTTAGCCTTTATTACAGGATTGGACACCATGCAGGAAATATTGACGAAGGCAGGACTTCATAAATATATCGGTACATCAGTTTATGACCCAGAGCTCTTCGCAGCAAACAGAGGCAGGCTGTGGAAGGCAATCAGAGAGACATACCCTACTCACATTCACCCAGACAATATCATTGTGATGCCACTGGGAGAAGATGAGAATCCCAGAGGTTATGTAGCCCGTGTGCACTCTCAATGGAGAAGTGTGACAGGGAAGGATGCCGAAGATAACCCGTTAGAAAAAGCCATAATCAGGGAAAAGATTCAACAAGGTCTCCCTACCCCAGTTAAGAACAAGTTAGCAGAAGTGGTGGGGCTACGACACATGAACAAGGCTGTTTATATAGACAACGTAGCACACCAAGTAGAATTATTTAGAAAGAAGATTCAGATACAGAAGGCACAAGACGAAGACTCACTCAGAAAACTAACTCAAGTACAATTGACTGAAGGCAAGAAAACCAGAGAGAGAGTGCAGACCATAGCCCTACAGGTCCCATCTCAGCCACAGCAACTGCAAACTGTCCCTCCCCAGTCATACCCACAGGGGCCACAAGGGGGGTATCCATACCCACAGGGGCCACCAGGGGTGCAAGTGGTTCCGTACCAGCCATACAACCAGCCTGGCCAAGGACCACCACAAGAGGGATGGACCGCAGCCGGGAAGAAGATGTTAGGACCATGTTTCCAATGCGGCCAGGATGGACACTTAGCCCGTACCTGCTGGAAGAAGAACCAGGGGGGCGCAGGGGGGAAACAAAAAGGAAGATATAGGCCCCCTGCTACACCGGCTCCAGGAGTGGTGAACCCCTACGGAGGCCCACCAGCTGGGCTATAGGGGTGCCCAGAAGATCCGAGAGGGGGGTGCCAGCTGGTGGTGACGAACAGGCCTGAAGATGAACCTACCATATGGGTGTCGGTCAACCAACGTCCATTAGAATTGATGGTGGACAGTGGAGCAGCCTACACCTGTCTGAAGCCTGAAGATGCCACGCACCTTCCTATGTCTGGGAAATATGTGAAGACAATCGGATTCGAGGGAATTAAACAGCTGATCCCTACTACTGAGCTTGTAAGCTTAGAGTACAAAGGACAGAGAGCAGATCTGTCAATACTTGTATCAGAACACACGCCAATAGGGCTACTAGGGAGAGATGCACTATGCCAATTGAACTGTACAGTGAAATGCACACCTGACGGCTGTCGGGTGACAGTGCCACAAGAGAACAGACAGCTGTCTGTCATGATGGACAACAACGCATCTATGGTGTATTGGGTGGGAGGGCTTAGCCCAGACCTAATGGAACCAGCAAGGATGTGGGACAATTATATCCTGGCACACATGTCAGAGGCCAGAAGGCCTACTGATCCATTGCATTGTACACTCCAGTATTTTAGAGAAGTTGCAGATGCAAACCCAGATGAGTGGCTGAAGCATCAGCCAAAACAGGTACAGCTTAGTACAAGTTGTATAATCCTAGGCCCTCAGGGAGTGGCTATGAAGATAAACAGTGACACTTATCTAGATCAGGAGCATAAGATTGAGGGTAGCATCCCTCATGTGACACTTATGATATCTGAACACTATAAACAGAAGCATTTAGGGGCAATGATGGCAGACTCAGAAAAAGCCAGATTTGTAACGACAAAAGAAAACCCTGCTATCTGGAGGAGCATTGATGGACAGTTCACAAAACTGATGATCTCTGCTCAAGGAATAGGACATCCGCAGACTGTGAAGCTAATGAACCAGCTAATCCTTCCTGTACAACCTGAAAAAGACCTCAGAGAAGAAATGATACAGAATGTGCCAGCAGACCTGTGGGCAAAGAACAGTACAGACATTGGATTTGTGAAATCAGCTCGTCCATTGAGAGTTGAACTCATACCGGGTGCAAAACCCCCTTGGAAAAACCAATACCCATTGAAGCAGGAAGCAATTGATGGAATTGAGCCACAGATCAAAGGATTGTTAGAGGCAGGAGTCTTGAAGATAACTCAATATCCGTTAAGTAACACACCTCTTCTGCCAGTAACGAAACCTGATGGTTCATATCGTCTGGTACATGACCTACGGGCTGTGAATGAGGTAGTTGTCAGCTATCCAGCCGAAGTTCCTGATCCTCATGTGCTGTTGACTCAGATTCCATCTACAGCCAAAGTATTTACAGTGATTGATTTATGCGGGGCTTTCTTTTCTATACCTCTTAGTGTAGAAAGTCAAGGGTTATTTGGGTTTACCTACAAAGGTCAACATTATCAATATACCAGAATGCCACAAGGGTACAAACACAGTCCTCATGTTTTTAATCAGGTCTTGAAGGAGGACTTAGACGGGTTAGGGCAGACGATAAGTAGTACTGCCATTCAGTACATGGATGACATACTCCTTTGTGCCCCAGATGAAGAAACATGTCACAGGGATTCCGTTAAACTGTTAAAGGTTTTGGCGGAGAAGGGACACAAGGTGTCTAAAAAGAAGCTACAGTATTGCCAGGAAAAGGTAACTTACTTAGGACAATCTATTACACAGGGACATCGCAGTGTCACTAACGAACACTTGGAAGCTATTCAGAAGGCTCCAAAACCACGAACGGTTAGGGAAATGATGATGTTTTTGGGCATTACTGGGTATAGTTCAGCATGGGTGGAGGATTACACTAGACTGGTCGCTCCATTGAGGGGGATGATTAAGGAAACAGGTAGTGATAAACTCCAATGTTGCATTACTTGGACAAGGGAAGCTGATTTGGCGTTTGAGACAATTAAACACAAATTACAAGAAGCGCCAGCTTTAGCGCTTCCAGATTATTCCAAAGAATTTGGATTGTATGTTTCTTCTTCAGCCAAAGGGAAGTATGCCTGCGCTGTTCTTACGCAACCAACAGGCATTGGACCTAGTCCACAGCCCATAGCCTATTACTCTGTCGCATATTCAGAGGTAGAAATGGGTTTCGCGCCATGCTACAGAGCAATGGCCGGGGCATATCTTATGTACGAGAAGGCAACAACCTTAACAATGGGGTACCCAATTACCATTCTCTGCCACCACAGTCTAAGGAATCTTTTGAATCAAGGCAAGTATACTTTGACGATGCCTAGGATTAGGAATTATTACAGGATGTTGGAAAGAGAAGATGTAACATTACTAAGATGTAACACACTTAACCCAGCAGAGACCTTGCCAACCCCAGAAGATGGGGAACCACACGATTGTGTGAAGGAAGCTATGAGGTACTCTAAGCTTAGAGCAGATCTACTAGCTTTGCCTTTAAAGGAAGCTGACGTTGAGTATTGGACTGATGGATCTTGTTACCGGGTAGGAGAAAGTTTACGTGCTGGGTATGCCATAGTCCGATCCCAAAATTCAGGGTTCATTGTGGAACAAGCCGAGGCTGTTCCTCAGCCTTGTTCAGCTCAATTGGCTGAGTTAATTGCCCTCACAGAAGCATGCAACTTGGGAACCGGACGAAGAGTGACAGTGTACACCGACTCTGCCTACGCCCATAATGTGTGTCATCTACATGGAGCTGTATGGAAGGGACGGGGTTTTAAGAAAACTGATGGTTCGCCTATTCAGCACCACGCTCAAATCATGAAGCTGTTACAAGCCATGATGAAACCAAGGGAATTAGCCATAGTGAAGTGTGCCGCACACAGATCTGACTCATCACATGTCACACAAGGTAACAGGGCTGCAGATGATGCAGCCAAAGCCATTACAGGAGCAGACAAAGCAGGTAAAGTTCTGCTGGTCACACATGAAGCACAGTTACAGGGCATGGTCACGCTTGAGGATTTGTTGATGTTACAGAGTGGGGCAAATGCGCTAGACAAAAACTTATGGTTAACAAGGGGGGCTAGTCAGGATGACACAGGTCTATGGAGAAATCATGAGGGACTGGTTGTGGCACCCCCAGATTTATTAGGCATGCTGATACAGGAAGCCCATGGATTAGCTCATGTGGCCAGGGGGGAGGTAAGACGCAAGATCACCAAGGAATATGGTTTTTGGGCTCCATATTTATTGGAACAAATAGACCATATCCTTGGTCAATGTGTGGTCTGTTTGAAAAACAATATCAGACCTGGAATACCAGTGGGAACTGGGCATATCCCTACCCCAAACGGGCCAATGAAACACTTGGTGATTGACTATGTGGACATGATTCGTCCTGTTGCAGGATACAGGTACATGTTAGTTGTAGTGGACAGGTTCAGCAGATGGGTAGAAGCATGCCCCACTCGAAAAAAGGATGCTCAGTCTGTAGCAAAGTTCCTATGCAGGGAATTCATACCTAGGTTTGGAATTCCAGATAGGATAGCGTCAGACAATGGTAAGGAATTTGTGGATAAGACGGTAAAGCTTATACTACAAAAGTTGGGAATCAAGCAGAGATTTGGGTGTATTTACTCACCTCAAAGCCAGGGGATGGTAGAGAGGATGAACGGGGTCCTTAAGAACCGTCTTTCTAAGGTCTGTCAGCATACAGGTCTTAATTGGGTGGAAGGACTCCCTCTTGCATTGATGGCCTGTCGTTCCAGTGAGATTCGAGGGCTGCACTTGACTCCCCATGAACTGGCTATGGGGAGAATAATGACAGCTCCCTGTGCACGAACCAGTGGGAAAGGGCCAAGTTTGGCTCTCTTGGAGAGTGACATGAAAGCCTATGTACAGTACATGACTAACCGGCAAAAGAGTATCTCTTCTTATGTGCTCCACAAACAGGAACGTGAAGAGGAGGTGAACGCACAGGAGAGGAAGGACGCGTTGCAACCGGGTGACAAAGTATACGTGAAGGTCTACAGACGGAAGTGGCATGAGGCTCGACGGGAAGGACCATACGAGGTCGTTCGGTGCACTGGGACTGCCATCCAAATCAAGGGGTCCCCCACCTGGTACCACGTTCATCACTGCATCAAGGCACCCAATGAGGACGATGAGGGAGAGCCTCAGCAGGATGGTGAGGAGACCCCTGGGGACGAGGAAGTCCACAGCTTGGACATCCAGGCTGACGAAGATGTTGGTGAGTATCTGCGCCGTGATGCAGATGATGAGGGGGGCCTCGTCCCAGACCCTGTCCAGCCCAGAGACGAGTGGGCCAAGGGAGATCGTGAAGGATCCAGTGACTGCGACACCCCTCTTGGGGGTTCTACCAAGCCTGGTGTTGCCCCTGTTGTCACCCCTTCCGACCCTGACAATGCTCCAGACGGAGATGTCAGCAACCCGGGCGGCTGCCCGGACCAAGGTACCATTGAGAGACACAGACCTGTCAGTGATACACCCCAACCAGACAGATCCCGTGATACACCAAGGCCAATTAGGAGGAAACTCAAGCCATGCCGTTTCAGAGACTAATATACCCCTTAGTGTTCCTACCCCATTGACTTCCTTGGACAATGCTACACTTCACTCACACACTGTTATGCCTGGACGTCAGAAAAGATTTATCACATTAGGTAGAGCTTTTATTTGCCCACATTCACGTTGTACTGTTGATGATTGTTTGATCTATGCCTCGACTGAAGCGGCTGAGTGGTACTTACTGGATGCCAAATATATTACACTTACACAACAGTTAATGTCAACACTTGTGACATTAACTAATGTTGACAATGAGGTGAACTCGTATTGGTGTGCTAGACGTAATATCGGTGAACAGGTGTTTGACAAATCCAACAATTTCAAGGACAAAGTTTGTAGTAACATTCCTGACTTTCCACACGACTTTTTGGTGGACTGTAGGGAATTTGTGCATGAATATATTTTTCCAGTTGAGTTACCAGGAAAGGTTAAAAATGTTGCTGTAAAGGCTTCTACGAAGGCGATTGTAGTCGCTACTGACGATTATTTGTTGTATGATTCTAATCACCTGGGGACACGGTCCCACCCTAATTCTGCCACTAGTATCATGAAAGATTTTGCTTCAAAAATGAATTATTCTGATTGCTGGATTTGTCAACAGGTCCCTGTAAGTACATCTGCTCCTATGTTTTTCCCCATACCGTTAACTAAAGCAGAATGGTTTCATTATAATTGGCAGGGTTTAGCCCAATTTGTTTTACAGGGCAAGAACCAGAGCTCTTCTTGTCAGCCCAGCACGATTCTGGTTCCTTTAAATTCTTCCTATGCAGGTGTGGATATTGGTGTGTTGGAACGTCTGACAGCAGCAGTTAACGAACACCATAGGCCTAGCGGTGTGGGGAAGGTTATTATTGATAGGCTTACACATTTGTCACAACCAACAGGTCCGAAGAAGATATATATTATCCAAGCTATGTTCGTTCAATTGAATGGTACTGCATTGAGTCCTCATCTGTTATGTTCTGGGAGTGTGACTTCTACACGGTGGAGAGGATCAGTTGTTATTTCTGGATTGAAATGTAAAGTTGTTGATTGTGCTATGGTGCCTCAAATGAAATTACATGATACCAATACTACCAGACGGCAGAAAGGCACCACGCAGCTTAAGGTCATGCCTCTCGTAAATATTACAACCTGTATTGACATACAATCTCGGCCCAAGGGCAGCGCGCTTCGTCAGCTAGGGGCCGCGTCTTGTATAGGTGGTGTCATTTTCCCGTATCCTGGTACGGAGCTTCAACTCCCGGAGGGTGTGTTTCTTGTGTGTGATAATAATGCATTCTCTAAGCTTCCTGCTTTGAGTGAGGGACTTTGTTATTTAGCTCATCTGATACCTTTGATTAGGAAAGTTACTCGGGAAGAGATGTCTGTACTTCACAAACAAGCAACCCATCGTAGTCGTAGGGCGTTATCTACCGCTCAGAAGTTTTTTGGCCTAATATTCCCAAGTTATGGTGTCTACAACTCTCAGACTGAATTAAGTGCCCTATCATCCGTTCTTGAAAAACACATTAATGCTTCGGATGCTGTAGTATCTGCCCTGGCTACTGAATTGACTGAAACTAAGAATGTAGCTCTCCAAAATAGAATGGCTTTGGACATTATTTTGGCCAGTCAGGGTGGTACTTGTGCTTTGATAGGCGGTGAATGTTGCAGTTATATTTCGGATTCTGGTAACGCTCTGTATGATTTCCATGAATCTAACAAGAAGGGTATAGAGGATTTACATAAAGAACACGGTTGGAATACATTGGATTTCTTTGATTCTGCTTTTTCAGGTATTGGTAATATGATCAGGTCCGTCGCTATTATTCTTGTTGTCATTATCATCTGTATTATGTTACTTGGTATTTTAATCAAATGTTTTGGAAAGTGTATTTCTGATGTTCCGGTTAATGCTTTAATGATGGCCGACATAGCTGATGAGCAAAAGCTGGATTCTGCTTTGCTTTCTGATTTTGTTTCCTCTTTTGATGATTTGTTTATTAAGTGATGTTTTGTGATTGTTTGCTTCGGTTCCTGTTTGTTTCTTTCTATATCATGTGATTGATGTCGGTTGTGAAGTGATGTAATGGTTACGCGACAATGGAAGCTCCTGACTATGAAAGTGTTATCAATCTGAGACAGCGGTAAAGGCTGTTCTCCAACTGGGGCCATGTGCTAGCAACCTCTGACCCTGCCGCTTCGGACGAGGGAAACATCGGTCGTTGGAAATTTCTGTATCTCAGTTTTTGTATTATGCATGATGAACTGAGTGATGTGTTGATGTGTTGATGTGTTGATGTGTTAATGTGTTGATGTAGTTGATGGGTTGATGTAGTTTTTCTGTCTGTCGTTTAGTTTCGGAACACACTCTGCGTGTTCCGAGGGGGGCTGTGTAGTGTATTTTCATATGACGTAGCCATGGCAACCCGACGGCCACGTAGTGAAAGCAACATAGTAGGAGACTCTGTTTGACTCCCTCTTTACTCATCCAGGGCTTGCTTGAGGGCAGAAACATATTTGTCATTTATCTGATTCGTTCCCCTATTCACTAGATAACCGTCCGTTTGTGTTGTTTCTGTTAAGAGAGATAGGGAGAGACACACGGTGGCCTTTTGACAATGCATGTGCAGAGGATGGAATGTCATCATGGGAGGATAATTGCATTGGGGTCGAGTCAGCAAGACGGCCATAACATAGGTTACATTGGAATTGTATTAGACCATAGGGTGAGTTGCATTATAATAAGACAATGACATCCTATTTGCAGGACGGAGAATGGCCTCACCTACTCACTGGTATGCTTTGTATTCAACCAAATTAAAGTAACGTGGACTCTGTTTAGTTGGCTCAGCGAAATAATAGTGACAGGGTATAAAGTCCGCTACGTAGATGGACTCTGCCTCTTTATTTTTCTTCAAATCCATCCTGTGACCGATTCGGACCATCAGCTCCATTGAGGGGCCATGCTGTGTAACCTGCTTTTTTGAATAAACAAGTCTTAAATTTGCTCAAGAATTCTTCTTCATTTTTAGTAGTAACAGATACCAATATATACGAAAAAAGGTTTGAAAGTTCGAAAGGTTTAAATATCCTAAAACCGTCATAATTCCGTAGCGTCTCGGTGGTCTTGTGGTTACGACCGAGAACATTAGCGGTTCTGGCCTATTTTAAGGTCGCAGATACGAGACGGCACGATGAACTCGAGTGCGACCTGTACGTCAGAACCTTGATCTGGACCTGTATGTGTCCGACCCTTGATCCATAACAATAAAGCCAGATCAACCACACTTTTTGATATTTATTGACCGTGAACTGTCTTCTTATAGCCAATTTCAAGGCGTCAGCCATGTCATCTCAAGGTCGCCGGTTCGAGTCCAGCCGCGGACATGTATGACTGCCTGTCATCCCTGCTCTCTCTCACCCATCTTTCCTGTCAATATCTACTGCCTCTATCCCATTAAAGCAGAAATGCCCTAAAAATTGCGTACATAGTTACTAACTGACGCTAGGAGTTAGAGCTATAGTCTAGTCCTGAAGGGTCAGCTTAGCCATTTCTCTCCACAAACATCGTCTGAAAACACATTTTCCTGGCCTTTTTCAAGCCCGTCAATAATTTTTTGCTAATTAAGTAATGGAAACTTGTTAAAATGCAAATGTTGCCTTGAGGCAACACCGTAACATTATGGATTCACCATGACAACATGACATTGTGGTATTGTGTA
The DNA here is from genome assembly GCF_963989245.1 of Nansenia antarctica. NCBI lineage: Eukaryota > Metazoa > Chordata > Actinopteri > Argentiniformes > Microstomatidae > Nansenia > Nansenia antarctica. Next base: position 7,102,088 of record NC_137691.1, on the reverse strand, counting down.
TTTAGGCCTGGCTCATCAGTGAAAACGCGGCGCTCTCTGCCCGCAACAGGCGCGTCTCTCTGACAGACAAGCTAACGTAGCCAGTCCCACACTGACACACAGCGCTGCCCCGCCCCCTGGCGGACAGACACATCCAGATACAATTCCTGATTGGTATGCAAAACATATCAAATGTTTTGTTTTGCATAGCTGATATGCCAGATCGATGTCATGTGTCACCAATCAGTCAACGTGGATGAAAAATACTCCATCCAATCGTGTTACTGCATTCAGCTACTGAAGCTAAATTGTTTTGCAGCCAATTGGCTATTGCCAGAACTTCATCTGGGAGTAATGACTGTATTTTGAAGTTACAAATATAAGGCTGGGAGTTATTTAAACATGTTGTTGACATGAGTGTGCTCTCCAGTCATCCCTATCCCAGTGTGAGTGGGGCATCATTGATTGATTGACACCAGCTGTGTGACATGAATGATTGAGCCAGCTGATCCTATATCAGCCCACTTTGACTTAAGCTCCTCCCACTTTGATTTAAGCTCCTCCCACTTTGATTTAAGCTCCTCCCACGTTGATTTAAGCTCCTCCCACTTTGATTTAAGCTCCTCCCACTTTGATTTAAGCTCCTCCCACTTTGATTTAAGCTCCGCCCACTTTGATTTAAGCTCCTCCCACTTTGATTTAAGCTCCTCTCACTTTGATTTAAGCTCCGCCCACTTTGCCTTAAGCTCCTCCCACTTTGGTTTAAGCTCCTCCCACTTTGATTTAAGCTCCGCCCACTTTTACACAAGCTCCGCCCACTTTGACTTAAGCTCCTCCCACTTTGATTTAAGCTCCGCCCACTTTGACTTAAGCTCCTCCCACTTATACACAAGCTCCGCCCACTTTGACTTAAGCTCCGCCCACTTTGACACAAGCTCCCTCCGGGCTAGGTTAAAGGACTTTAGCTCAGCAACCGTAAGTGCCACAGACACGGTTCAGATATTTTCCGAATCGGCTCGGGCCCGCCGAACACATATTCGAGTCCCGACTCGGTTGCGGCGCCCCCTGTGGCCAGAATTCATAACTCCCCTCCTAGCTGTGAGCTAGAGGTCTGGTTTTCACATATGTCGAACATCTTGGTGAGACAAGTGTTTACCCAGAGTTTCGGCTTGATCGGCCATTCGTGGCCCAAACGGGGAGCTTTGACGTAAGTGCGAAATCCGTAATTAAAGGGGGCGCCACGGAGCGACCGTTTGAGCTAGCGCCTCGAAACTCGGGGCACGCGACCGGACCCCTGTGACGCTTCATCGTGCCGATTTTTGGGTGACTGGGACTTTCTGGCACCGATTTCTGTTTTTCATCCTAGGGTTTCATCCTAGGGTGCAACTGCGTACAGTCTAGGTAGGTCGTTTGTTGGCAAATGAAAGAAAATTGGAATTAATCAATTAAGCCACTCCCACTTTGACACAAGCTCCGCCCACTAAATGTCTAAGCCACTCCCACTCCCACTTAAGCTCCGCCCACTTTGACACAAGCTCCGCCCACTTTTGACACAAGCTCCGCCCACAATTTGAATCAATCAATTAAGCCACTCCCACTTAGACACAAGCTCCGCCCACTTTGATTTAAGCTCCGCCCACTTTGACTTAAGCCCCCCCCACTTTGCTTTAAGCTCCTCCCACTTTGATTTAAGCTCCGCCCACTTTGACTTAAGCTCCTCCCACTTTGACTTAAGCTCCGCCCACTTTGACTTAGGCTCCTCCCACTTTGATTTAAGCTCCTCCCACTTTGATTTAAGCTCCGCCCACTTTGACTTAAGCTCCTCCCTTTGATTTAAGCTCCTCCCACTTTGACTTAAGATCCTCCCACTTTGATTTAAGCTCCTCCCACTTTGATTTAAGCTCCTCCCACTTTGATTTAAGCTCCTCCCACTTTGATTTAAGCTCCGCCCACTTTGACTTAAGCTCCTCCCACTTTGATTTAAGCTCCTCCCACTTTGACTTAAGCTCCTCCCACTTTGATTTAAGCTCCGCCCACTTTGACTTAAACGCCGCCCACTTTGACTTAAGCTCCTCCCACTTTGATTTAAGCTCCTCCCACTTAGACTTAAGCTCCGCCCACTTTGACTTAAGCTCCTCCCACTTTGATTTAAGCTCCTCCCACTTTGATTTAAGCTCCTCCCAATGATTTACGCAGAGCTCAGACCCAGAGCTCTTCAATGCTGACTCAGACCCAGAGCTCTTCAATGCTGACCCAGACCCAGAGCTCTTCAATGCTGACCCAGACCCAGAGCTCTTCAATGCTGACCCAGACCCAGAGCTCTTCAATGTTGACCCAGACCCAGAGCTCTTCAATGCTGACCCAGACCCAGAGCTCTTCAATGCTGACTCAGACCCAGAGCTCTTCAATGCTGACTCAGACCCAGAGCTCTTCAATGCTGACCCAGACCCAGAGCTCTTCAATGCTGACCCAGACCCAGAGCTCTTCAATGTTGACCCAGACCCAGAGCTCTTCAATGCTGACTCAGACCCAGGGCTCTTCAATGCTGACCCAGACCCAGAGCTCTTCAATGCTGACTTAGAACCAGACCTCTTCCTGGGTGCTAACATAGACCCTCTCCTCAATGCTGACCAAGACCCCCTCTTCAGTCCCAACCCGGACCCCACGCTTCCAGAGGACCCCATGTTTCCTTACGACGTGGACGAAAAAGATCTGCCCACTCTGTCGGAGTTCTTCAGCAACCCCCTCATGTTAGAGTGCCTGTCCGATGAAGCGGTATATCCCGACCTGGTGCTACACGCACATATCAACCCTCCCCTTCAGCCCTGTGGGAGCTCTTACCAATAACCACTCATACTGTATGGCAACCTTCACCGTAGACCAAGCTAACCATAACTAACCATAGCTAAGTATATCAGACAGTATCATGTTCTTCATCACCCTAATTTACAGTATAACCACTCAAACTGTGCTGCAACCTTCACCGTAGACCAAGCTAACCATACGTATGACGTATCATGTTCTTCATCAGCTTAACCCTACAGTATAACACTCGACCTGCAACCTCTGTGATGAAGCTAGTCTCGCCAAACTATATCAGACGTAGTGACGTACCATATTCTTCATCAGCTTAACTAACCTATTACCACGCGCACTGCAACTTCTACCATACACCAAGAATAAACAGTAAATATAGATCAAACTCATAGACCATAACCTAGTCATACCTTACAGCCAATAGTGCACAAAACGTCGGCTCTTAACCTGTTTTTGGAATTATATAACTACTGATCTCTCCATCCTGTTACCGTGAGGTGCAGATCACCCCATTCTGTACGTGGGAATATGCCAACTATGCCAAGGAATGTATGGAGACGATTTTGTCTCAGATCTTTTTTAAGATTTTGCACTTCATTAACTTGTGAAAGTCAACAATATGTGAATCACATTTTAGATTTTTATGATGTTCACAATGTCGTTTACATAATTGGAGCGTTTTTTTGGGGGGGAAATGGCTCCATCAAGGTTTGTGAAAATTAGGTTGAAAATAGTTTTCTTTCCCCCGCTACCTGCACTTGTGAATATTAATAATGTGGTACAATAATGTGGCTAATGTATAATGTTGTGTAAATTAAACATGATCATGTTTATGTTTAGCTGGAAGTACAAAAACTGTGTTTGTGATGAGTCTTTTTCAGTTCATAGGCTCTGTGGTAGCATCCAAAGCCTATATCCTATTTAATCGGACTAGAATAGTTTCACTATAAACTAAGAAGAATGCAGAGATTTACGCAGAGCTCATTCAGTTTCTAGATGACAAAAGTTTGTTGCTCATAATGCGAGACGCACCAGATGACGGACGAAAAGCCCTAGAGATATTGCGCAATATGACCACGCTCTAGCTCCGTTGAACGTTCGAAAGGTTTGAAAGTTCGAAAGGTTTAAATATCCTAAAACCGTCATAATTCCGTAGCGTCTCGGTGGTCTTGTGGTTACGACCGAGAACATTAGCGGTTCTGGCCTATTTTAAGGTCGCAGATACGAGACGGCACGATGAACTCGAGTGCGACCTGTACGTCAGAACCTTGATCTGGACCTGTATGTGTCCGACCCTTGATCCATAACAATAAAGCCAGATCAACCACACTTTTTGATATTTATTGACCGTGAACTGTCTTCTTATAGCCAATTTCAAGGCGTCAGCCATGTCATCTCAAGGTCGCCGGTTCGAGTCCAGCCGCGGACATGTATGACTGCCTGTCATCCCTGCTCTCTCTCACCCATCTTTCCTGTCAATATCTACTGCCTCTATCCCATTAAAGCAGAAATGCCCTAAAAATTGCGTACATAGTTACTAACTGACGCTAGGAGTTAGAGCTATAGTCTAGTCCTGAAGGGTCAGCTTAGCCATTTCTCTCCACAAACATCGTCTGAAAACACATTTTCCTGGCCTTTTTCAAGCCCGTCAATAATTTTTTGCTAATTAAGTAATGGAAACTTGTTAAAATGCAAATGTTGCCTTGAGGCAACACCGTAACATTATGGATTCACCATGACAACATGACATTGTGGTATTGTGTATTTAGGCCTGGCTCATCAGTGAAAACGCGGCGCTCTCTGCCCGCAACAGGCGCGTCTCTCTGACAGACAAGCTAACGTAGCCAGTCCCACACTGACACACAGCGCTGCCCCGCCCCCTGGCGGACAGACACATCCAGATACAATTCCTGATTGGTATGCAAAACATATCAAATGTTTTGTTTTGCATAGCTGATATGCCAGATCGATGTCATGTGTCACCAATCAGTCAACGTGGATGAAAAATACTCCATCCAATCGTGTTACTGCATTCAGCTACTGAAGCTAAATTGTTTTGCAGCCAATTGGCTATTGCCAGAACTTCATCTGGGAGTAATGACTGTATTTTGAAGTTACAAATATAAGGCTGGGAGTTATTTAAACATGTTGTTGACATGAGTGTGCTCTCCAGTCATCCCTATCCCAGTGTGAGTGGGGCATCATTGATTGATTGACACCAGCTGTGTGACATGAATGATTGAGCCAGCTGATCCTATATCAGCCCACTTTGACTTAAGCTCCTCCCACTTTGATTTAAGCTCCTCCCACTTTGATTTAAGCTCCTCCCACGTTGATTTAAGCTCCTCCCACTTTGATTTAAGCTCCTCCCACTTTGATTTAAGCTCCTCCCACTTTGATTTAAGCTCCGCCCACTTTGATTTAAGCTCCTCCCACTTTGATTTAAGCTCCTCTCACTTTGATTTAAGCTCCGCCCACTTTGCCTTAAGCTCCTCCCACTTTGGTTTAAGCTCCTCCCACTTTGATTTAAGCTCCGCCCACTTTTACACAAGCTCCGCCCACTTTGACTTAAGCTCCTCCCACTTTGATTTAAGCTCCGCCCACTTTGACTTAAGCTCCTCCCACTTATACACAAGCTCCGCCCACTTTGACTTAAGCTCCGCCCACTTTGACACAAGCTCCCTCCGGGCTAGGTTAAAGGACTTTAGCTCAGCAACCGTAAGTGCCACAGACACGGTTCAGATATTTTCCGAATCGGCTCGGGCCCGCCGAACACATATTCGAGTCCCGACTCGGTTGCGGCGCCCCCTGTGGCCAGAATTCATAACTCCCCTCCTAGCTGTGAGCTAGAGGTCTGGTTTTCACATATGTCGAACATCTTGGTGAGACAAGTGTTTACCCAGAGTTTCGGCTTGATCGGCCATTCGTGGCCCAAACGGGGAGCTTTGATGTAAGTGCGAAATCCGTAATTAAAGGGGGCGCCACGGAGCGACCGTTTGAGCTAGCGCCTCGAAACTCGGGGCACGCGACCGGACCCCTGTGACGCTTCATCGTGCCGATTTTTGGGTGACTGGGACTTTCTGGCACCGATTTCTGTTTTTCATCCTAGGGTTTCATCCTAGGGTGCAACTGCGTACAGTCTAGGTAGGTCGTTTGTTGGCAAATGAAAGAAAATTGGAATTAATCAATTAAGCCACTCCCACTTTGACACAAGCTCCGCCCACTAAATGTCTAAGCCACTCCCACTCCCACTTAAGCTCCGCCCACTTTGACACAAGCTCCGCCCACTTTTGACACAAGCTCCGCCCACAATTTGAATCAATCAATTAAGCCACTCCCACTTAGACACAAGCTCCGCCCACTTTGATTTAAGCTCCGCCCACTTTGACTTAAGCCCCTCCCACTTTGCTTTAAGCTCCTCCCACTTTGATTTAAGCTCCGCCCACTTTGACTTAAGCTCCTCCCACTTTGACTTAAGCTCTGCCCACTTTGACTTAGGCTCCTCCCACTTTGATTTAAGCTCCTCCCACTTTGATTTAAGCTCCGCCCACTTTGACTTAAGCTCCTCCCTTTGATTTAAGCTCCTCCCACTTTGACTTAAGATCCTCCCACTTTGATTTAAGCTCCTCCCACTTTGATTTAAGCTCCTCCCACTTTGATTTAAGCTCCTCCCACTTTGATTTAAGCTCCGCCCACTTTGACTTAAGCTCCTCCCACTTTGATTTAAGCTCCTCCCACTTTGACTTAAGCTCCTCCCACTTTGATTTAAGCTCCGCCCACTTTGACTTAAACGCCGCCCACTTTGACTTAAGCTCCTCCCACTTTGATTTAAGCTCCTCCCACTTAGACTTAAGCTCCGCCCACTTTGACTTAAGCTCCTCCCACTTTGATTTAAGCTCCTCCCACTTTGATTTAAGCTCCTCCCAATGATTTACGCAGAGCTCAGACCCAGAGCTCTTCAATGCTGACTCAGACCCAGAGCTCTTCAATGCTGACCCAGACCCAGAGCTCTTCAATGCTGACCCAGACCCAGAGCTCTTCAATGCTGACCCAGACCCAGAGCTCTTCAATGTTGACCCAGACCCAGAGCTCTTCAATGCTGACCCAGACCCAGAGCTCTTCAATGCTGACTCAGACCCAGAGCTCTTCAATGCTGACTCAGACCCAGAGCTCTTCAATGCTGACCCAGACCCAGAGCTCTTCAATGCTGACCCAGACCCAGAGCTCTTCAATGTTGACCCAGACCCAGAGCTCTTCAATGCTGACCCAGACCCAGGGCTCTTCAATGCTGACCCAGACCCAGAGCTCTTCAATGCTGACTCAGAACCAGACCTCTTCCTGGGTGCTAACATAGACCCTCTCCTCAATGCTGACCAAGACCCCCTCTTCAGTCCCAACCCGGACCCCACGCTTCCAGAGGACCCCATGTTTCCTTACGACGTGGACGAAAAAGATCTGCCCACTCTGTCGGAGTTCTTCAGCAACCCCCTCATGTTAGAGTGCCTGTCCGATGAAGCGGTATATCCCGACCTGGTGCTACACGCACATATCAACCCTCCCCTTCAGCCCTGTGGGAGCTCTTACCAATAACCACTCATACTGTATGGCAACCTTCACCGTAGACCAAGCTAACCATAACTAACCATAGCTAAGTATATCAGACAGTATCATGTTCTTCATCACCCTAATTTACAGTATAACCACTCAAACTGTGCTGCAACCTTCACCGTAGACCAAGCTAACCATACGTATGACGTATCATGTTCTTCATCAGCTTAACCCTACAGTATAACACTCGACCTGCAACCTCTGTGATGAAGCTAGTCTCGCCAAACTATATCAGACGTAGTGACGTACCATATTCTTCATCAGCTTAACTAACCTATTACCACGCGCAATGCAACTTCTACCATACACCAAGAATAAACAGTAAATATAGATCAAACTCATAGACCATAACCTAGTCATACCTTACAGCCAATAGTGCACAAAACGTCGGCTCTTAACCTGTTTTTGGAATTATATAACTACTGATCTCTCCATCCTATTACCGTGAGGTGCAGATCACCCCATTCTGTACGTGGGAATATGCCAACTATGCCAAGGAATGTATGGAGACGATTTTGTCTCAGATCTTTTTTAAGATTTTGCACTTCATTAACTTGTGAAAGTCAACAATATGTGAATCACATTTTAGATTTTTATGATGTTCACAATGTCGTTTACATAATTGGAGCGTTTTTTTGGGGGGGAAATGGCTCCATCAAGGTTTGTGAAAATTAGGTTGAAAATAGTTTTCTTTCCCCCGCTACCTGCACTTGTGAATATTAATAATGTGGTACAATAATGTGGCTAATGTATAATGTTGTGTAAATTAAACATGATCATGTTTATGTTTAGCTGGAAGTACAAAAACTGTGTTTGTGATGAGTCTTTTTCAGTTCATAGGCTCTGTGGTAGCATCCAAAGCCTATATCCTATTTAATCGGACTAGAATAGTTTCACTATAAACTAAGAAGAATGCAGAGATTTACGCAGAGCTCATTCAGTTTCTAGATGACAAAAGTTTGTCGCTCATAATGCGAGACGCACCAGATGACGGACGAAAAGCCCTAGAGATATTGCGCAATATGACCACGCTCTAGCTCCGTTGAACGTTCGAAAGGTTTGAAAGTTCGAAAGGTTTAAATATCCTAAAACCGTCATAATTCCGTAGCGTCTCGGTGGTCTTGTGGTTACGACCGAGAACATTAGCGGTTCTGGCCTATTTTAAGGTCGCAGATACGAGACGGCACGATGAACTCGAGTGCGACCTGTACGTCAGAACCTTGATCTGGACCTGTATGTGTCCGACCCTTGATCCATAACAATAAAGCCAGATCAACCACACTTTTTGATATTTATTGACCGTGAACTGTCTTCTTATAGCCAATTTCAAGGCGTCAGCCATGTCATCTCAAGGTCGCCGGTTCGAGTCCAGCCGCGGACATGTATGACTGCCTGTCATCCCTGCTCTCTCTCACCCATCTTTCCTGTCAATATCTACTGCCTCTATCCCATTAAAGCAGAAATGCCCTAAAAATTGCGTACATAGTTACTAACTGACGCTAGGAGTTAGAGCTATAGTCTAGTCCTGAAGGGTCAGCTTAGCCATTTCTCTCCACAAACATCGTCTGAAAACACATTTTCCTGGCCTTTTTCAAGCCCGTCAATAATTTTTTGCTAATTAAGTAATGGAAACTTGTTAAAATGCAAATGTTGCCTTGAGGCAACACCGTAACATTATGGATTCACCATGACAACATGACATTGTGGTATTGTGTATTTAGGCCTGGCTCATCAGTGAAAACGCGGCGCTCTCTGCCCGCAACAGGCGCGTCTCTCTGACAGACAAGCTAACGTAGCCAGTCCCACACTGACACACAGCGCTGCCCCGCCCCCTGGCGGACAGACACATCCAGATACAATTCCTGATTGGTATGCAAAACATATCAAATGTTTTGTTTTGCATAGCTGATATGCCAGATCGATGTCATGTGTCACCAATCAGTCAACGTGGATGAAAAATACTCCATCCAATCGTGTTACTGCATTCAGCTACTGAAGCTAAATTGTTTTGCAGCCAATTGGCTATTGCCAGAACTTCATCTGGGAGTAATGACTGTATTTTGAAGTTACAAATATAAGGCTGGGAGTTATTTAAACATGTTGTTGACATGAGTGTGCTCTCCAGTCATCCCTATCCCAGTGTGAGTGGGGCATCATTGATTGATTGACACCAGCTGTGTGACATGAATGATTGAGCCAGCTGATCCTATATCAGCCCACTTTGACTTAAGCTCCTCCCACTTTGATTTAAGCTCCTCCCACTTTGATTTAAGCTCCTCCCACGTTGATTTAAGCTCCTCCCACTTTGATTTAAGCTCCTCCCACTTTGATTTAAGCTCCTCCCACTTTGATTTAAGCTCCGCCCACTTTGATTTAAGCTCCTCCCACTTTGATTTAAGCTCCTCTCACTTTGATTTAAGCTCCGCCCACTTTGCCTTAAGCTCCTCCCACTTTGGTTTAAGCTCCTCCCACTTTGATTTAAGCTCCGCCCACTTTTACACAAGCTCCGCCCACTTTGACTTAAGCTCCTCCCACTTTGATTTAAGCTCCGCCCACTTTGACTTAAGCTCCTCCCACTTATACACAAGCTCCGCCCACTTTGACTTAAGCTCCGCCCACTTTGACACAAGCTCCCTCCGGGCTAGGTTAAAGGACTTTAGCTCAGCAACCGTAAGTGCCACAGACACGGTTCAGATATTTTCCGAATCGGCTCGGGCCCGCCGAACACATATTCGAGTCCCGACTCGGTTGCGGCGCCCCCTGTGGCCAGAATTCATAACTCCCCTCCTAGCTGTGAGCTAGAGGTCTGGTTTTCACATATGTCGAACATCTTGGTGAGACAAGTGTTTACCCAGAGTTTCGGCTTGATCGGCCATTCGTGGCCCAAACGGGGAGCTTTGACGTAAGTGCGAAATCCGTAATTAAAGGGGGCGCCACGGAGCGACCGTTTGAGCTAGCGCCTCGAAACTCGGGGCACGCGACCGGACCCCTGTGACGCTTCATCGTGCCGATTTTTGGGTGACTGGGACTTTCTGGCACCGATTTCTGTTTTTCATCCTAGGGTTTCATCCTAGGGTGCAACTGCGTACAGTCTAGGTAGGTCGTTTGTTGGCAAATGAAAGAAAATTGGAATTAATCAATTAAGCCACTCCCACTTTGACACAAGCTCCGCCCACTAAATGTCTAAGCCACTCCCACTCCCACTTAAGCTCCGCCCACTTTGACACAAGCTCCGCCCACTTTTGACACAAGCTCCGCCCACAATTTGAATCAATCAATTAAGCCACTCCCACTTAGACACAAGCTCCGCCCACTTTGATTTAAGCTCCGCCCACTTTGACTTAAGCCCCTCCCACTTTGCTTTAAGCTCCTCCCACTTTGATTTAAGCTCCGCCCACTTTGACTTAAGCTCCTCCCACTTTGACTTAAGCTCCGCCCACTTTGACTTAGGCTCCTCCCACTTTGATTTAAGCTCCTCCCACTTTGATTTAAGCTCCGCCCACTTTGACTTAAGCTCCTCCCTTTGATTTAAGCTCCTCCCACTTTGACTTAAGATCCTCCCACTTTGATTTAAGCTCCTCCCACTTTGATTTAAGCTCCTCCCACTTTGATTTAAGCTCCTCCCACTTTGATTTAAGCTCCGCCCACTTTGACTTAAGCTCCTCCCACTTTGATTTAAGCTCCTCCCACTTTGACTTAAGCTCCTCCCACTTTGATTTAAGCTCCGCCCACTTTGACTTAAACGCCGCCCACTTTGACTTAAGCTCATCCCACTTTGATTTAAGCTCCTCCCACTTAGACTTAAGCTCCGCCCACTTTGACTTAAGCTCCTCCCACTTTGATTTAAGCTCCTCCCACTTTGATTTAAGCTCCTCCCAATGATTTACGCAGAGCTCAGACCCAGAGCTCTTCAATGCTGACTCAGACCCAGAGCTCTTCAATGCTGACCCAGACCCAGAGCTCTTCAATGCTGACCCAGACCCAGAGCTCTTCAATGCTGACCCAGACCCAGAGCTCTTCAATGTTGACCCAGACCCAGAGCTCTTCAATGCTGACCCAGACCCAGAGCTCTTCAATGCTGACTCAGACCCAGAGCTCTTCAATGCTGACTCAGACCCAGAGCTCTTCAATGCTGACCCAGACCCAGAGCTCTTCAATGCTGACCCAGACCCAGAGCTCTTCAATGTTGACCCAGACCCAGAGCTCTTCAATGCTGACCCAGACCCAGGGCTCTTCAATGCTGACCCAGACCCAGAGCTCTTCAATGCTGACTCAGAACCAGACCTCTTCCTGGGTGCTAACATAGACCCTCTCCTCAATGCTGACCAAGACCCCCTCTTCAGTCCCAACCCGGACCCCACGCTTCCAGAGGACCCCATGTTTCCTTACGACGTGGACGAAAAAGATCTGCCCACTCTGTCGGAGTTCTTCAGCAACCCCCTCATGTTAGAGTGCCTGTCCGATGAAGCGGTATATCCCGACCTGGTGCTACACGCACATATCAACCCTCCCCTTCAGCCCTGTGGGAGCTCTTACCAATAACCACTCATACTGTATGGCAACCTTCACCGTAGACCAAGCTAACCATAACTAACCATAGCTAAGTATATCAGACAGTATCATGTTCTTCATCACCCTAATTTACAGTATAACCACTCAAACTGTGCTGCAACCTTCACCGTAGACCAAGCTAACCATACGTATGACGTATCATGTTCTTCATCAGCTTAACCCTACAGTATAACACTCGACCTGCAACCTCTGTGATGAAGCTAGTCTCGCCAAACTATATCAGACGTAGTGACGTACCATATTCTTCATCAGCTTAACTAACCTATTACCACGCGCACTGCAACTTCTACCATACACCAAGAATAAACAGTAAATATAGATCAAACTCTTAGACCATAACCTAGTCATACCTTACAGCCAATAGTGCACAAAACGTCGGCTCTTAACCTGTTTATGGAATTATATAACTACTGATCTCCATCCTGTTACCGTGAGGTGCAGATCACCCCATTCTGTACGTGGGAATATGCCAACTATGCCAAGGAATGTATGGAGACGATTTTGTCTCAGATCTTTTTTAAGATTTTGCACTTCATTAACTTGTGAAAGTCAACAATATGTGAATCACATTTTAGATTTGTATGATGTTCACAATGTCGTTTACATAATTGGAGCGTTTTTTGGGGGGGGAAATGGCTCCATCAAGGTTTGTGAAAATTAGGTTGAAAATTGTTTTCTTTCCCCCGCTACCTGCACTTGTGAATATAAATAATGTGGTACAATAATGTGGCTAATGTATATGTTGTGTAAATTAAACATGATCATGTTTATGTTAAGCTGGAAGTACAAAAACTGTGTTTGTGATGAGTCTTTTTCAGTTCATATGCTCTCATCTCATGTGGTCGCATCAAAAGCCTATATCCTATTTAATTGGACTAGAATAGTTTCACTATAAACTATGAGTTGTTAATGTGTTGTCATTATTTGCGGTACAGGATTTCTGATCACACCACGTACTGTCGACCAGCCTTGCAACTATACGTTCTATCTATCTATCTATTAATGACAAAAAGCGAGAGTTATAGCTTGTCAAAGAAGTTATAGCTTGTCAAAAGACAGGAAATTCAAAGTGAGCACCACCACCCATAACTAACAAGGTTTTCCAGCACACAGCTTTGATACCTGCTATAGAGCTGTATGTTGCTCTACTGAATGAATGAATGAATGAATGAATGGACTTTATTGTCATTGCTACAGTACAGGTACCAAACAACGAAATTTAGGAGGGGTGGCTCCCCTGGTGTTAGGAAAGGGGAAAAAAAAACACTTTAAAAAAAAAAAATCACAAGAAGGGAAGGAGCTGGTTTACATAAATAAAGGCTATGTACACAATCCACTGTACTATACTGTACAGATAGTCGACTAGGGTTGTCATATTGCACAATAGTATTTTTTCACGTTATTTAAAGTGTCACAGTTTGCAGGCTTGAAATGTACATGTTTGTGCCTCAGCACTACACCTGATTTTTTCAGTCCAGCAGCTGCCATACAATCCGTCCAGACTGTCCAGGGCCCAGGTCTTTGTTGTACCTCAAACAACATGCACGCACCACTGGGCAAGTTTAGGATTCAAAGGTTCTCTCAAACCTAGTAAGGTTAGGGTCTAGTTCATATTCTTATGTATGTACTATGTAAGATAGTGATTTATTTTTTGCATGAACATTTATGGAAGAGGATTGAAAAGTTCCTTTTATCGCCACACAACATACAGTGTGGTGGACATGCACTACAATGAATCGAAGACAGACGACACAATATAGTCCATCGCACTTGGTCTCATTGTTCACTGTTATGTGGTTTTGGGGTACAGTCATGCCTTTGTGACAGCATAAGGTTTATAGAAGCTTTACTAAAAGTACTTTTTTAGATCATTGGATAGACATCATTTCTGTATCGAGTAGGCTAATATTGCCTGTGTCGCCATAGTAGTGTATGTCTGTTCCACAATACGTCCGGTTGTGTTAAAATTAGAATAGGGATAGGCCTACATTCTATCATAATCCAACAAACATATACCTGCTCCTGTGTTTCCTCAGCCTTTTGTCCTAAGAAGGGACGCACAAGCCCCCAAATCAGCATCCAGGTTTGATTTTTAGGACTGGCTTTAGGTGGAGCATAATAACAGACCTATTCAATTGAACACTGACCTGCTTATTGTACTGTATGCACCCTGACTCTACTTATTCTCCTGTATGCACCCTGACTCTGGGTTTGTATTGTCACTGAAGAGTATGAATGAGGCTTTTTGAGAGGAGCTTTGAATCCCAAACAACCTATCCAGGGGTGGTTACATCATTGACGCACAGAAGACCGACATACTGCACTGTATCAGGTATCAAAGCTGTGTGCTGCTGGAAAACCACTTAAATGACTTCAAGATGATCCAGGCATAACCTTTTAAACATGCTATTTTTAAGCCACTAAAAGTGTGGATTGATGACTGAACAGAACCAATGTGTGTATGTCTGTGCCCATAGACTCCTTTCCAGGTAAGCAACCATAATATGATTTTTGTAAATATGGTGAACTATCCATTTCCCATGCCCAGAGGCGTGTTGCAGCCCTGGTCAGCGGGGCCTGCCCAAACTGGCAGTTCATGGCAGTGTAAAGCACTGGGTTGATGCACCTATTTTGTTGGACCAAAACATTTGACATTTACATGACATTCCAGACCTTTAGAAGATGCCTTCATCCAAAGTGGCTTGCAACAAATTACATTTGTCTAAGTAAGCGAATCATCTATCCATCAGTCATAGCAAGAAAATGTAATCTATGCTATGACCAGGGCTTGGCAAGTCATAATGCTAGGAGAAGGACTTTTTTTTATTATTAATTTTTTTATTGTATTTTTTTTTTTATGTGCAGAGAGAGGGGGAAGGGGGTGGCCACAAAACACAAAACAGCGAAGGACATGATGCACCGCACACATCCAAACTCGCTGTTGAAGCAGATAAGAGGAGTAGAGGGGGCAGGGGTGGGAGCAGGGGTGGCCAAATGGGGTGCAGGGGTGAGGGCAGGGGCGGGCTCCTCTACCCCTGCTGTGAGAGCTGAATGCGAGGTCAAAGCAGAGCCCAGGGTAGTGTGAGGAGGACTTCTCCTGCTGCACCTCTCACTCCACCCTTGTTTTGGGCTAGTCCTCCCCTAGCTGCTGACCTCACAGCTGTGTGTGTGTGGTGGCCACCCCACTCCATATAACGTTTTCCACACCACTTTTCTTTTTTACACCACTCAGACAGGTTGGTAGAACAGCCAGTAGAACCGGCCGAAGAGCAGCGCGGTGGTGTAATGGCGCCCCCTGCTGGAGGTTTACTGTCAGGGTTTGCAGACGGGTGCCTGTGGCGACCACCAGCATGGTCAGCACGTTGCCCACCGCCCAGATGATGTTCCTGGCAGATCCCAACAGCATGCAGCCGCAGTACCTGTTATGGGATGGTACACCGTGGGATGGGAGCTTCCTGTGAGGAAAAGATAGAAGGTCAACATTGTGTAAACAAGAAAAATTACCCACTGTGGTGCTGTAGATAGAAGAATAGATACAAGTTAACAGGTTATGGGCCCAGAGTGCTACCATGGCGAGACAATCGGAAAGAAGTTCGCGTTGGTCTCGACTAGCGTTTGACGGAGATGAGGAAAGGTACGAACTGTGGGAAACAAAGTTCATGGGCCATCTCCGGCTACAGAAACTGAAAGACACTCTCAAAGCAGACCTCCCCTTAACAGCTTCGGCTCAGGAGTTGAGAGAAGATGAGGAGAAGAATGCAGAGATTTACGCAGAGCTCATTCAGTTTCTAGATGACAAAAGTTTGTCGCTCATAATGCGAGACGCACCAGATGACGGACGAAAAGCCCTAGAGATATTGCGCAATATGACCACGCTCTAGCTCCGTTGAACGTTCGAAAGGTTTGAAAGTTCGAAAGGTTTAAATATCCTAAAACCGTCATAATTCCGTAGCGTCTCGGTGGTCTTGTGGTTACGACCGAGAACATTAGCGGTTCTGGCCTATTTTAAGGTCGCAGATACGAGACGGCACGATGAACTCGAGTGCGACCTGGTACGTCAGAACCTTGATCTGGACCTGTATGTGTCCGACCCTTGATCCATAACAATAAAGCCAGAATCAACCACACTTTTTGATATTTATTGACCGTGAACTGTCTTCTTATAGCCAATTTCAAGGCGTCAGCCATGTCATCTCAAGGTCGCTGGTTCGAATCCAGCCGCGGACATGTATGACTGCCTGTCATCCCTGCTCTCTCTCACCCATCTTTCCTGTCAATATCTACTGCCTCTATCCCATTAAAGCAGAAATGCCCTAAAAATTGCGTACATAGTTACTAACTGACGCTCGGAGTTAGAGCTATAGTCTAGTCCTGAAGGGTCAGCTTAGCCATTTCTCTCCACAAACATCGTCCGAAAACACATTTTCCTGGCCTTTTTCAAGACCGTCAATAATTTTTTGCTAATTAAGTAATGGAAACGTGTTAAAATGCAAATGTTGCCTTGAGGCAACACCGTACCATTCTGGATTCACCATGACAACATGACATTGTGGTATTGTGTATTTAGGCCTGGCTGAGAAGCAGCGCAGGGGTCCTCCTGCCTCATCAGTGAAAACGCGGCGCTCTCTGCCCGCAACAGGCGCGTCTCTCTGACAGACAAGCTAACGTAGCCAGTCCCACACTGACACACAGCGCTGCCCCGCCCCCTGGCGGACAGACACAAGCTTTTATTTGCTATTATGTAAGGCAACTTTGAGTGCCTTGAAACAGTAGTTATTATTTTTTATGCTACTGACACAGCTGTAGTATTGACATAGTATCAAACACCAGAAAAGACAAAAGTCTCACTAAAAAAGACAATAAAACTTAAGGTTGCCATACCTGTATGCTGATATGTTAAACGTGATTTTTTTTCTCTGGCAGATCTCTTTCTGGGTTGTACTGCATCAAGAAGATTAATAATAAAACCTATGAAACTTCAATAAATAAATAACACCTATGAAACTGCTCTCTTGGAGCATCTGTCTCAACTGTTCTGTCTCTTTCTCTCTCAACAATAAAGCAATGTTGAATCTTGAATCTTGAACTGTCTTTGATCTGTCTCAACTGTTTTTCTGTCACTCTCTTTTAACCTCCTCTGTGCTTCCACAAGTGCTGTCGTTGGCAGAGCTTGATGATGACATCCTAAGCCACAGTATACGCAGAAGTGTTTTTCTATGTTAGTTCCTGTTGCTCAACTCTGGACAGTTTAGTGTCGTTCTGCTGATTTCCCCAACAGGGAAACTTGTTTTTCCCTTCTTTTTCTAGGAGGAATTAAATTTATTTTGTCACAATGTTCTTGTGGTTTAAGTGTCTGTGATGTTTTAGTGATGTTTTATTTTTGCTGGGTTTCTGTATTTTGGTCAACACACCTTCCAATCATGTCAAATTTGTAATTTTGTAAATAATATATATTTTTATTTACTTAGTTTATTCAACAGTAAGGAGGCTCCAGAGAGGTTCTCTTTTGCTGACATTGCTAAAACACTCTACATTTACAATAATGATTCAACACAGTTCTCATGAAATAACATTTAATGTGTTTATATACATAATTAACGAATTTATAAAACACTAGATAGCAGGCTTCGCCTCGTGCCACAACCCTGTACCAGTGGTAAATGAGTCCACAACCCCCTTCCTCTCATGGTAAATTGCTTCCATTTCCCAGTCCCTTTCCCTTCTTGTACTGTAAGAGAAAGGTTAGTGCTGAAATAATTTTGGGGGGACTTTTATTCAGAAATATTTTTTGGGGACTTTTATTCTGAAATAATTTTGGGGGGACTTTTATTCAAAACATTTTTGGGGGGGACTTTTATTCAGAATTTTTTTTTGGACTTTTATTCAGAAATATTTTTTGTGGACTTTTATTCAGACCTTTTTTGTTGTTGTTGATTTTCAGAAAATCACTTCATGCACTGTAATCCTCTTGAATTTCGATGACACTACGGTCAGGTGCTTTCAGACCTTGAACATGTCAATATAAGTTGATATTAAATTATACCTCAACCCCAAATTAATTAGAAAGATGTGGTGCTAATAGGTTGATAATTACATTTCCAGCCGTTTGTTATTATATTATTATTTTCTAAATGTTTATTTTATTTAATGTATTAAATGAAAGAACTAGCTATCAAGGCCAACACTGGTAATCAGTAACCAGAGAGTTTATTGGTTGTTGATACAGTACATGGAATAGGGAAAGGGAAGTGGGTAAAAGTCATCAATGGGCTGTTGGACTTTATACACTTTTAGAGAACCAACTGCGGGGTATTCCATCAACGTCTCTAAAGGAAAATCCAGGTTTATTTAAATGATGTCTCATTTATCAAAATAAGACCCGATTTTTTAGAAATATATCAAAATAACCCTGGATTTTCCTTTAACCAAATCGCAATAAACTTCAATCTTGTTACATGACCTTTCTTTCATACTACAATCTCTACCTTTACTGGTACCAAGTCTGAGAAAAGTAAAGGGTTTTAGTAACAACTTTTTATGTATGTATTTATTATTGTGACACCCTTTAACCAGATCTTATCCACCTCATTTTTCTGGTTTTCTGCTCGAAATGACATGCCCACAGTGAATATAGAATATCTCCACAATCACAAGGGCCTTCATACTGATCTTGTTATCAAATGAAAGCTAACACCTGTGGGGTGGCTGTAGAAGTGTCAGAATCAAAATCTATGTTACTGTGTCAGAGTAAATAGAGCTAGAACATTATAAAACATCTCAAATTCAGTCTCCGCCTAAAGAAACAACAGCTTTTACAGTGAATATCACCTTGGAAACCTGATGAATAAGCCCAAATCATCTAGGAATCAGTACTTGTGCCAAAGTTGATGCTAGTAATGTGAGCAAATGCAACTTTGTACCTGTTTTAGTACAGGTATATTTAGGCGGACACCTATATGTTTAGGCCATTTGGAGATATTTTGGCACCATCTTTGACCTTTGACCTTTCTCATGTATCAGATTTCTTCTTTTTGGGGGGGGATTTTTTTGGGTTGGCCGACCAATGGTATGGAAATTCGGCGTTGAAACCGGACATGACACATTCTCCAGTTGGAGAAAACTGGATGTGACTTAGGCCGTGTTTACCGTCTCGGGGAAAAAATGGTGGCATCGTATAGCATGCAAAGTTGTGAAAAAAAATGTGATATCGATGAAGAGAATTGATCGAGGTAAGCTCTTTTTATCACTTCGGATCCACCTCGGATCCAGCGGTTCACTTGTGAACAATGATTTATATTGCCGGTTTCTCAGACACTGGGCGCTGACCGTCCCCACGGCCCACCGATCGACCGGTGTTCTGACGACTTGCAGCCTTGTCGACACATGTTGTGTGAATCGATAGCAGAGTATCCTAAACCTAACCCAAACCCAGGCCCTGTGCGCATGCGCAGAACCCCTAAGTAGCACATCTCGGTATCACATATCGACAGAACACCAGGTGACCGCTACTGGTATCACCTCCCAATCATGTCAGCTCTTGTCATTTTGTAAATAATATATTTTTTATTCAGTTTGTTTATTCAACAGTAAGGAAGCTCCAAAGATTTTCTCTTTTGTTGACATTGCTAAAACACTCTACATTTACAATAATGATTCAATACAATTCTCCTAAATAACATTTAATATATTTATAGACATAATTCATTTCTTCTTATTGCAATAAACACGAATAGTTAGCAGGAGTGCAGTAAGTATTGCTACAATTCCCCAGTCCCTCTCCTTTCTTGTACTGTAAGAGAAAAATCAATAACAGCTTAGTGACACAAGGCTCCACCCAAGCTCTTAAGGGCTAGGCAGGGCCACGTGAGGCAGAGCAGAGTAACAAAACAAAACCAGGTTATTTACTTCTAACAGTGAGAATGTATGATTATGTTTAATTACTCTGGAAGAAATGTTGGCTTCATATTGCATACTATACTTTCCATCACTGCATGTGATGATCTTGTGTGAGAATAACATGTAGAGGTACCGTTTAACACAACAAAAAATACAGACAGCACTCCAATTGATAAGCTTTAAATCATAATTATTATGAGTGCATTACAAATATGATTGACACCTTATAAATTGGAGTGCTGTCCATGCTTTATTATGCTCTGATATTCTATGAAGATTCAGCACCCGAACAGCACTTTCGAATAAGATTTTGAGTGATCACGTTGTTTCTATAAGAAGATCCATGGTCCTAATTCTCTCTACTATTATGGTCAATGAACTAGACGCTTTATTTTCCCAGTTCCATCAAACATCTCCTTCACAGTGTGTCTCACCCTGAAATCAACATACAAACTGCTTTGGATGGGACGAGGAAACACTTCTCATCATAATCTCGCTGTAAAAAGAACCTCATTAGTAATTACCTCATTACCTCAACTACCTCATAAGTCACCGGTCCCATACACCCTCTGTTTTCGCACAGTGTCAGTGAGTTACGTTCAAGAACACTCAAACCCCCACGATGTTGGACTGTGCTGTGAAACTACAGTTGGGAGTGAAGCCTCCGAGTGATGGACGAGACGAGAGAGAGAGACAAGGAGAGGTGGTGGTCACCATTGAGGCATAGCTGTAGCTGTGTGCTTTGTCTGTCTTTATCTTGAGAACACACACACACACACACACACACACACACACAACCACATACAGACAATCTTACTCACTCACACACACACACACACACTCGCACACACACACACACACACACACACACACACACACACACACACACACACACACAGACACACACACACAAACACATACAGACACACTTACTCACTCACTCACACACACACACACACACACACACACACACACACACACACACACACACACACACACAGTTGAGTTTGACACGACTCTCAAGTCATGATGATTGAGAACATCATGACATCATTGGACATCATGACATCATTGGACATCATGACATCATTGGACATCATGACATCATTGGACAAAAACCGGAGGAATGCTCAAAGGGACCAACAGACTACTCAATACAGTAACATCTTTGCAACTGTCAATACAAGCACAACTTGGACACTAAGCACTGTTCTGCACTTCCTCTCTCTCTGTCTCCCCACGGACAGTAAGACTGAAGGCAGATCGTGAGCTTAGAATGATAAGGTTCTAGAATCTCCGTTTAGGGTAGTTCAGAGATATTGAGCGTCAACGTTTTTACATTCCATTATGTTTTATGAGATGGAACCTTTGTATTTTTTATTAATTACTAACTCAAAAATGTCAACATAAAAAAAAAAAAAAAACACCACACAGGTATTAATAAACACCTAATGGATCAGATTATGTAAACATTTTGACAAAAATGGAGATAGAACCTTATGATTCTAACGTCACGAGATGTCCGCGGGGAGAACAGCCCTTTAAAGTCTTTATCAAAAGTCCATCATTACTTATTTATTTATAATTCCAATCCGTCAAAATTATGAAATCTCTCCATCCCGCATGGTGACTTCAACGCAGATATAGGGCCAGTTTCACAGACAAGGCTTAAGCCTAATCCTGGACTAAAAAGCATCTTCAATGGAGATTTTACATTGAAAGTGTGATTTAGTCCAGGACTAGGCTTAAGCCTTGTCTCTGAAACCGGCCCTATGGGTTTTACTCCGGCCCTCTTCCTTTCCTCTTTTTTTTCTCCAAAATCTTAAATGTGTTTTCCTTTCTATCTCTCCCAGAGAGGTACATATATAGACTAACATCTATCATCCACAATACTAGAACAGATACTTAGAACCTGGAAATATACAGTACAAAGTACCTTGTGCCTGGAACTGCAGAACAGGCAACTAGTCTAGAACCCAGGACTACAGTGTAGATACGTCGATCATTGAACACCCTAATTTTGCAACCTACATACAAAACAGGGTTTTGCAGTAATGCGCTATTGGTTCTACTCTACTATGAGCGATGAAATATTACTAATATCAGAGGCAGCGACTGTGACTAACATAATGGGTTAGGATTAGGATTAGGTTTTGCGATGGTACTGATATTGCAGATGGCTTTGGGGGGTGGGGGGGGGGGGGTGGGTGGCGGGTGGGGGGGGTCACTGAACAGTAACTAGAGTGATGTGAGGGTTACAGGGAAGACACCAGAACTCATCGGTCTAAGGGAGTCAGCTCAGTCAGCCAGGGTGGGGTACACATTTTGACATAAAGCATTTTTGAAAAACGTTTTTTTTCTGCTACATGGATGGAGGATCTCAGTCAACTGAGGATGAGGAGGAGGAGGATGGTTCGGGGAGTATAGGAGAGTAGTAGAGCTGACAAACAATCCATCTGAGTCCCTCCCCGATCTGGCTGCAGCCAGACCATTCCTTGCTTTGGAAGTCATCAAACAATAAAAGGGAGGACCGGAGGGGGGGGGAAGTAGGTGAGCAGAAGAGGCATAGTCTTTTTCTCTGTTAAAATGTTTCAGTTTTAAATAACATCTGTTGATTTATTCTTTCAATGGTTTTTCTTTTCCTGTTAACTTCACAGTGTGCTTCTTTCCTGATGGACCGCCGCTCCCCGGGCCATCGTCAGTAAGGGGAGAACAGGATGGGCCCGTGGGCATGGGCCCGCATGGGCCCGGGCGCCGGCCGCAGCATGCTGAGGTGCGTGCCCTGTAAGAGGTGGTGGTGGAGGTGGCTGTGAGGGGAGGGGGCGCAGGACGCACGCAGAGCCAGCTGATTGGAGGAGGCTGCAGCAGCTGCCATCGCCGCTGCAAAAGCCATAGGGTTGGGCAACAGTCCAGCACCCAGAGTCTTAAGAGTTGTAAGGTCCTTTGAGAAAGTCAAGGAAGACTGAGAGATAAAAGGAGAGAGAGAGAGAGAATGAGAGAGAGAGAGAGAGAGAGAGAGAGAGTGGAAATAAGAGAGAGAGAGAGAGAGAGAGAGACTTTAATATGCTATCAGTCTGACAATCCAGAGTTGAATTGCTGACACATCATGAAATACTGCTAAGACAAGATGACATCATGCTGACACCGGCAAACGCAGTGAAAAATGAGAAGTGAGAGAGGAGCTGTTTATGTATATCACACAAATAATGCGTCACAGTCACCCCATACCGCAAAGTCTGTGCGCTTCTTGTGTCGGCTGAGTAGAGGGTTTGGCTTCCCTGCGACTCCGTCCCGATGCCGTCGGCTGGATATATGCTGGAGAGAGATGGAAAGGTTTTTTAAAAACAGACAGTCTCCCCAATTCGCATTTTCATCTCTCAAAAATACTGCGGTGCTGAGATTGGTACTGAGTGTAAGTTCGCTTGCCCACCTGTTTGAGCTGCAGCTCTGAGTTGACCCTCACGTTGCAGATTTCACAGTGGAAAGTGCGTTCCTGAGTGTTGGGGTCTGCCGACAGCCCCCCTCCTTGCTCTGGGCTGGGGTTGGGGCCCAGCCGGGGGTATGCCTTGATGGGGCCCAGCCCATTGCGAGCTTCCTGGATGGTTTTGTGTTTGGTACCTGTGAGCGGCGAAGAGAGGGATAGAATCAGTTAAGTCAGCACTTCTGTAACCAAATATCGGTTGTTAAGTCGTGACGTGTTTCCGGGTCCAAAGTTGGCTGAGGCGCTGTCTTCGAAATGCCTCAGTAATAATAATAATTCATTATATTTATATAGCGCTTTTCCGAGGCTCAAAGACACTGAAAAAATGGGAAAGTGCTGCGTCCCTTGTTGAATGAATAGATCCGAGTCTAAAAAACGATTAAACTGTCATTCTACCGCTGTAGTTCAGAGGTACTCTGGTGCGGGGAATTTCTGGTTTGGACCCGGAAATTGCTAAACGTCACTTTTGACGTCAGACTTAACAACCAGCCCCTCAAAAAGACACAAGCGTTCCTGACAAGTCTGTATTCCTGTCAGCCTCTGTCTCTCATTGTTAGAGACTCTGGATGGAAAGGCAGGGTGTCATTTCACACAATTATCCAAATCCTTGATGATATCAAGCAGAAGATTCATTCAGCATTTTGTGAGCTTAGAATTATAAGGTTCTATCTCCGTTTAGGGCAGTTCAGAGATATTGAGCGTCAAAGTTTTTACATTCCAACATGTTTTGTGAGATGGAACCTTTGTATTTTATTAATTACTAACTAAAAAAATGTCTACATTTTTAAAATAACACCACACAGGCATTAATAAACACCTAATGGATCAGATTATGTAAAACACTCAATTTTGACAAAAATGGAGATAGAACTTTATAATTCTAACGTCACGATTTGACCTTTGAAATAGATGAGGATTAAGAGGTGTGATGATGTGACAATTGTAATAGATTTTTTTCGTATTGGAGAATATTATTATTATTATTTTTCGGGGGGCGGGGGCTGCAGCAGGACAACAGCTGTAGCTGGGTTTCCTAATCTAATGTTTCCTAATCCTTCCTTTCAAATATTACCCTTTTTCGTCTCCCGTTTCCGCGAATGAGACTGCGCAATGTTTTCTCCTGTGACTAACGTAAGCGGTGAGTCTCGTTTGTTCCACTGTATTTTATTATATGGTGCCCTCCCTGGTAAATGAGTCCCCAGGCACCGTCATACATGTATGTACGCTAATTTAACGATAAACTGTTGTTTTACTACGCCATAGAAATATGCCAGAAGGTGCAATGATCTTTTCATACCACTAGAGAGCAGTAGTTGCACAGCCATTTTTTTGGTTTTGATTGATTGATTGATTGAAAACTTTATTAGAAGATTTGCAGAAGTAGGTACAAGAAAGTACATATTACATACAAGGTCAACTAACAGGATAAAAACCCAAGAAAGCCACTGGCTTATTTCAATTGGGGTCCTTGATTCTCAATTCATCGTTACATGTAAGACAGACAAAAAAGCTAGTACTATCTACAAATGTGTCATCTCTCGTTCTCTTGCCCTCCACCTTTCTTTCCGGTCCTCTGTTCTCTTCCCTGATTGGTCAGTTTGTTGCAAGCAGAGTACATTCTTTTGTGTTTGAAGCCGCAATTAATTTACAGGATCTCCATCCTCCATCACTCGCAATCATTTTCAGACTGATTTCTTTGATTTCAAAACTGATATAGGCGGCAGGCCTACTCACCCTTATGTTGTCTTTGCTTGGGTGAACAAAACAACATGTTAACGTCTGCAAAAATGCTAAATCTTCAAAGTGTGTGTAACTATGGCCCAAACGATTATATGTGTAGTGATACATAAGATACATGTCTACATATATAATACATATATATGTTTAATGTTTTTGTGTCTTCTGGTGCATTACCGCTTTGTAGGCCTATGGATATGAGTTACGACATGGGGAGAAATTCCTCCAGTCTGGGGTGGTTATTCCAACATGGCTTAATAGGTACCGTACTATACAGTATAATTAGCTGCAGATGTAGCTATTTGCGTGGATTTACTCTGTTTTCAGGAAATTGTTTTAGATAACACATGTTAGCTGTATGTAACACATGAGAGTGAGAATGTGAACAAAAAGTCCCCAGTGTAAACAGTTTTGTGAAGTCAGGCCAACATGCTGCAATTATACATCTTATTTTGTTTCACATGGCGTTTCAGAAAAGTGGTATAATTTGAGTTTAACTTTTAATGTTGCTTTGAGTGCACTGAAATATTAATTAGTCTGTGTGTGTGTGTGTACGTGTGTGTGTGCATACGCATGTGTGTGTATGAGTGTGTGTGTGTGTGTGTGTGTGTGCATACGCATGTGTGTGTATGAGTGTGTGTGTGTGTGTGTGTGTGAGTGAGTGTGTGTGCATACGCATGAGTGTGTGTGTGTGTGTGTGTGTGTGTGCGCGCGTGCACATGTGTGTGTGCATGTGTGTCTGCACATGTGTGTGTGTGTGTGTGTGTGTGTATGAGTGTGTGTAAGAGTGTTAGTTAACCCATCGAGGGAAGGAACCCTACCTTTGTTGTGTGCCTCCAGCTGAGAGAGGGAGTTGACAGCCACTTTGCACAGAGAGCAGTAGAGCAGCTTCTTGGCCTTGTCCTCCTCAGACTCCCCTGAAGAGGGGCTGGGGGCCGGGGACGGGGCGTCAGGAGTGACCTCCATGGGTGTGTCGACAGGGGGAGCACCCAGGCCCGAGGAGGGGGTGGAGGGTATGGGGGTGCTCAGAGGGGGAAGGGATGGACACACAGGGGCGAACAGGGGTGTGTCTGGGGGGGTCGGGGAGGACGTCGGGAGGGGGCTGGGGGTCAGGGGAGACCCGTTTGAATCGTGGCGGGATTGGACGTCATCTGTAAACATTAGAATAAAATAAAATAAATGGAAATGTGAATAGAATGTTATGAATAGACAATATTCAGAGAACAATACATAATCTGGTGAGGATGATGATAATAATGATGAAGATGATGATGGTGCAGCACCAGCACTGTACTCTGCAGGGCCATGCTGCGTCCCAGGGCAAACACACACACACACACACACACACACACACACACACACACACATACACATACACACACACACACACACACACACACACACACACACGGAGACTGAACACTCATCTCTTCAGGTTACACCTTAACTGTCCCTCCTGAGACATCTACGACCCTCCTGTACTGTTTCATGTACTGTGTCATAAAATAAAAAAAATCCTACTAGCACGAATGGCCCCTGGCCTGAGCATAGATTACTTCCTGCTATGACTGGTGGAGAGATTTACTTATTTAGTCGAATGTATTTGTTGTAAGTCTCTTTGAACAAAGGCGTCTGCTAAATGGCAAAAATGTGAAATGTAAACATACACACATCTGCTGCTGATCTGGAGTGGGTCCGAGGAACACTGCAGAGTCGGTTAAGGCTATTTTGGTTTTGAGACAGTCAGAGGATGGTCAGTAGTATAATGTCAGTGTTTCCTCTACATGCATTTCATCGTGGCGGATCGCCACGATGGAATTTCCTCCGCCACCATTCAGATTTCTCAACCCAAAAAAAAAAAAAAGATTTAGGTCGCTTTTCAGACCTTCACAGCGCTAGACACACCCACAAGCGCTGAAACTGGACCAGTCCGTGTGTGTCGCGAGTATTGAACTTGAGGCTGCGTTCGTAAATTCGCTCTGAGAGCCCCGGAGCGCACACTGGGTTCAACGTCATAAAGGGACCAAGTCATTTGATTGGACAAGAGGCATTCCGTGAGTGCTGATCAGATTTCCAGAGCGTATTTACGAACGTGCCCTGGCTGTCACCCGAACACCGCGAGCTAGCGTAGTGTAGTGTAGTATAGGATGCGTAGTGTAGTGTAGTGTAGGATGGAGAGAGAGAGGAGAAGCCTCTCTATGTGTTACCTATGTCCAGTGTACTAGAACCACTCTAACAGGAGTGTTTGTCCGTGAATAACACCGGCTATGCCCGGGGTAGAAACACAAGACTATAGCTGGATAAGGTCTACAGGTCTACACGGTCATTTTAAGCCGTCGACCAGCCCTCTACGACCACGGGAAGTCATGTTAAAAGTGAAGATACTTCTGTTAAACTAAGCTAAGCTAAACATCGCTAATCGCTAACTCCCTCCTGGGCTTAAAGTGACAAGTAATAACGTTGTGAAAAAAACCGTCAGATCAGTGTTTTTGTTTTTATTGACAACGGAATTACATGCTGGAAAAACATGCAGACACAGACAATAAGAGACACACGGGAGAAGTACAGGAAAACATTTAATTTTTTTGGGCCATCCTCGAGTTTTGGCTGAAATTATGTCGTTGTTTTGAGCGCGCGTGCGCGTTTCATGCGCGTGCACGCGAAAAAATCGCGAGCGCGCGCGGTCAGCACTACCCGCCACCATTGTAAAAATTCCTGGAGGAAACACTGAATGTAATATATAATATAGTATAATAAAACTGTTACTGTATGTTATGTCACTGTAGAGGAACTACTGTACATATCAGTGGGCCAACTTGCCTGCAGAGTTGACAGAGTTGGAATAGACTAGAAAATTCGCTTTAAAGCAAATAGGCCCAGTATTCTCATACAGAACCATATGCCGGATTTAGTCAAAGACAGTATGACACCTGTATGTGTGTGTGTGTGCAGCCTGGTCTCACACGGCAGACGTCAGAATTCGACGTTTTCCATCGCATCCAAACGTCGAATTCCGACGTTCGCTCGTTTGAAAGCGCAGGGGTGCGCCTGTTATGTGCGCCGTCGGGGCTTCTCTCGGGATTATTCCATTTTGAATTGCATTTGCATTAATTAGTTAGGCCACATTTTGAGATACAACCAACGGAGAGGGTTAGGGTTACCCTAACCTTAACCCTAACCCTAACCCTAACCTTAACCCTAAATGTGGCCAAACTAATTAATGCAAGTGCAATTCAAAATGGAATAATCCCAGAGAAGCCCTGACAGGCGCACATAGCAGGCGCACCCCTGCGAGCTACACGTTGGAATTCGACGTTTGGAGTCTGCCGTGTGAGACCAGGTTGCAGCGTGTGTGTGAATGTGAATGTGTCAGGTGAAGTTCTCGGTGCTGTGTCAGGTTCTCGTCTATCTGATGACAGGCTCTGAACATCCATCATCACTGCCTCCCTCCCCCTTCCCCATCTCTCCCCTCCCAAACTCCCTCCCCTCCCTTCCAACCCCTCCACCTATCCTCTGCTGGATAATCTGATGACTGATGCCTGGGAAGCTGATCCTGTGCTGGTCAGTGCTGACCACGGCGTCTCCGTAGCAGCAGACATCACCTCTAACATTCGGCTCTGTCTTGCCCTGGCCTCTGACACAACAGCTGTCCTCAACACCAACAGAGTATTTTATTTTGTACGTACGAGTGCGTGTGTGTGTGTGTGTGTGTGTGTGTGTATGTGTGTATGGGTGCGAGCACTGCCAGTGAGTACTTCTTTAGTCTGTGTGTGTGTGTGTGTGTGTGTGTGTGGGGGTGTGTGTGTGGGTGTGTGTGTGTGTGTGTGTGTGTGTGTGCATGGGTGCGAGCACTGCCAGTGTGTACTTCTTTAGTGTGTGTGTGTGTGTGTGTGTGCGTGTGTGTGCGTGCGTGTGTGTGCGTGCGTGTGTGTGAGACACAGGTGGAGGCTTACCCTGTTTGCTAGGGTCAGCCTCCGGGCTGGCCGGTGCGGGACCGGAGGGAGAGGGAGAGGGGGAGGAGGTGGGGGGAGGGGGCGGCTTGTCACTCTCACTCTGCGGGCGAGTCTTGGAGGTCTCGATGCCCTTCACTCTCCGAGCGTGGCGATTCCCCTTATAGTGGGCCTCCGCCTGGCTCTGAAGGAAGAGGGTTAGAGGGTTAAGTCACATTATAATCCCACAGTATATGAGCACATTTTTCATACACATTTCTTGTTTACGTAAGAGAGAGACGGCTTGGGTTTGCTCGCTAGGTTTACTAATCCTACCACAGGCTAATAAACGCTCGTCTGACCTGCTAATCTGACACCTACTACGTACGGGAAAAACGATACGCGACTACTAGCTGGGTTGACTTGGATTCGCTCACTTCAGTAACAGCCAGAGCACCTGGGCCATGGGACACTGTGCTGACACCATGCCTGTCATAATGTGACAGCAGCTGGTGAAACTGGGAACAAGTCGGCAGCCGATCAAATGTGTTCAGACTTTTATTTCCGAAAGATTTAAATACATTTTACTGTTGAAAATCAATGACACCCCCCTCGCTAGAGGAGTCAATGAACACAGCTTGTTTTGTGAGCCTGTTAACAATGTAAAACAGTGTTATAGTTAACTAGGTAGTAGTGGGGGGATTACTCACTGAATCCATTGCTTTGCAATATTTTGGCTTGACTAGCGAGTGTGTCATTGATTTTCAACAACAGTTGAAATCCATTTCAAGATTTCAGAATAAAAGCCGGACAAAACAATTCGATTGCTTGCCGACTTGTTTCCGGTTTCACCAGCTCACCGTCACATCATAATCATCATTACCTAAGTCCTGTTTTCCTGTTCAGTACAGTGTGTGTCTCCCCCCAGCCCCAGCTCTACACAGAGAGAGAGAGGGCCAGCGAGGGCGGTGTCGTGACCTCTACCTGCTGGTTTGAGCTAGATGTTGAGGTAGATGTCTCTCAGCAGATGGCATCAGGCTGTCATGTGAGACCCTGTGCTGTCCCCTGTCTCTCTCTCTCTCTCTCTCTCTCTCTCTCTCTCTCTCTCTCTCTCTCTCTCTCTCTCTCTCTCTCTCTCTCTCTTTGTATCTGTGTGTCCGTGTGGCTGATCAATTATGCATCTGTCATCTGATTAATTCATCAACCCGGTTCCCTGCGCTGTCTGGCCTTGATATTGGAGCTGAGTGATGTATAAGCAAGCGAGTATCGCTGAACACACTGAAAGTCCACTCCCAACGCAACGTAACTCCTATGGAACGTTCCGTACAGTGGACTCTCTTCTTTGCGTGTGACACATGACGTGTTGACATGTGTTTGACGGCCTGCCGTTAAGATAACACAGAGAATTCGGTTCCTACAGTTTTATGGCTCGGTGTAAAGCGAACCGTTTGTCGCCTGACCTGTGAGGGACGAGAAACCTTCCATCAAGACAGTGACAACATGATCCCCGTTTCATTCCGGCACCCAGGAATGTTCCGGACCCCATGTAATTCTAGAATGTTCTGGTGTACCTCTTCTAGATGAGTAATTACTGAACTGAGCTGAGGATGATTATCGAGTGGGGGGGGGATTGTCTATAATGGGCCCAGGGGTGTGGACCGCTGACAGCTGCCTGCAACTACTGCTGCTGCTGCTGCCGCTGCTCAAGAAGGGACACCAAGCTGAAGTGGCAGGCTGTCACTAAGGGATGGTGTGTGTGTGTGTGTGTGTGTGTGTCCGTCTGTGTCTCTGTGTGTATGTGTATGTGTGTGTGTGTCTGTGTCTGTGTCTGTGTCTGTGTATCTGTGTGTGTGTGTGTGTCTGTGTGTCTGTGTATGTTGAGAGACACAGGGACTAAGGGACTAAGTCTACCATACATCAGTGGGCGGGGAGGCTGGTTGTTGGGTGGAGGCGAGGGGACCACCGGGAGGTGTCAGGGATGCCTCTCAAAGCCCCATGCAGTAATTGCCGATGACAGAGTTACACATATAGCCCCAGTCCCTTATTGGCGATGACAGAGTCGCAGATATAGCCCTGCTCCTGTAACCAATCTCCCTCAAGCGTCTTAGACTGCTGTTCCCCAAATCCCACAGATTAGACATGAAGGAGATGGA
>NC_137691.1:7052807-7057807 GCF_963989245.1 Nansenia antarctica | reverse complement strand
AATAAAACATGATACACAATAGACAGGTGCACTTTAGGATTTGACAGTCGGATGGAACAGAAATAAGACGCCAGTAAATACCCCACGCAAGGACGCACACGCACAACCCACATAGTGTGAAACACCGACTACACACAGTGTACTGTACACAGTATAATACAATTTAGGTGCCTGAGCTCGACCACCATGTTTTTCAGCAAGTTAGATATGTCCTTTATATAAGTTATGAAGTCCAAATGGCACCCTATGAAAAAAATGACCCTAATATTACTACAATATAAACACCTGTCTCAAGGCTGGGTACACAGCAGGCTACTTGCTAGCTAAACTAGCTAACTAAAATGTTATATGCATCTGCCTATGGTCCTAGCGGTCACCAGCAACAGTCACTGAACATGTAACTACCGAGAGGCTACAGACTCACTCACTGAACATGTATGCACATAGATGTGTGATACCTGGACATAAACAAAACCTTCAAAAAGGGTTTAGGCAAGGCAAGTTTATTTGTATAGCACATTTCATACAACAAGGGCAATTCAAAGGGCTTTCCAGTAGGCCTATGTGTTATTATCCATATTCTAAAGGCTTGCTTAGATTAGTTTTTTGTTTGTTTTTACAGATTAGATTATATTTTTATTCTGGAAAACTATGTAAATTAATGCATATTTTAAGTAGATAATGTATCATTTGTATATTTAAACATAAAAATTCAGAAAACAATAAATGTACCCATCCATGGGTTTGACCTTTCATCTGACTCCGCCTCAGTGTCCTGCATTCGGGTCCACAAGTCCCCTGCCATATTCTGCTCCCCTTCGCGTCAGTCGAGCATAGCTCGATATATATATATAAAAAAAATATAATAATATATATATATATATAATTATTAATTTTTTTGGGGGGGGGGGCGGCCCGACCGGCCCAAAACTAGCGCAGCCCACCTGCCAGCGGGCAGGTAGATTGTATGGCCAGACAGTCCAGCGGTGGCTACGCGCGAATCATAGGAAGGGGAGCAAGATATGGCAGGGGACTTTTTCTGTCAAAACTCCGGTTTTGAAGAAAAGCACTCCATACCTTTAAGAGGTGATAACCACTAATAAGCTGCCAAACCAAAAGGTCTATCATATCAAAACATAATCTAGGGATGTATAGGAATTTAAAAATCACATCTAGAATTTGCCCAGAATTTGGTAATGAAATGTTCAATTTGGGGGTTTGGCCAACTGTTATAAACTGTTTAATAACCGCTTCCAATACAAACGGAACCAAATTAATTGTAACAGTAGTTTGAAAAACATTAGTGTAACATACATAATACATACATGCAATTTCAAAGTACAAATATAGTGTTGTCAGGGCTTGACATTAAGCTTTTTCAGTGAACTTATCTATAACTTTGCATACCTGCATTCTTATGAATATGTTGGTTTTGTTTTTGATGAAATACGTGCTTTAGGGAGGGTATTAAGTTATTTAACATGATGGCATATTTTACATGTGAATACAATATTACTAAAAAGGTCATATCATTGTTGTTATTTGTATTTTGTACTGTGCAGCCAAAAAGGCTATCGTAAATCTTTGCGCAAGTAACGTTATTTATACTTATAATATATACTATACTATATATATATTATATTAGTTTACTCTGCATAAGACTGCAGGCTTGTGTGTTGTTAATATTGTAGCGAATGGGAACTTGGTAGTGTAACTCGAACCCCGATCTCCCGCATAAAAGAGTTAAAAGAGTTAAAAGAGTTAACTCACTTGGCGGAGCTTTTAACGGGCCTCGGGGGGGCTGGGAACGCGGGGAGGTTAGTTAATGCCCCATGCGGGAGTCGAACCACGATCTCCCACATAACCGGCGGCCGCGCTAACCACTATGCCAAGTGAGTTAACCCTCTAAAGGTGCTAACGGACCTCATACATATTCGTCACGTCTACCATTCTAAGTTAGCTCGGCTGAGCGAAAGAGTTTTATTCCTTTTGGGTGAGGAGAAAATAAAACCATGCCCAGTTCATCGTCTCCGATATTGATTCTCCCCGAGTGCAACGTCGGTGGAAGCTGCCATCATCAACGTTAACATACGTGATACATGTTGTAATTCACTGTGTGGGCACGGGGTGGCGCTGTCACAATACCTGAGGCAGGTGTCTATAAGGTAGCATGTCATGTGTTGTTGTCGTCAGGTGTAGACCCCTGATGATGTGGGTCTCTGAAATAGAGGAATACATCTAGTTTGACATTAAATTACCATCCTTATTATAAACAAAAAATATTTAATGGGTCATTTTTTATAGGGTGCCTTTTCCCTCCCCAGTACAAATCAGGTCGTATTTTGTCTAAATTTGGACAAATACTAATTCCATTAGTTTTTTCATGTATAGTCAATTGTTATTTATTATGAATACAATGATATGTGTTGTTCATTCAACTTCAATCTAAAAAATAACTAATAAAAACGTATACATTAATTATTATTTAATTTTCCTGATCAATATATATTGAATCAATTTGTTGGGGTTTTGTCCACCCTGTTTTGCTACTGTTACACTCTGTTAGACCTCTGCCCACCCTCTTATGTTGGAATTTTTCTATCATAGTTTAATTAAATTACCAAATAGCAAGTGTATATTTATAGTTACATAAAGATATGGAATGGGTTGATTACACATGTTAGAAACTTGTAGTAATTCTGATCATAATTCACTTTTCTAAAGAAAAAAAGTGGAAGAATATGTCCCATTCTCATAATGTGCACTTATTTTTCTCAATATATGCTGTTTAAAAATGATTTCATTGTAAAGACAAATATCTGATTAGAGTGAGGGACATATAATTCCTATTTAAAAAGTATTTTAATAGCAATCATGCACTGAAAACACAATTAAACAATGATGTCTATGTCCTATGTCCTGCCTATGTTGTTAATATATCTAAATCAGTGGAGGCTGGTGACTTCCAGAATTGAGGAGGCCAATTTTGTTTCCGCTTGCTCGCTTCACTCGCGATGGAATGTTCCCTGTTCTTCTTATCTGTCTTTGTTAAACATTATTAATTTGTGTTTGGCGGTACTGAAGGGATTGGGACACTCTCAGGATGGTGGATGAAGCAGCTTTTATTGCCTGCACAATGGGTCATCAAATAAACAAAACAATTGGCATGAATCTCTGGTCCGCCTGCAGCAGCTATTGTCCCTTCTGCTCAGGCTCACAACATTCACCACAACATACTACATACAATCAATGACATGTCAAAAGCACTCAAACACTATGTCAATCAGACACACAACATACAATTCAGAATAATACTTCATCCATTTCTAATATTTATCCTGCAGAACAGCACTCATACGCGTGTGGCGGAAAAAGGTACTACACGGAGGCCAGGCCTCCTGTTCCCACCCATTTTCAGTGATTTGGCCAATCACATATT
Organism: Nansenia antarctica; assembly: GCF_963989245.1. NCBI lineage: Eukaryota > Metazoa > Chordata > Actinopteri > Argentiniformes > Microstomatidae > Nansenia > Nansenia antarctica. The sequence continues at coordinate 7,054,368 of NC_137691.1, read as the reverse complement.
GCCATGAAAAAAATTGCATTACATTGACTTCTATGTGAAACCACTTTCCGACAGGAGGCCTGGCCTCCGTGTAGTACCTTTTTCCGCCACACGCGTGTATGAGTGCTGTTCTGCAGGATAAATATTAGAAATGGATGAAGTATTGTTCTGAATTGTATGTTGTGTGTCTGATAACAAATATAATTATTGCTTTTTTAAATCTCTCTCTCTTCTCTCAAATTATTGGGGAGGCCAGGCCTCCTCCACCTCTATGGAGGAGCCTCCACTGGTACACACACACACACACACACACTACTGTAACACCAGCAACAGAAATAGACACAATTGCTAATTATGGGTCACGCTATATGGATCTATATAAGTGGTGGTGTTGTTGTCAAGGAGATGCTTGTGGTTTGACCCTTTAAGTCTTTTTGGGGAGTTTGAATCTGAGCCACACGCGAGTGTTAGGTAGGGTCATAGTCAGGGGTGCACATAACTGGTGCGCCAGTGCGCATGCGTCGCCAAAATGCATGCTGCGCGGCAGATCAGCCGCATGAAGGCGCTCTTGCGCACCAACATTTTTTTTTTTTTTTTTTTTTTTTTAAAGTTGATTTCTGTGTTTACAGAACAGAGCAGTGCTTAAAGAGATGTCCGTTTATATCAGCGTGTTTAAAGAACAGACATTCAGTTAGTGCTTAGAGAGATGTCAGTTTATTTCAGTGTGTTTAAAGAACAGACATTCAGTTAGTGCTTAAAGAGATGTCAGTTGATTTCATTGTGTTTAAAGGAGTCGGACAGACTTTCATTCTTAAAGAGCAGTCATTTGATTTTGCATTTGTTTCTTTTGTTTTGCACACAATAATTTGGTCGTTCATCTTTATTTATGAATAAATGTCGTTTTGCTAATAATATATCCATGTATCCCTTTTTTATCCATCCTGTGGGACGGGTCGTGACTCGCGAGCTCGGGGAGCACCAAGCAGCATCCCTAGGCGCTCCTCTGAGCACTGGCCCCCAAAAGTTATGTGCACCCCTGGTCATAGTCATAGTCAGGTAGACGGTTAGGCAGGGTCAGAGGATCAGGAGAAAAGCTGCTCTCAGGTCTGCAGATTCTCAGGACAGCGCCACTGGTGGACTGAAGATAGACACAGATAAACTCAGTTTACCCACCTTTTCATTGGGGTGAGTAGGATTTAGCCTCCTTTACACACACACACACACACACACACACACACACACACACACACACACTCACACACGCACACACTCACACACTCACACACACACGCACACTCACCCTAGGGTTTAGTGGTTAGGGTGGTTTACCCTCCTTTTCCGCTAGACAACTGTAATTTCCCCAAAATTAGTTTTATTTTATTTTCTCATTTTTCATTTTTTTAATTATGATGACTGACTGGTATAGAGGATTCACTTACTTTAGACAAATATACTTTTTGATTGAGTCGCTTTAGAGAAAAGTGTCATGTGTCAAAAATGGTGTTCAGTGTTAGGGTTAGTTTATTTTTATTTTTATTTTTATTTTTATGGCCGGCGCCATCTAAAGCCTTTGTCAAGCAGC
>NC_137691.1:7022807-7042807 GCF_963989245.1 Nansenia antarctica | reverse complement strand
AAGCCTCATCATCTTCACTTGTTGATGTTGGAAGGGTCTGTCTGATGTGAATGTTAGGCCATGCATCCAAAAGACAGTGCCCTCTCTGTCCTCCATGTCATCCCCCTCTCTTTACTCCTCTCCTACACTCCTTCTCTCACGGCGGTGATGAATGTTGAGACTACTCGCGAAAGGGTCAAAGGTTACAGGTTGAGTGTGTTGATCATGTGTGGTCATGTTTCCCACCACAGAAGGTTGCTTGTGTGTCCTCAAAGAGAGACAACCTCAGAGGACACAAACACACTCATTTATTTAATTGCATTGATTGTACAGTAATAGGGCTGCATATTTAGTTTTTACACAACTGGAATCAGGCAATAAGATAGACACCAGGATAGATATAGGGTGTTATGACCCCTCAGATTTGTTCTGTTTTTAATTGTTTTCATGTTGAATGAATTACTATAATACAACGTTTATTGTATTTTTATTTTTGATCGTAATTATTATTATTTATTTTTTTTAAACACCAGTCACTGTGGACTGGTCATATACAATTGACTAAAATAGCAAAAGAATAATAAGTATTGCGTTGATGATATTATAAGATATACAACTGGAAGAATGAAACACATTTATGAAATTTGAAATGACCATTGAACAGCCAAATGGGTATGCTTAGAAAAACTATGCAGCAAATATACATATTTTAATAACAATAACAACAACAATAACAATAATAATATTAATTATAATTATTATTATTATACTTATTATTCATATTCATATTCATATTCATATTCATATTCTTATTCATATTCTTACTCTTATTCATATTCCTATTGTTATTATCATTATTAGACATACGAGTAGGCAGATTGCAGGAAAAATCTGTTTCCGATGTTATGATACCTTCCTCGTGCCCTTGGTGCCCCCCCTCGAAAATCTCAGCTGCATGAAGCCCCTGAATGACACTTAACTTAAGTTACTATGCAATTACAAAACAACCAGGCCTCCTGCATTACAGAACAGCTACACGTTACCAGAGAGATTAGAGCGTTGCTCCATAGCTACTAACTGAAGCGCTTCCCACAAATGACTATGTCTATCCACATTTCAAATCCTTGATTAAACGTTTAAAGAAAAAAAAATCTCAGAGATGGTTTTGTGCATCATCATCATCATCATCATCATCATCATCATCATAGTCATCATATAAAACAGGGCTTACAACATTTAATTATTAGGTACAATAGTGAAGAGTGTCCTTACATGAACCCCACATGGGAAGTCTGTCTGTCCCTCTGCGGTAGACAGGATCCAGTAGGTCGGATTTGTAAAGGTTCCCAAGGACAGTGTTGGCCAGCATTAAGGACCGGAGGATAGGGCACCTCTTGAATAGAGACAGGTAGCAGTGGAGGTGAGGCGAGTCCAAGCAGGTCACATGTTACTGAGAGAGTCTATAGCACAAAACTACAGAGGAACCGCATAAGCACAAAGGCAGAGAGTGAGCGGAGCGCGAGAGAGAGAGAGAGAGAGAGAGAGAGAGAGAGAGAGAGAGAGAGAGAGGCGTACAGTGTATACAGCCGTGTGCCCACAGTAAAGCAGAGATCAAACCCTTCTTGGCGCTTGGTCTCTCCCACCCTCCCTCCCTCCTCCCCCTCGGTCTCTCTCTCCTCCCCCTCGCTCTCTCTCTCTCCCTACCTCTCTCTCTCCCTTTCTCTCTCTCTTTCCCTCCCTCTCTCTCTCTCTCTCTCTCGTCTCAATGACTATCTTCTTGTATTCCTGCTCTATACTATTTCCTCAGGTCTTTCCTCTTTCCTCTGTTCTCTTTCTCTTACTGACTCTCTTTTCCACCCCCTCCCTCTCTCTCTCTCTCTCTCTCTCTCTCTCTCTGTCGCATTCACTCTTTCCTGGTTCCTCCAACCCCCCTGGAAGTAAACGGAACAAGTGCATAAGATTCCTACAGCTAATTCCGCTTCTTAAGACAGGAAACCTAATATGTGAGGACAACTCTGTGGAAGGAGAGGGAGAGAGAGAGAGAGAGGAAGGGAGTAAAGGAGAGGGAGGGGGATAGGACTGAAGGAGGGATCTGAGGGGAGAGAGAGAGAGAAGGAGGGAGAGAAGGGTTAATAGTAATTGAAGCTAAGAAGAGAGAGAGAGAGAGGGAGGGAGGGAGGGAGGTAAGGAGAGCGAGAGATGGTCAAGGGATAGAGAGAGAGAGAGAGACTTGGGGGAGAGAGTGAGAAAGTGAGATTGGCAGATGAAAGCATAACACAGCAGGGGAGAGATGAGGAGTGTGTGTTTGTTTGTTTTGTTTGACTTAGGGATGAATTCACACACTTGTTTAGAGTGCTTCTCCGACGCGCTCCTGTGTCAGATTCTGTGAAAGGCTGTGGATCCAGTGGGACTGCTACACACCGTCCGCAGATTATACACACCCTATCTATCCTCATGACAGACACCTCGGTTAGTGGGACCGATCAAGGGCAGAGTATCCTCCAGGAGAATTTCCTACTGATCTTATCAACTCCCGGAGACTTTCAGGAGCCTCTCTCCAACAGTCTCACACTTTCACACTCTGAACTTGCTTTTTCATTTAGCATACTTGTTGTTCCCTTTTGGGACCTCGTTCTTAATTTAGTAGCCCATTCAGTCATCTGAAGGGTAGGGTTGGGGTTAAAGTAGAGAGCCTTCCTTCACCTGTTGCTTCTTCACTGATAGATAATTATGGCGAAAAACACTCGACACAAAACACAGCACTCCTGATCCTTATTAACAAGTTAACTCCTGCTAACCGCACCGTACCGGTTTTGAAAGAAGATGGAGCTCGGATTTAATCAAATGTGCTGGCAGGGACCAGGGTGTCATATAAGAAAAGTAGGAGAGAGAGAGAGAGAGAGGGAGGTGGGGGTGGCAGTGGCAGTGTGGCCGGGGAGGGAGGGGTTGGTGAGATTGACTCATGGTGCAATGTCGAGTAAATGTCAATCTAATTCGAATGTGCTAAACGGTCCTCCCAGAAGTCCTCTCTCCCCCACCTCCCCCACCTCCCCCCCTCACCCAACCCCCCCACCTCCCCCACCTCCCCGTGTCCTGGATCACAGGTGGGGGCATGTGGGCACCGCTGGCACTGGGTGGCTGTATTGAATATCTGGCTGCGCAGAGCTGCTGTGTATTTAGAGTATTTAAAGGGATAGTTCACCCAAATTACACACATGCTTGGCTTCTTACCTTGAGAGGGTTTCCTTTGGCCAAGGACGAACCCATTCAGCCCATACTTTGGTTCTGTTTATCTAGGGTTAGCCTAACCCTAACCCTTCTTAAACCAATGGAATTCAATGGACCATAAATGAGGTCGTCATGTTTTAAAATGCCCCTTTGAGTTTGATCTTATTTTAAGAAGAAGTCATTTAATGTGTCAGTGATTTTGCATGACAAGTGGTGCGTATATATGTGAATGAGGGCCTACTTATTAACTGATTGAGTATTTATGTGGACACGTGTTTGTGGCTTATGTTTTGGAGTGTTTGATGAGAGCAGTAAAACCCTGTTAGGCTTGGCAGGGGGCCTGATGGTGTCAATACTGAGAAGAAGAATGTGCATGTAAACTCATATCCATGTGTTCGTGCACATGCGCATATTCATGCGCGTACACATGCGCGCGCACACACACACACCTACACCCTGACCCACACACACACACACACACACACACACACACACACACCCTGACCCACACACACACACACCACACACACCACACACCACACACACACACACACACACACACACACACACCACACACACCACACACACACACACACACACACACACACACACACAACACCCTCTGGCCACATTCCAACAAGGGGTTGGTTTGGGGGACAGTAAGGAAGGGCAGCAAAGTGGAGCTGTAAGCACATTTCACCATCTGAGAGCATGAAGATAGAATTACAGTGACACATACTCCCTCTCTCCCTCTCCCCCTCCCCCTCTCCTCCCCTCCCTTACTTTCACAGCTCCTCTCTCTCTCTAATAAAATGTTTACAAGCCATTAAATATGGCAACTTTACGCAGGACATCTCATTCCTCCCTCTCTGATCTATATATGTCCCCTTAACTATGTCCCCTTAACTATGTCCCTTCAAGCCCCACTACCGCCAGCTGCTGGAGCTGTTCGGCACGGTACTGGAGGACTTGAACAACCCCAATGCAACGTACTACTGCATCCTCACCCTTACCGCCATGAGTGCTTACAGTTACACCGGCACAGAGGAGATGGTGAGTCCCCTCTAGTCACATGTCATTATTGCCCACTTAAATTCTTCAATTTCACCATATTCTGCCAACCTGTGACCCATACCATGCGAATATTTCCTTTTCACATTGCGTAGCTGTCTTAATGAGGGCTGAACTGGCCCAGAAACATTGTGGTACCACTGAGGAAAGCAGATAATGTGCCGTAAATAATCAACGAGACGTCCTTGATATAACTTCTACGATAAAATGATCCAATCAAATATTCGGCACCACTACTGAACTGTTCTTTAAGATAATATTTATTCGAGCACATCAGCAAGCAATAGCATCAGCAAGCAATAGCATCAGCAAGCAATAGCATTTCATTCCATGGAAAGGGGTCTTATCTAGCTTCACCTCCGCAGGCCAGTATCAGCTAGTCGTCAATAGGTTAACTGCAGAAGCTTCACCAGACAAGAGCCCCGTTTCGCCTTGGTGCATAGTCTTTATACATGTTCCTTAACATTTAGGGATGGGCTGTCCTTCTATCTGGTAGGTTTTATGGTAAGCGTCTGTTCTATATCGGTATGTGGCCTTTGACTTCTTTCAGTGTCCGAACGAGTGTGCTGTGTGTTATCTTCTTCTTCTGACCCCCCGGTCGTTTGTCATGGTGAGAGTGTTCGGACACTCTGTCGGCAACGGTATCCACCTATGTGAGCAGCCTAGTCTTGCGCGACGTTAGACACACACACATTCTGTTATGTTTTTTAAGAAACCCGTAAGCATATGCACACAGTTATGTTTTTAGGATGTACAGATATTTTGATAGTTATTTTGGGTGTATTCTACGTGCGTTCTAAAGCACTAATTGGCCAGTTAATTGATCTTCAAACACATTCCCTCCTGACTTGGTCAGTAGGCCCTATGTCCTTATCAGGATCGCTTGTGTAAACATCACTGTTGCCAGGCCCACAGAGTCCCATGACTTGGGATTCGATTAACAAGTTAAAATACAGTATAGAAGAATAGACTTATCATTAATCATTAGTTATGAAAGTATAAAATCAGTACAGGAAAATAGAATATCATAACAGCAGGTACAAAATGGTTGTTAGCACATAGGTAAAAATAAGCAATCACTTCTAGTTATTTTAATACAAATCCCCAACACGTTCCTTCATCCCAAGACTGGTCATTGCCCTCAAACACCTCATCAAAGCAGACCAGGTTTGTTATGTGTTGATGTGTCATTCCCTCAACAGAACTGTGTTGTGTTGTGCTGATTGGACTTTTTTTTCAGGTATGATGATTGAGTAAACTACAGCAACTGCAAGCACACTTAATAATAATAAATATATATGTATAATAACAATAAGTGTTGTTTGCTACTGCAAGAACACTTAATAAATATACCGGTATATGTACAATACTGCAAGCACACTTAATAAATATATATAAGTTACGGTACATGTGGGAATACGGTACATGTGGGAAAACTAGGGTTAGGGTTAGGTGCTACGCCGACTTGGTACATGCTGGCATGTCTAACCCCAACCCTAATCCTAACCCTAACCCTACCCCTAACCCTAACCCTAATCGTAGCACCTATAACCCTAACCCTAGTTTTCCCACATGTACCGTATTCCCACATGTACCGTAACATATATATATATATATATATATATATATATATATATATATATCGGGATAGGGGTAGGACATGATAAGCTTAGGCTACATCCTACTCCCTTTCGAACAGTGATACCTGTACTTTTCGTTATTAGTTATTTATTTTTTATTTTAAATCATGTTCGAAATTAAGGTTCATTCATTCATTCATTCATATATGTACAATAACAATAAGTGTTGCTTGCTACTGTCCACCTGATCTCATATCAGAAACCCTGTCCACCTGATCTCAAATCAGACAACATATCTCATATCATATAGGATGGTACTGGACTCACTAGCCAGCCGGGGGGTGAACACCTGGGTGCTGGGCAGCAGATCCAGGCTCTCCAGGACAGGGTCCAGCATGCTGGAGAAGACCAGGCGCTCCACTGCTCTCTGCTGCCCTCTGGAGGAGCTCTCACCCTCAGACACTCTGGTCCCCATGACCTCCAGGACGGTCCTCAGGATGGTCCTCAGGATGGTCCTCAAGCTGCTGGTATCAAACCTGCTGCTACCATCTCTGACAGACAGTGTCTGCTGGTCCAGGGTGAGCTGGTACTTAAGGTGGTCCACGGTGCGGTCCAACAGGTGCTGGCTGGAAGACTGGGCCTAGCAGTAGCAATATTGCTTCAGAATGGTGTTCTGTTTTATTTGTTATCAAGCATTGGCATTTGAGGGAGTTTCTTTAAAAGAAAAAGTTCACAGCAGACTATCTACAGTTACACCAATTATGTCCATCAATATGTTGTATTTCATATAGAAAATGTGATATTCTGACGATTCTAAATTCCTGACTAAACACACAAACACAAACACTGTTACACTAACATCAACAAATGGAGGTCTCCAGTCATCACTCTGAATACTGGTGAAGTGACAGGCATCCGTTAAACAATTTATCAAGTCTGTGTGGTCATGTTCTATTTATTCTCTCATCTGTCACCCCTTGTGTTTTCTCTGTCTGAAGAAAAACAAAATTGCCAAAAAGCTTGCAATGGGAAATACAATTTATTTTTATTTTGGAAAAATAATCTGGGAAAAATTGGCTTTTTCCCATGTTAAAGGCGCCGTCTAATGATCGCGGTTCGAGCCTCGGCTGGCCACATGTCGAAGTGTCCTGGGGCAAGACACTGAACCCCAAATTGCTCCCAGTGAGCGGGCCGGCGCCTTGCATGGTAGCTTGCCGCCATTGGTGTGTGAATGCGTGTGTGAATGGGTGAATGAGAGGCCGTTGTAAAGCGCTTTGGATAAAGGCGCTATATGTGCAGTCCATGCAGGCCATTGTCCTCCATGCTGCGGACAGTGTGCCAGAGTCTGTCTGTCAGACACCCACAGGTCAGTCAGAACGGACGTGAGCAGTCGGATTTTTCAGAATGAACCCTATTAATAATGACATTGAGGGGCATCCTTTGAAAATACATTATAGCTAGCTGAACAGGTTTATATTGGGTTGGAGGAATGGAGTGTATCCTTGGTCCCCATGGCAGATACGTTGTCAGTGCTGGCATGCACCATCGGGAAAGATGTGTTCATCCCACTTGCAACTGAGTGTGTTCAGTTGGGCCTCAATCTCAATGACGTCATAGACGACCCAGACCTGCGCCGCTGCACGTAAGTAGCCGTGTGTGTGAAGTGGCATACAAACACACACACAGCCATTTTTGTCTTGAGCAAGTTCAAAACAGGCTTAGTTTTAACACACCCTTAAACGAGATGTGTTCGTTCCCAATCATTATAGGTTTCATTTATGTTGTGTCCTGACTTTTTAGCTAATGTACAGTACATGCCCCAACCTGTGGTAGACTTAAGCCAGCATTATACAACAAGTATGGTTGCACAGTTAGGTCTGGAAATATTTGGACAGTGACACAATTTCCATAATTTAGCCTCTGTACTCCACCCCACTGGATTTGAAATGAAAAAATCGAGATGCAATTGAAGTGCATACTTTCAGCTTTAATTTAAGGGGTTGAACAAAAATATTGTATGAAACGTTTAGGAATTGCAACCATTTGTATACACAGTCCCCTATTTTCAGGGGCTCAAATGTAATTGGACAAATTAACATAATCATAATTAATAAATAAAATGCTCATTTTTAATACTTTGTTGAGAATCTTGTAGGCAATGACTGCCTGAAGTCTGGAACCCATGGATATCACCAAGGGTTTCCTCCTTTGTGATGCTTTGCCAGGCCTTTACTGCAGCTGACTTCAGTTGTTGTTTGTTCGTGGGTCTTTCTGCCTTTAGTTTTGTCTTCAGCAAGTGAAATGCATGCTCGATCAGGTTGAGATCAAGGGATTGACTCAGCCATTGCAGAATATTCCACTTCTTCGCCTTAATATATACATATTCTACCCTAAATAGTTCACAAAAGAAGTACAACATTCATAGAAAAATAACAATGGTGTGATTCAAAAAATGGTACAACAGCATTGGGGTAGTGTTTGTTACACTTTGAGTTTGCTAAGCATTCGCCTTTGCATTAAAGCCATTGTCAGTGATATGAGAGTGGAACCATTAAGATATCATCATAACCAAAGCCGTTATGGACCAATTGTGGTCACAGGAACTTTGTAAACAAATGATGCACAGCTTCAAATCATGTTAAAAACATAATGCGTGACATGTCATGGAATGGCATTCCTTGAGCAATACAGAGATGCCATACAATCAAGTGCTATTTGCATGATACATTCTCATCTACATTCTCATCTACGTGCAAAAATGTCCCCTTCCTGCTGGAGAGACTGCATCAAGTCCAGAAACACTATTGGACGGAGTTCGAAATTGCGTCTTCAGCTATTAGTATTTTATTGATTGCCTATGTGTCTATTTGGCGATACCCACGCACCTTTTCAAAATGGGAATACAAGATCTTAGAAAGTGCTGAGCCACCAGAAGTGCATAAAAGGCGTGGAGCGCAAGGAATAGGCCCCCTAGTTGACTAACTTATGTTTAATTGCATTGAGTGTTAATTTTTGGCATTTGCTGCTCGTTGAGGGGGGCCTCTTCCATCCTCACACCTGTCGTGACTCGTCCGTCTTCTTCGAGTTGGACTGTGACTCGATGGCCATCGTCATCTCCACTGGCTGGAGCAGCCCGCTCTCTTCTGAAACACACACACGTGGGAAACTTTAGTTATGGACTCTCGTACCCGTTTCACACGACTGAACTGAGCCAAAGCTGAGCTATACTGGACCAAGCTGAGCTGTACCGGCTGGTTACGCCTTCACCGTAGTGACTGGAACTGCTGGGAAGGACAATGTGAGAAAGAAAATATCTGAAGCCCTGTAGTGTGTGAAGCTCCTTGGCGGCGGATTTTCCCAAACACAGATATACGGTAACTAAATCCTGGACTAGATCACACTTTCAATGGAGACAGTTGCTGTGAAACTCACTGTTGCTAAAGGCTAGGATGAATGGCCCAATCAAGAGCAGAGAAACTCCCTTTCTCACTAGAGTATTGGTAGATGAAAACAAAAGCAGTATGAGCTCATTGTCAAAGACCTGGCGTCGGAGATGAAGAGAAATACCACATACATACATGCATTGCTTTACCCGACACGTCATCACGAAGCTACGCAGGTCACAGAGGGACAGGGAGGGCGAGATAACTGACTGTGGGATTATTAATGATTATTAATGATGTCACAGTAGGACGATCTCATTTCACATCGTCTCATCTCCTGGCTGTCACTGAGGCATCTCTGGCTGGCACATCATCGGGATCCACAGCACCTTGAGAAGTCCAAACTGGGGGGCGCTTAGGTTGCGTAGCGGGTTAAGCGCTGACCATGTAACCGTAGGGTCCCCGGTTTTCGATTCCGGCCGGCCGGGGACATATCCTGCATGTCATCCCTCCTCTCTCTCTCTCACCCATCCTTCCTGTCTAAATCTTCACTGTAACTATCAATTAAAAAATGAAAAATATGAGTGGGACAGCCCAACTCAGAAGAAATAACTAGAAAAAAGAGAAGTCCAAACTGCTGGACATTTCGTCAGGTCACTGTCGAGGGCAGGGTATGAGAGTACATGGAGAAACAGCGAGAGAGATGTCGTCACCTTGCTTGTTTTGGATGACGAACCTAAAGACCAAAAACAATTCTACTCTAACCCCCTCTTCTCTTACGTCTTTGACACTTCTCCTTTGACACCATCTAAAATAAGATTAGATTTGACAGGTTCGGTTAGTCATACATCAGAAGACAACAAGCTCCTATTCTTCCAGATCAACACAAGTGTCTAGGGGGAAAGGGGCTAGGCGTTGTTTCTGTTTCCTAACTCCCTTGATGTGTTAAGCAATAGTAGAATCTCCCTTTAGCCCTTTTGAGGCAACGGTGGAGCTATCACATTGTATTGAACACATACTGATCTCTTTAGATCTGCAAACACAAAAGGAACTGGACATGGGGTTGTTTTTGCACCAAGTAATACAGTTGCCCCATAACAACTGTTGTGTCCACACATAGGGTTAATTGGGGATACTCTGGGTTTGATTGCTTGTCACTATTGTGTTTCATGTATGATCGATTGCTCTTGGATTGTGATGTGAAGCCTAAGTGATGTGCCTATATCTGTGATGTATTGCTCCTGTCTGTTGGTTGATTGTCTAGTAAAGAACACAGTGACGCTATGCAGTTATGTGTTGTGTGATCCTTACTCCAAACATAACAACAACAACAACAACAACAAGTTGAATGTTACCAGTGTTGAATGTCTAGGTCTGTCCAATACCAATTGTGGGAATATCTAGAGAGTTATGACTAGCAATGCCAGGAGAGCAGAAGAGCCAGATAGAGCAGCCAGGAACTATGCGTGCCTGACAGGGTTCGAACATCGGACATCTTCAATGTCTGAAGGCGACACTTAAGCTTACAAGTCGCCTCCGCTGCATACTGTATGCAGGACATGCATGCTATGTGGACCAGTTGAGCACAGCCCAGACGGTCAAGTGTTGTGGGTGTCGAACTTTCTGGCTCATAGTCCAAAGGCCACCCGCTTCTAAAGGCTGTAGAAAAGGCACTATTATGGGTTTTGGCAGTGGTAATTCTTGGGCTCATTAAAAACATTAAATCTTCCTAATTCTTAAAAGGGCAATCTTAAATGTAATAATATACAGCCATTGATTATTGAGGAACATAACTTAGAAATGCCTCATTAGCTTAGATCAACTGTCTTACCCCACCACAACCCCAAATATAAGCTTGTTTTTACACAATTTACTCCGTTTGTAAACAATGCAAAAGTAAACAAACTGCATAGCTGCAAAACATAGTTTATCTATCATGTTGATCTAATGGATGCGTAGTGCTTGTATCCATAGCCCTGTCTATGACATTGAGAGTGATTCCTTTTCTCAAGCCCCTGCTTTACCAAGCACATAGCAGGGAGCTTTGTTGTTGCTTGAACCTTTAAATATGCAACTTAATGTGAATGCACATATATATAATATATAATAATATATAATATAATAATATATAATATAATAATATATAATATAATAATATATAATAATGAGGCCAAGAATGACCAATAATAAAAAATAATTTTGCCATTTAGCAGACGCTTTTAATCCAAAGCGACTTACAATTACGAATTACAGGGACATTCCCCCTGGAGTAACTGAGGGCTAAGTGCCTTACTCAAGGGCACACTAGTAGTGGTGTGGTTTCAGGCGGGATTTGAACTCACAACCTTCCGATCACAAATCCAACTCACTATCCACTAGACCACCACTACCACAGCCTAGCAGTTCCATAGAGGCAACACGATAGGAGAAGGTGACATTTGGACTATTATTTATCATGCTCCTTTATTGCTCTGCCACAACAACAACAACAACAACAACAACAACAACAACAAGTTGTCAAACAGCAGACAGAGACAGGCAGCCAAGATGGCAGCCTTGTATAGATCCGAGAAGATCAGATAGATGGTAGTCGCCTCACCTTGTCCTCTGATACAGAGAACTGTAGTTAGGTGAAACGTCCTCCTAGGGCTTGTTTCTGGACAGGACTACAATGGCCAAACTGTTCAGGCGGTTGGAAAGTTGTAGAACATTCACATTTCGAAATGTGCTGTGTAGAACAGGTGAGTGTCTGTCGTGTGGGAGTAGTAGCGTGTGGTATTTTAGAAGCCCATTAGGGATTTCCTAACCTCACCTGCACATACCTTGTGTTTTTTCCTTCTGTTGTGTTGTATTTATTTTGTCAGACAAAACAAAACTAATACATCACATTTTGATCTCTTTCTATAACTTTCTGAAGGTTTCACCTCACAGAATACATGCCAGAGTTTGCGTGCATACACATGTGTGTGCGTGTCTGTGTGTGTGTGTGTGTGTGTGTGTGCGTGTGTGTGTGTGTGTGTGTGTGTGTGTGTGTGTGTGTGTGCGTGTGTGTGTGTGGAGAGTGCGACGTGGCCCAGACCTGGCTGCGTGTGCTTCCAGGGGAGGATGTCCATTCCCGTGCGGCAGAAGGAGCGGTCGGTGTGGGACTCTGTGCTGTACAGAACCTCCTGGGTCCGCTTGTCCCCGGGGTTCTGGGCCTTGACCCGCACCTCCAAGATGGTGATCTCCTTCTCCTTCCGTTTCCCCGCTTTGTTCTTCACCTGGGTCCGCTTGGTGTCCACCCAGACCACCCGCTCTTTCACCGACGACCTACACACACACACACACACACACACACACACACACACACACAAACCTCTGAGCCTTCAGAACTCCACATCTGTCACAGAGACAGAACACGCTGCCTAACATAATCTTACACACACACGCACACACACACACAAAACTGCCATCCTGTGGAGACTCACTCTTCTATGCCCAGGTCAGCCAGTGTGGTGTCCAGGAAAGGGAACGGTTGGTCAGCGCTCAGGACTTCAATGGGAAAGTTAACCGTCATGGGCAGTTCCCACTGCAGCTGGGCACGTACCATGGTGCCCGACGTCCTGGGGGGGTCAGTGGGGCAGCCTGGCATCTCCCCGTTGGTTTGGCCCGTCGGCGCCTCGGCCTCCTGGGCCACCGAGGATTGGTCCGTCTCTTCGCCTGCCAGCGTGACTGAAAAAATATCAAATAAATCAGACGTATCCTTCCCTCACTCTCTTTCTCTCCCTTTGTGTTTGGTGTCTTGGTGTTAAAGTCTTATTGTCTTGCGCTCTCTGTCGTCGGTCTCTCTCTGTTTACCAAGTCCTTCTCCGACTTCAGGGATAGAAAGCAAGTCGTCTTAAACTCCCAACGATGGTGGGAGCCTTTCCTCTCTCCTCCTCTCTGATACAGGGACGTATGTAGGGGAGACTGTGCGGTTGTTGTGGTACTGCATGCAGACCTGCTCTCTCCCTCCCGGGGATTTAAACTCTCAGTGTGAACGTGTGTAATGTGGCGCTCGGACGCGAGGTTTATTGGACTGTCAAGTGACGTGATGATGGACGGACACGTTTTTATTGCCAGGGGATTCTCCTCTGTGTAGATTAGCTTTGTTGTTCTGTGTGTGTGTGTGTGTGTGTGTGTGTGTGTCAAGTATATCTGTGTGGTGAAGTCGGTGCCCTATTGTTTCCATTATATCTGTATGAGCTTTCTTCTTCTTATGTTTTCTTGGTGTTTAGGGTTAGGGTTAGGGTATTATTATATATATATATATATATATATATATATATATATATATATATATATATATATATTCAAATGTGTGTGAGTGTGTCTGTGTCTGTGTCTGTGTGTGGTTGTACGCATGTGTGTGGATATGTGATGTGTGTGAACTCAGGGGCCCCCATTGTGAAAATGCATCAATGTTCAGTCAGTGTATCTACAAGGAGAGGGTTCCTGTAGTTTGTGTGAACGCCAATGGGTCCTACTTCCCCTTCTAAATGAATGAGCAGATGGGTAAACAAGTACGTAGTGTAGGGTCAAAAGAACATGTGACCGGGGCGCTTAGGTGGCGTAACAGGTTAAGTGTCGACCATGTAACCGCAGGGTGCCCGGTTCGATTCCGGCTGCGGACATACCCTGCATGTCATCCCTTCTCTCTCTCTCTCTCACCCATCCTTCCTGTCAAAAATCTCTACTGTCTCTATCAATAAAAAGAAAAATATGAGTGGGACCCTAACCCCACTCAGAAAAAAATTACTTAAATAAAAGAACATAATATAACCACGTTTTTAACCTTACAATTCTCTTTTGACAGATTTATGCATCTCAATTATTAAACACGCTTGATTTGTGATGTATGCCACTACTTTGGCTGCCCTCTAGTAAATATTTAGACCACAACTGATTATTCAGAACTATTTATTCTCTCAGCCTCCATTTTGACAGGAGTCAGGCTGATGTTGACTGATTTTTGCAGCATTCACAGCTCCGTGTGACATTTGCGGCTATAAAAAAACCTGTTCACCCAATAACTCAAGGCCACAAGGTTACGAGGCTCCCCCCTGTGTTTGCAAACGTTTGGCACGTGTCATTCCACACCCAGGGGTGTGTGTGTGTGGTCTCCTTTACAGGCAACAAAACACACAACAGGAGCCCCGTTTCCATTAACACACACGCTTACTGGGGCATGCGACATACCAGGACGGCACAGCGCGCTCTATCACCTAGATACTAACCCCCGACATCACAATTAAAAGATGGACGTTGATTAGGATTTTCCATTTAGAATGAAATGACTGTTGAGACATTTCAGCTATCTTACCCATGAAGGATTTGGCGCTGTCTTTGTTCAAATAAATGATTATGGGACAGTGATTGTGTATGCGTTTCATGTTTTCAGCACTGACCTCATATTGCTTAATGACATCAATTTAAGCTGCTAAAAATGGATAGACTTTGTGAAATTGTAACTGAATAACCTATGATATCTTTTTCTGCTGCTCTTGCTAAGCATATCAATTCAGACCCTAAAATGTATAGCATAGGGTAGTATCAAAAGACTGACCAGTCTATGTCTTGTCTCTATGTGCACCGTCACTCACACACACACACACACACACACACACACACACACACACACACACACACACACACACACATTCTGTCCCTAGTATTCAACAACAGGGACACTGGCTGAGGTCACCCCCCTCCATGTACCAGGGCAGACAGAGTTGACCTCCCCCTCTGATTCTGTTTATTACAACCAAGTGTTACATTTGTGCTCTCTGATATAACCCTCCCGCCCAACACACACACACACACACACACACACACACACACACACACACACACTCCTACCCTCTGCGGTACCCACAGTCTAATTGTATTGAGTAATTCAACCATGAGTTAATTTTACATTTTCTGACAGAGCACAATGATGTCAAGGGGGAGAATAGAGGGGTGAGGTCATGGTGGTTGGTCATGGTAGCAGCTTCTCCCCTCTCCCTCTCTCTCTCTCTCTCTCTCTCTCTCTCCCTCTCCCTCTCCCTCACCCTCTCCCTCTCCCTCTCCCTCTCTCTCTCTCTCTCTCTCTCTCTCTCTCTCTCTCTCTCTCTCTCTCTCCCAAATCAGCCTCCATCCCCACCTTGACACTCCAATCATTGTAAACATTTCCTCACTCTCACAAAAATGACAACATTGTAAAGGAAATGGGGTTGATGGGTAGCTACTAGCTATCTCGGAATTAATTATTGTTCAGGTTTCAAACTAGTTGCTATGATTCTCCTAAATCCTCTCAGGCCAGGAAAGAGTGAGGAGATTCCCGCTGTTGACAAGACTAGCCGGTACTACTGGTCCAATCAGCTATGAGATTACCTTTTGGGCAACCTGCTTTGACCAATCACTTTTCTCTATTTGCCTTGGTTGGGGAACATACAACAATCTAAATATCTGTGACTGTAACCAAAGTGATATACCTGTATATATATAGGCTATAATTCATGTTCAGTCGCACTTGCAAGGTTCATGCATGCCTAAGCAGTTGTTTTGTGAAAACGACACTCCACAGGACATGCCAATTAGTGTCGCCCATTTAAAATTCAAATACTGCAGGAATCAATTTCCATGTAAATCATGCAAACACATCCTCAAGGATATAACAAATGTATATCCAGCTCTCTCTCTCTCTCTCTCTCTCTCTCTCTCTCTCTCTCTCTCTCTCTCTCTCTCTCTCTCTCTCTCTCTCTCTCTCTCTCTCTCTCTCTCTCGTCTCTCATTTTCAACGTTTCCCTTTGAAGATGTAATCAGATCCTCCTTGATTAATCCTTTTTCATGTCCTAGCACGGTTATTAACGATAGATTGGGATGATAGTGCAGGACTATGCAGATTTTTCTGATCTTGCCAATCCCCCCGGTATCTTCATTAGCTTGAATATTCCATTCCAGAGTGGAACTCTGTGCCTCATCAACCAGACAACATGCAAATAGGCTCGCTCCACTCCATGGCACTGTACTTCAGTGTGATGTCTGAAAGATCAGAAAAAGCATTCCAGACATTACATTTTGCATTCAATTGTTCCCATATCTCTGTCTTGTATCGTGTATGGATATGCTAACATGTTCCTTCGCTGTTTGCATGATCTAAAAGGGGGATGTTTACCCCAAAATTCTGACCGTCATGTGTCTTTCTGGTCCTCAGTGCACGACTCAAATGGGCATCAGGACTGATCAGGGCATTCATTCAATGAGAGATATCTTGACTCAGAGATTGTTTTAAAACTCTATTTATTTTTTGTGTGAATGTATAATGTTTTTATAAGGTATTCTACTCTACACCAAAAAACAGAATTACATCGAGGTGCTTCAAAACTTGATTTATTAGTGTAAAACTAATGTTAACTAGTGTAACAAACATTAGTGTGTCAATCGAATCGAATCGAATCGAACAATAAACAATTATGTCATGTTTTTCGAAGCATCTTATTATGAGTGTTTCATACATCGTAAAACGTCCCAAAACCTTCACAGAAATGTGGATGCTTTAGATATGTGGCAGCTCAGTTACCTGTATGTTGTCATGCAAGATGGGATGTCTTTTGTTGACTGATATTGCCACCTAGTGGTCAGACTGATGAACGTTTCTCTAATATAAATAAAGAACAAGAAAAAAGCAATTCTGCCTTCCTCTAGCATTGTAAATGTCCCCTGGTCACATTACTTTTCGTACGATGACTGCTGGATAGATGATTCGCTAACTTAGACAAATGTATTCTAAGTCGCTTTGGTTAAGGCGTCTGCTAAATGCCAACAATGTAAATAAATAAATAAAGTACAATGATGAACACCTCCGATAGTCCCACTAAGAGTAAAAAGCCTGCATGACAGCTGTCTCACCACACGGTGGCACTGTGATTCTATTATCCATATACATACAAAATACATTGGATTGCTTGGATTTGACAGTTTACCTACCTACATACACCTACTCATATCTTCCTGCTTTGCAATGCAATTGCAATGTACAATATCAGTCACCCAGTACTTACAAAGTACATTCTTTATTCAAGAACCTCAGCTATGTCAATATCATGGCTCAATGTGCGGGATCTCTATTACCGTCTGTTCCTCCTGATAACTATGTGTATGGTATGTGTCTGTGTCCGTGTCCGTGTGTCCATGTGTGTGTGTGTGCGTGTATGTGTGTGTGTGTGTGTGTATGTGTGTCTGTGTGTGTCTGTGTGTATGTGTGTGTGTGTGTGTCTGTGTGTGTGTGTATGTGTGTGTGTGTGTGCGTGTGTGTGTCTGTGTCTGTGTGTGTGTGTGTGTGTGTGTGTGTCTGTGTGTGTGTCTGTGTGTATGTGTGTGTGTGGAGAGTGCGACGTGGCCCAGACCTGGCTGTGTCTGTGCATGAGTTGTGAGTGTGTAAAAGCACTCACTCACTTCTAAAGCTTTGTCATTGCTGTCCTTAAGTACAATGAGTGCATAATATTGTCTACTACTCCAGCGAGCGGATGAGGAGCTCCCGCCCCTCCCCTCAGGATTACTGGGTTAATGCAACGATTTGGACACTGAGCTCTGATCAGCTGCTTAATACGGCTTTATTTTATTTATAACACACACATGCACACACACACACACACGCACGCATACACACACACACACACAGACTGATGGGTAAGCTATGTACTGTATCATGTATGCTTATGATGTTTATGATCTCTGATCCTCATCCTCAGGTGGTAGTGTATCCCGTCGTAACATACAGTGGTCTGCATATAATATACGCTGCCGTTTGAACACCCAGGAAATGGCAGATGTCCCGAAACCAAAGTTTCACACAGATTTATGAACAAAGACGCCCCTAAACATGTTGTTTGTGCCCCATCTGTTGCCCCTGTACCCCCCCCCCCACACACACACCACCACCCCTTAATTGACCCCCTATAACTTCACTACCTCACATTCAACCCTAAGTCCCTCTACCTCTGTCATTTTCTCACATACTGATCAGTGCCCCAGACATATCAGAGTGATCAGTAGTCAATCAAATGTTGACTCTGGTGCAATGTCTGTTGAAGTTCAAAGAAACAAAACACATACGCATAATCATCACCCCCTGCTACCCACACACACACTCACTCACACACACACACACACACACACACACACACACACACACACACACACTCACACACACACACACACACACACACACACACACACAGACACACACACACACACACACACACACACACACACACACACTCACACACACACACACACACACAGGGGATTATTCTAATCCTTGTAAAAACAAAGCAATATATTTTTCCCCAAGCCAAGTCAAGCATGAGATGTCCCTCAGCGTTTCTATCAGGATTATGGACATTTCATCCATAACCTCCAGCATTATCTAATACTGAGCCGACATTAATATACTAGGAATGATTGCACATTTTGTCGATGTAAATATCATCAAGGCTACTGTACCAGGCACGCAAGTTGGTCCACGGGTTTATGGTGTGAGTGGCCACCATGGAGCTCTTTGACCGTTCCCACCGATGACCCCTGACCCCCAGCTGACCCTCGTGACCTCCGCAAACTGACCTCCCTGTGGGTGGTCTGGTCTCAGACGAGTATAGAGGACGGGCAGACAAACAGAGTGAGCTCTGGACCCCCTCTTTGATAGAAACACACTTTTCTCTCTCCTCCCCTCTCACTAACTCCACCTCTTTTTTTGTGTTTATTTCTCTTTCTTTTCCTCTCTCTCTCTCTCTCTCTCTCTCTCTCGTCTCCCATTTTTCTTCAACGTTTCCTTTGAAGATTTCGTCAGTCCGATGTCCTTGACCTCTCTCTCTCTCTCTCTCTCTCTCTTTCCTCTAACGTGCTATGTCACCCTTATCTCCCGTGTCCCTTCTTCTCCTCTCCTCACGTTCTCATCCCTCCTGTGTACGTATGTGTTCTCGTTACTCCCCCTCTCCATCAGGCCCTCTGGTGACTCTCCTCTCTACCTCGTCGGTACGGTAACGGCCTCCCATCTGCCCGTCCTCTCCTCGCCCTCTTAGTCAGCCTCTACGGTGGAAGAACGACGGGCCGGGAGGGGAGGGGAGGGGCGCGAGGGGCGGGAGGGGCGGGAGGGGCGGGAGGGGCGGGGAGGTCAGCGAGGTCAGAGCAAACACGCCCCACTCCCACAGACCTTCTACCACAGCTCTTTAACCCTCTAAACCCCCCACTCATCCTGCACCTACACCCCCCTGACCCGCACACACACACACACACACACACACACACATAATACTGTGAAAATATAGTTGCGTGCGTGCGTGCGTGCGTGTGTGTGTGGGTGTGTGTGTGTGTGTGTGTGTGTGTATGTATGTGTGTGTGTGTGTGTGTGTGTGTGTGAATACTGACCTCGGTTGAATAGTACAGGATTATTACAACCTGGGCCGGGCGAGGAAAGCCTCCCTGCCTCCCCAGCGGACGGGCAGCCTTCTTAATCACAAACCTTTATCCTGCAATCCCGCCTCCACACATCCACCCACTCTTTCATTAAGAGCCAGCCAATGGATTAGTTTAGCTAAACCACAAGATAGAGAAGATAAAAGATGAGAGATGAAGTTGAGGGGAGTGAGGGGGGTGGTGGTGGTGGTGGTGGTGGTGGTGGTGGTGGTGGTGGTGGTGGTGGTGGGGGGGGTGGGGGGGTTGGGCATGTTGAGAGGAAGAGATACGGGAACGAAGAGGA
>NC_137691.1:6965307-7017807 GCF_963989245.1 Nansenia antarctica | reverse complement strand
TTCCCTTTCACCCTGAACTGTAGGAAAAGCAAACATTGCTTTATTGTTACTTGAGTATAATAAAAGCTTAGCAACTACTCATCATTTGTCGCATGTTTTTTCTCTCGCTAAGTTTGGACATCCCATTGACCCTAGGTGTGGTCTTGATGTCCAGTGTATTTATAGCAGTCTAATCCCATGGTGAGACCCACTGACCTTTGTGCAGCCTACTCTAATAACCTCAAGGTGAGAGCCGACCCAGTCGACTTATTCTACTCAGGTCCTTAATCAATTATCCCCTCAGTCCCCCCAGAATCCAGACTTGTCACAAATCGTTACGAAATGGCTCAGAATAGAATTTCTTTTTATTGTGTAGAAAATATTTCCAGAATTTGTCACAAGAAATAATGAGAACTGTGTGGAGAAGTGTATTTCTATCCCGGCCGGTTCAGCACCGGGACAGCTCCCAGCGCTCTCAGAGTCAGGACAGCTCGCGCGCGCCCAACGCTACAGGTGTCTATTATCAGTACCACTAATGAAGGGATCGGTCTCTGGCTGTGCTTTCATACATGGAGATCTGGAACAACATAGCCTCCACAGTCACACAGGCTGTGTGCTTATACTCAGACTTCAGTCTACAACTGCAACCCCATAAACCAAGGACCCCAATTGAAATAAGCCAGTGGCTTTCTTGGGTTTTTATCCTGTTAGTTGACCTTGTATGTAATATGTACTTTCATGTACCTACTTCTGCAAATCTTCTAATAAAGTTTTCAATCAATCAATCAAAACAAATAAACCCGTCCGTCTAGCGCGCCTCCTCCCCCTAAAGGGTTTTAGATAGACGGTATTAATCCGGGGGGAGACTTGATCGCAGGGGACTTCTAAACTCTGTAATTCCACGCTGTTAGGTTGCGCTCTCAATCTGGGGCATTGCGGGATTTGCTCCACGGATGAAGCAGGCAGCAACCATGGGATTAACTCAAGGTTAGACCATGCATATTCCCGGATCAGTGACAGAGAACTCAGAATAAATGCGCAGGAATATTACTCTCCAATTGTGTTTTGTGTTTTGTGATAGCTTCCATCAGCGTGATTAATTTGCTCAAATTTCTTTGCCTTTTTAAAAAAGAAATCAAATGTATCCTAGAGTTTTCAGACTAAAGTGGTGAAGATGTAGACTAGGCTATTGTCATTCGAGAAGTCTGTCCAATTTCTATATAGAAGTATATTATACTTTATATTCCGTCTATATAGAAGTATGTATAGGCAATGACTCGCAATGGCGCAATGATTTGGAATTGGAACATAGTTGGGGTTATCTCCCATAAGGCTAGGCTACAGTATGTGTTTTTCACAAATAATCATCCTATTTGAAACTATTCACTATTGAGATTATGCTCAATTAATTTAGCTATAAGTAAAAGGCAATGTAAAATACATTTTGACTAGGGGTGCCCACATTTTTGCATCCCCCTGGGTAGTGGGGATTACTCACCGAATAATTAATTGAGCAGTTTATATTACAGTGATTGCCTCATCTGCAATAGGCCTACGATATTTGCTTAGGCTATCTATTTGATTAATTCTTATTTAACCCAGTTACTGAGCTGATGCGTCAGGTGTGATGCGTACCACGTGCATATCTCTAAGGGGCATTGTACATGGATTGCCACACAAATAGAAATAGTGGCTATTAAAAATATTGGAGACATTCATTGTCACAACTGTGAAAAATGATTAAAGTTGATGCCTACCTGATTTGAAACGACGCTTCAAGGACCTCCTGTGTTATGGCTGTAGAGCAGGCAATATTTCTCCTTTCTAGGGGGAATATGCCTCAAATGTTTTTCCCATCAACTAATCAATTTCAAACTTTTTTATAGCTTTTTTCCTCTGGCGTCCTTGTTCCCCTGTGCAGAGTTGTTGTTGTTGTCAGTGTTCATCACAGATCTTATCTCCCTGTCGGGCGGCGGGGGCTCGGGCTTTTACTCTTCAGGGGGAGTGGCTTGTATCAAAGTGGGTGTGGCCTGTATCAAAGTGGGAGTGGCTTAGACACTTAGGGGGAGTGGCTTTTAGTCAAGTGCATTAGTTTAGTGCAAGCTTTTAGTCTTCGGCTGGCTCCTCCCCCCTCTGTCATCCTCTCTCATCCAACTCGTCTGCGCTCGAGCGCGCGCGTGGCCGGCCCGTGGCCAAAGTCATTAAATGTTCCTGTGCCCCGCGTGCGTTCCTCTCTCTCTCTCTCTCTCTCTCTCTCTCTCTCTCTCTCTCTCTCTCTCTCTCTCTCCCTCCCTCTCTCTCTCTCTCTCTCTCTCTGTCTCTCTCTCTATCTCTCTCTCTCTCTCCCTCTCTCTCTCTCTCTCTCTCTCTCTCTCTCTCTCTCTCTCTCTCTCTCTCTCTCTCTTTCTGCGTGTGTGATGAGGAAGTTCGGCACGTGAAACAAGTAGATCGATAGGCCACGTTGGGATGCGCGTTGACAACAACATTAAACACATTTACATAATTTTCATCTGCTTTACAACACTCATCCAGTGGCTGTGTTGTGCGAAAAATATAGCCTATATATACATTACAATTAACAAAGCAACCCAACTTTAGAAAGACGGAGAGAGTGACGCGCTCCGTGAGTCTAACCGAATGTGACAGTTCGGAGTTGCGCGTGAGCAGGTGTTCGCGCCATTTCCTCGTCCATTCATACATCGGCGCGAGCTGATACTGGCGTCCGGCGTGCGCTCATTGCACCCAATTACGCTCATTAAATAGGGCTCAACAGACACCTCACGAGACGGGACAGGCGCCCATGTCGGGGGGGGGGGGGGGGGGGCGGGGGGGGGGGGGGGGGGCAGGCACCCACATTAGGGGGACGGGAGGACAGTCTGAGTTGAAGGAAATATAAGAAATATAGGAACCTTTACTGACTGTAGCCTATAATCTACCCCATTAGTTATGTTTCCAATAGACTTATAGAAATTATTAACGTTATTCTTATTCCATGAGTTAGTTTGCTATCACTTTTTTTCCTTTTTTTTTTTTTCCTTGTATCTTTAGCTTTGCAGACTTCAATTTCAATAGCCCAGAAGCAAGGAAAAATACTGACAGGAAGGCTATAATTCTTTGTATGTGATTGTGTAAGGGGACAGAGAGACAGAAGGGGTGCTGCCATCCCATGAGAGACACAAATCACATGTGCTCATAGTGGGGGGTGGGGGATATGCCTACAAGGGAGGGGGGTGATAAGAGGGAGGGGGGCAGTGCACCCAAAGGATGTGCCGCTCACTATCCCCAGCCTTCGCCCCTGTCCTCCCCATGGGTCTCTGCGTGTCCTATTCCACACCTGCAGCCCAGAGTGGGAATAGCAGAATCAGGCCTCTTTCCATCCCTAGAGTGAGAATGACGTGGGAATATCCTATCGAGTCATTCCTTCACACCGCCAAATACTCAAATACACCCAAATATGCCTTCATAAACACACTGAGTAAAAATGTATGAGATGCAATGCTTTTTAAATGTCAATTCAATGGTAGAATTGACTGCTCACATTTCAGTGTCATACAGCCCGGACTCCCAACCACCACTGGCTGGTGGCAATTAGACTGAGCTTGATCATGATAGTGAAATGTTATGATAACATAACATATGAAAGAAATAGAGGGATTAAAACACAGAAATATGTGAATGTTAAAGATAATGAACACAAAGGGGCAGTCTCGGTATTCAAATGTGTCTGTCTGTGTTTGCATAACAAAAAGTCTAATTGGGTTATTGAGACAAACTGCCCCTTTTTTTCCAACTTGTCCTTGTCGTCACCCATTCTTTCTTCTCATCCTCCCATTTCTTCCTCACTTGATGATGATGATGATGATGATGATGAGTTACAGCAGCTGGTGAAAGCGGGACAAGTTGGCAACTAATCAAAATGTTCAGACTTTTATTCTGAAAAATTTAAATAAATGTCAACGTTGTTGAAAATCAATTATTCGGTGAGTAATCCCCACTACCTATAACTAGGTGGTTGTAGGTTGTATTACTCACCGAATCGATTGCATTGCAATATTTGGCTTCACTAGTGAGTGTGTCATTAATTTTCAACAACGTTGACGTTTATTTACTTTTTTCAGAATAAAAGTCAGAACATTTGATCGGTTGCCGACTTGTTCCCGCTTTCCCCAGCTGCTGTCACATATATGAATCTGACATTCTGAAAATGGACGTTCCACAAGTGGTACTGAGGTAACCATGTTTCCCATGATGCCCCCTGGTCCCCATAGTGTTGGTGATGCACTATGAACCTCCCTGGCAGATGGGCCTCACTTCCTCTCCCCCATCCTCTCTCACTCGATACCAATCCGCTAACGGCTCAGATGCTCCGCTAACGGCTCTGATGGGCTTTTATTCTCTGACGGTTCCTCACCTGACCTCACACATCGCTCAGACCTTGACCCCTGAGGGTCCTCTTCCCGCACCTCATGTGGCTATGTGTATGTTTATTTGAGAGGAAGACATATGTGTCAACTGTACAGTATATACATTTAAAGAACTGTCCACCCCAACACACACACAGGCGCGACCTCTTCCCGAATCCCCAGCGTTCCTGTTGTCAGTTACAGAGGGGAGAGGGGGCTGTGTCCATCTGTCAGACTAGGAGTCCTAGGAGAGATCCTGATATCCCAGTGGGCCATGGGGGAGTGTGTGTGTGTGTGTTTGTGTGTGTGTTTGTGTGTGTGTGTGTGTGTGTGTGTGTGTTTGTGTCTCTGTCTGTCTGTTAAAAGCCCATATGTGCAAATATAATAAAGTTGTAAACACCTTTATTCACAGTATCAACATTTATGCAATTACCACTCGAATATAGGATCTTATTAACTAAATCATAAAATGGTCACCACCTGTTCCCTGTAGTAAAGGTAGTCCCACCCTGAATAGGGATGACAGTAGGCCCATCAGATTGTCTAGGCAGCATTCAAAAAGATAAACAAAACTGCAAAGAATGAAAGTTCCTCTGAGTTTCATGGTCCCTCGTCAGCTCTGAAAATGACCAGGAGGTAAGCCACACTTGAACCTCCCTCTAACCTCTCCCTATAACCCTGAGGAGAACTCTGGGGTGATCTGGGCCGTGTGTCTATAAACCAACCATCCTATTGATGAGACCGCTCCATGGGGCCAACAAAAAAAAAAAGAGACACCCCTCCCAGCTCCACCCCAAAACCCCTTAACCCTTCCCTAAACCCTCAGTTGGCCCCCTGCGGAGCGGGCTCATTGGCTGACCGCCTTCAGGCGTCCTTTTTCCACGGGTCTATTGTCTGGCGCCATAAGCAGCTTTGTTTCTGCATGTGCAGCTGGGCTAGCCCGCTCAGCCATTAGCCGCGACACGCTACAGAGAGCGGGATAATATAATTACAAAACAAAAGTCAGGTGGCTCGCAAGAACTGCCAGGGGAAGCTCATTTGGGGGATATGTGCCGGGGGTTTGGCGGGTGGCCAGCTATAATTTGATTATGAAGTTGTGTGAGTGACAAAAGGGACAATTGAATCTTTTTCCCTCACTCGCTCCCTCTGCGGTTTAATTTGATTTCATTTCGGGTTTTAAAAAGGAGGGAGTGTGAAAGGAGAGAAAATTTACTCTTCCAATTTTCGGAGTCACCGGCCCAGAAGATTTAATATGGTCGAACAAAACTGAAACGGAGAAATTCCTCACAGGGCATAGCTTTATTGTTAGGTTGACATGAGACTCAGTCGGTTTTGTGAAGCCCAAATCAGATGAATTCCTGAAAAGGGGTTGGGTTTTTGTATGAAGTGACTGGCTCTGTGTTCTCCTTTGGCACGGACGCACACACACTGGGGGACAATGGGATCTAAGGCAGATCCATCTCCTTTAATACTTTCTTTAAACAGGGGTGCAAGTGTGTGTCCCCTGTCCTGTCGGCAGACCCGAAGTTTATCCCGTTAGTCACCCTGGATGAGTGAAAGGGTAAACTCGACCCCCCCCTAACCCATCCCAGCTGGAAATACACACACACACACACACACACACACACACACATATACACACGCACACACACGTTCATACTTACCCCCAGCTGGGGCAGTACACACGGCTTTACGGACAGCTGATAAGAACAGGTTTAGCTAGTGGCTACTGTTCAGAGTAGGTCAAGCAGAATCGGATCTGCTAAACGTGGTTTTGTTTCTATTTGTTCAAATTTGTTTGTTGTCGGAGGGTGCGAGAGAGGCTGCATTTGGGCTTTTGTTTTGTTGTTTGATAAAGACAGTAAACGATTGTGTCAGATGCACACATGCTCTTGGTGGTTGGGTGTCATTATAGTGCCCGCTTCAGGGGTGTGTAAACACAGATTTTCAGCCCCATTGGGCACAGTTTGATCATGCCCTCAGGCGGGCACTGGATTCTCATACTCTACTGAAACAGACGTCTGTCTGTGTGTCCAAAACTGTCTGGTTTTGGTTAAGTTACATTTTTACAAGCGATGAAGTACACATTGTTCTTGATCATTTAATGACCAACTTCTGGGATTTAAAAAAAAACATATATGTATATAAATGATGGTTTTCTACAAAGTAAAAAAGATTTGAGGCCCAACAAATTTTGGCATTCACTTTGGCTTGCTTTATTAAAACATCTAGCCTGCACCCACATTAAATCTCACTTAACACATTACTTATCAACATTATCGCTAAACATATCAATTCATCACATATCATCAGGTTGAAATAATTTCATAATGTGGGGATTATGGTTGTACATTCAGAATCAGAATTAGAATTTTATTATATCCAATGTACGTGTACACAAGACTAAAATTCTTAGCCTCAGGTTCTTCGACATTGGCATTGCAGCAGAATACGAAAATCAACAATAATAGCATAAAGTAAAATAAGTAAGGTTTGTTGCTTTGTGGAGTCTGATGGGAGTATCATTGGCAGGCTGTTGGTGCCATGTTGAATGTTGTGCCCATAGCTGCTTCAGTTCTATGGGGTGGCAGGGAATGCTGAGCCAATGTACTTCTTCCCGTTTCCATAGGAGGAGTTGTCCCAGGTGTAGGTTTGGATCGTCAGTGTTTCACCCCCCAGGCTCAGATTACACCTGGACATGGTCAAATGTATACAAAAAAATGACACACACACAGTATGGCAAGCAAACACACTCGCGCATGAACACGCACGCACACACACATACACACCCACACTTCTCACTTGGTTGAATATGCGTAGTACTCACCGTTTTCCTGGGCGGGTGATGTAACAGAGGCTGTACATGGCCAAGTCAAACTCTGGACTGCAGCCGATGATGGCGGAACCGACCTGCTTGAAGTAGCCATCCCACTTAAACTGCATCCCAAGAACATCAGGGTAAGATGTCCACTGAGAGAGAGACATAGAGCGAGAGAGAGAGAGAGAGAGAGAGAGAGAGAGAGAGAGAGAGAGAGAGAGAGAGAGAGAGAGAGAGAGAGAGAGAGAGAAAGAGAGAGAGAAAGAGGAGGGTGGGAGGGAGGGAGATCACTTCAAATCTTTTGTTGGGATATAAAAGAAAGGTGACTAGACACAGTTACAGTTGTGTCATGGTTTAATTTTGTGTCATTAGGTTCATTCTTACAGGTCCATTGAAGCTGTGGCTGTAGTATTCTAGCAGATTCTGTTTCTCCAGCACGTAGAACTGCAGCCAGTTGTGGAATCCAGATATCTTACCACCCTTAATCTCCCCTATAAAGAGAATAGTATGCTTTATAAACACACACACACATACTGTAACATTGACAAACATTTAGCTTACTTAACTTGCTTGCTTTGCTGCTTGGACACACACACACACACACACACACACACACACACACACACAAACCTGCAAAGATGTGCTCGAAGCCGCTGGAGTCCAGCTTCCCGTTGTTGCGGGAGTAGAGGCCAAACCACATCATCTTCAGATCCTGGATGAACTCCGCCTCTGAGCCGTAGCGACCTTGGGAAGTGAGGACATTCAAGTTCATTCATCATCATGCAGAACATCACATATGTTATAATGTGGATAGGATAGGCAGGTGACAGTGTGTAGTGAGGTATCGTTAGATCTAAACAGCAGATATGAGTGACAGTGTATGATTCTAATACAGTATAAGGGGTGGAGAGATTTGTCACAGGGACACAGGCCTCAGAGAGAATGGACGCTGCGTACGAAGGTGTGGGGCGGCTGTGGCTCGGGAGGTAGAGCTGGCGTCTAATGATCACAAGGTCGGCGGTTCGACGGTAGTTTGCCGCCATCGGTGTGTGAATGTGTGTGTGAATAAACGAATGAGAGGCCATTGTGAAGTGCTGCGGAATAAGTGCGTGCAGTGCATTTACAAACCCTTGGTGAAGAGGAAGGCATAGAGCTCTCTGCCCAGCTCGGTGTTGGACATGGCCTCCCTGAGGAAGGTGTCCTGCTCATCCAGCTGCTGGGAGGTGAAGGACTCGGACTGGCCCGTGACCCTCTCGTAGTTGTCCAGCACGGCCAGGAAGGCACGGTACGTGGGCTTGGAGAACAGAGAAGCCTCGTTCACGTATTTGAACAACCTGGAGCACAGAAGACACAGCAGAGACACGTCACTATGGATTACAGTGTCCCTGTGTGGAGGACAGTGACAGCTCCATAGGAGAGAGTAAGGGACAGGCCAAAGGGAAGGAGAGCAGTGATGAGTGAGTGAATGAATGGGGGAGCGGGGGGGTAATACATTAATACTAGATAGGTACAATTTCTGTGGAAATTGTGAAGTGTGCTTGCCCCTCATAACCAGTAGGGGGTAGGTCAGTGGACTCTGGGCCACCCCCCTGTACCCCCTGGTGAAGACCGCATGTCTCTAGCCCACCCAGGAACCGAGTTGTGGGGTTCGGGTGTGTGAGTGTGTGTGTGTGCGTGTGTGTGTGTGTGTGTGTGGGTGTGTGTGTGGGTGGGTCACCCCCCCCAGCGAAGACTGCATGTCTCTAGCTCACCCAGGGGCCGAGTTGTGGGGTTCAGGTGTGTGGGTGTGTTTGTGTATGTGTATGTGTGTGTGTGTGTGTGTGTGTGTGTGTGTGTGTGTGTGTGTGTGTGTGTGTGCGTGCACGCGTGTGCGACCATGTTCCAGTGTTGCTCTAGATCTGTGGGACACCTAATAGTCCTGGATTAAGTTACAGCATTTTTGAATGTGACAGTTGGGGGTTGCCATAGTAACTGCTGTAAGCTATGGTGTTTTGTATTTTGCTAGCTCTCAAAGAAACGGCCCTCAGGTAAAAACTATTAACGTCGAGGCTATATATTGAGTGACAGTGTGAAGAGCTGAACATTTTGATGGAAAATGTGTGTATGATGACATCAAATTATAGGCTTGGCGGCAGTTTACGAAATGTGTAAAAATGTTGAAAAAGGGAAGTGGCACACTGGGGGGAGGAAAGGTTGATATGAGAAGGTCGGGTCTTACGGGCGAGAGGAGAGGTCATTCTGGGAGCTAGTCTGGGAGTTGGACACCAGGGCCTGGGTGTCAAGGATCAGCTCCGAGGCAGAGGCCTTGTTGGAGTCCAGAGCGTACAGCACCTCAGATAGAGCCTTGATCTCAGCATCTGTGATCTCACTGCTGCTGCCACCACCACCACCACCTGTAGAACCTGCCGTAACATACACACCGTGAAATATGGATCTGCAACAGCCACCACCTGTTACTATGGTAACAGTGACATGGGAGACCCGGATCCGTTCACTGATGTATAGGTTGAGGACATTGCTTGAAGTGAATGAAGTGGAAAACATCTAAATAGTTGTAACATTTAATTAATTCATTAATTATCATTAATTGTTTGTTACATTGTATATCATGAAGTATCACTGCTTTATGACACTGTTACGACAGTGTTACGATAATGTAGTAGGTGAGAAAATGTGTTAGAATTCAGAGAAAAGAGCAACTTAAACATTTAGATATTAGGCTACAGGTAGATAACATAACCTATAGATCATCTGGATTGCTTGTAGAGTGGAGAGGTTGGTAATCTTGTTCTCAAAACCTGACATGCAAAGCTAACTGACCACAGGAAGAGTTGTAGTCTCTGCAGCAGCTGTTGTGATCTCCACACAGTCCAGGACTATGGCGGCCTGTGTGCAGTGTTTTCAAAATGCTACGAACGTAGCAATGTAGGAAAGTCAGGGGCTAGTGGCCTAGTGGACAGTGAGCTGGACTGATGATCAGAAGGTCATGCGTTAAAATGACCACCACTAATGTGCCCTTGAGTAAGGCACTTAGCCCCAAGTTACTCCAGAGAGACTGTCCCTGTAATCTCTAATTGTAAGTCACTTTGGATAAAAGTGTCTGCTAAATGGGTAAAATGTAAGTGACGATCATTGCGCACCAATGACCCCTAGTGGTCAGACAAGCACATGCTCAGGTGCCTTTACTGCATTGGGGCCTTACTGGGGCTTACAGTGTGGCTCAGCAAACGGGGATGGACTGGTAAGAGTTTTATTGTTTAATCATGGTTTTAGTACAGCTATGACTCAGTTAAAGGCACAAGGCACAGCTACCCCTGATTGCTGCACTTAAAAATCTACCTATCTACCCCCCGCCCCCCCCCCCCGTCCCGTCCCGTCCCGTCCCCCCCGTCCCTCCCCCTTCGTTCACTGTGTGAATTTCACCAGGTGTTGTAAACCAACTGCCCTGGGTGGAAAATAGGAGCTCAGACTGATAACAGACTTCAGGTTTAGGAGTATGTGCAATATCTTTCAGGGACACCCTTCTTACCACCATCACAGAGGTCTGCGTAGTCACTGCAGCAGTTGTTGTGATCTCCACACTTTGAGTTGCAGTGGCATTCGTTCTGAGAGTTGTAGTTCTCGTCGCAACGGCCCTTGCAGGATGTAGCAGAACCTCATAGAGAAAATAAGTGAGACTGCTGTTGACATCGAGAGTTTACTCAATGCTTCACTTTTACATTTGTAGAACACATCACACACTCCCTGCTTATTTTGTATTATGTTGTGTTTTATATTTTTGCTGTTCAAACTTCAGGCAAGGAGATATATATACGTACAGAGTGGAACCATTCAAACCAAGCCAAACTTAAATGCACTACCATTTTCATGAAACATGATCTAACCAACGTAAGTGACTGAACTGTTACTCACCTGTGCAGAGGCTGTAATAGTCTGAGCAGCAATCATTGAAGCGCTCGCAGGGAGTGTTACACTGGCAGGTGAAGTCAGGGTCAGTGCCGTAACCACAGCGATTCTGACAGGAGTCCAGGGAATCTATAGGGGTACATTACAGAGCAGAATGTTGCAGAATGATTGGGCAAATGTCTTCAGATGATCAAATGAATTATGCTTTGATCCTATTGTATGATCCTTATGAGATGTCCCATTCTCAGATAAAGATATCAAATCAATACTAATAGTCACAATAAGCCTCCTAGGTGTGCTCATACTTACTGCTGTATCCCTGAGAGAAGAGGGTTACCCCCAGTGTGAGGAGCAGAATTATCTTCATCTTAGCCTGGCAACGGTCTGAAACAGGGTGCACTGTTGAAAGTATGGATTTCCTTTAAATACTTAACCTGACCAATTAGGTTCCAATGCTCAAAAAAAGCTTCATCCCATAGTCAGTCTGCCAATCACTGTACACAGAAATTGTACACCTGTTCAACACACACAAGGATGAAAATACATCTTATCAGATTGTTACCTGGTACCTATCATTCTGTTTTGTTTTTTAAAAAGCATGGATATCAGACATGCAAAGATCAGATATTTGTCAGGCTATATGATTTGAATGTGATAATACAGTATATTGTTAGATCACATTAAAAACAAAATTCTAGTGATAACCAGATAGTTCCATAAACTGACCTTGCTTTAACATTGTCCTTATTACAGCTTATTTGCACACCAAGGCCGGCGAAGGCTATGGGGAGGGATCCAAACGCCCACCCAATCAAAAGGTACGATTTTTTTCCCCTCTGAATTGTTGTTATTCCATGGGCATGTTTGAATGTTTAATCTCATATTTGTATTTAATGATGTTTTTACAAGGTGTTGGTCACATCTGCTCTCTTTCACACTATCATGTCACGGAGGACTGGTGGTGACTTAGGGTCAACCCAGGCACGTCAAAAATACAGGAATAGGGGCGCTTAGGTGGCGTAGCGGGTTAAGCGTTGACCAAGTAACAGCAGGGTTCCCGGTTCGATTCCGGCTGCGGACATGTCCTGCATGTCATCCCTCCTCACTCTCTGTCACCCGTCCTTCCTGTCTAAATCTCTACTGTATCTGTCAATAAAAGGAAAATTATCACTCGTAAAAAATAAAAAAAATAAAAAAATAAAAAATACAGGAATATTTAAGTGGAACTCAGCCCTACTGCCTTTGGCCACAATGATATGATAAGAAGAGAAAAATCAAGTTGGGCCATGTCTAAAAAAAGTTAACTTCGGTACCCATTAATATCCCATGTATATTCTCTCAAAACCTATTATGAATGAATGAATGGTCTTTATTGTCATTGCTACAGTACAGGTACCAAACAACGAAATTTAGGAGGGGTGGCTCCCCTGGTGTTAGGAAAGAAAAAAAACACTTTAAAAAAACACTTTAAAAAAACACAAGAAGGGAAGGAGCTGGTTTACATAAATAAAGGCTATGTACACTATCCACTATACTATACTGTACAGATAGACGACTAGGGTTGTCATATTGCACATAGTGTTATTGCTCATTTATTTAAAGTGTCGCAGTTTGCAGGCTTGAAATGTACATTGTGCCTCAGCACTACACCTGATTAGCCATGTACCATGTGAATATGGATCTGAATCTTGAATATTCAAGAAAAAGACATCAACCATACATGGCAACCTTCAGTCGAGGCCTGCATTCACATTTTGTATGACCTACAACAAAGATATTTATGTTGTAAATATTTTAATTTAAGTTCACTCAAAGCCTATTTCAGGGGGGTATTCCATCAACGTTGCTAACAAAATCTGTGCTTAATTGAAAAAGCCTTGTTTGAATTAACGTTGACTGTGACTTAAGGCTCAAGGCGTTCCATTACGTAAAAAGCCCAGTTGTCCCCCCCCCCCCCTCCTTCTTAAAGCCTATCGTCAACATCCCCCACACACCTGAAAGTTTCACACTGTCCGTTCATGAATCTCCTCTTCCAAGCCAAAGCAAAGTCCCTCCAGTAAATGTTGATAGAGATACAGTGCTTTGGCTTTAACTCTGTCTACAATTCACACTATAAAACAACGAAAATAAAGCAATAAATGAATTAACCATGTTACTATTATTTAGGAAATTCTAATAGACAAGTAGGCTAATCAAAACTATTTAAAGTAAAGTAACATTACATAAAAAGGAAAAAAATAAATAGAAGAAGTTGTCCTAGGCAGTCTATTTTCTTCATGATCAACATGCAGTTTTACAATTAAACAAATAAGCCCACCTCTGGAAACCTGTTCAACAGAAACCTGAAATCCCCCATGGAAATGGCTTTTAAACTGAGCCAGGCCAACTGAAGAGGGATTGCTGTATATTTGTATTCATTTGTTATAGATTGTCTCTCAATGGCAAAAACGAATGGTAGGCCTATATCTTTCAGTGAGTTGAGACACAGGCTGCAAAAGAGTCCCCAACTGAAGATGTTAAAGGCATTCGTGACCTGTGTGATTAGTCCTTATTTTGTAAAAACTCTGGACAGGCTCCAGTATGTGCAGAACAGCTGCCAGGGTTCTCACCCACACCAAGCCCTGGCAGCACATCACCCCCACCCTCATCCACCTCCACTGTCTTCCGGTTAAGTCCCGCATCTCGTACAAAATCCTCCTCCTCACCTACAAATCGCTCCATGCCCGTGCCCCCCAGTACCTATCTGACCTCCTCCGCCAAAATACCCCATCCCAGAGACACGGGTCTGCTCTCCACCCCCCGCACCAGCCTGCGAACCTTTGGGGACAGAGCCTTCAGTGTGGCAGCTCCCACCCTCTGGAACTCTCTCCCCACAGTGATCTGCACCACCCCTACCCTGGACACCTTCAAATCAGCCCTCAAAACCTACCTGTTCACCACGGCCTTTGGCCTCAAGGTTAGTTAGATGGCGTTATTCTGTGTTCTGTGTTTGTCTGTCTGACTGTCTCTCTGTCAATATGTAAAGAGTCCTTCAGTCTCTTAAAAGGCGCTATATAAATCTCAGCTATTATTATTAAGTGATACACACTATCACTAAACATATCAATTCATCGCATATCATCAGGTTGCCCTGCCCAATCATAATTCAAATATTAAATATGACTAAAATGTGGGGATTATGGTTGTTCATTCAGAATCAGAATCAGAATTGCTTTTATTACATCCAATGTACGGGTACACAAGAGTAAAATTCTTAGGCTCTGGTTCTTCGACATTGGCATTGCAGCAGAATACAAAATCAACAATAATAGAATAAAGTAAAATAAGTAAGGTTTGTTGCTTTGTGGAGTCTGATGGGAGTATCATTGGCAGGCTGCTGGTGCCATGTTGAATGTTGTGCCCATAGCTGCTTCAGTTCTATTAGGTGGAAGGGAATCCTGAGCCAATGTACTTCTTCCCGTTTCCATAGGAGGAGTTGTCCCAGGTGTAGGTTTGGATGGACAGAGTTTTACCTCCCAGGCTCAGATAACACCTGGACATCAAATGTATCAGAATGACAGAAATGACACACATAGTATGGCAAGCAAACACACTCGCGCATAAACACACACACACACACACACACACACGCACACACACGCACACACACACACACACACACACACACACACACACACACACACAGATACACGGCTGCGTAGTACTCACCGTTTTCCTGGGCGGGTGATGTAACAGAGGCTGTACATGGCCAAGTCAAACTCTGGACTGCAGCCGATGATGGCGGAACCGACCTGCTTGAAGTAGCCGTCCCACTTAAACTGCATCCCAAGAACATCGGGGTAAGATGTCCACTGAGAGAGAGACATAGAGAGAGAGAGAGAGAGAGAGCGATAGAGGAGGGTGGGAGGGAGATCAGTCAAAATATGTTTTAAAAGAAAGGCGACTAGACTCAGCTACAGTTGTGTCATGGTTTAATTTTGTGTCATTAGTTTAATTCTTACAGGTCCATTGAAGCTGTGGCTGTAGTACTCAAGCAGATGCTGTTTCTCCAGCCTGTAGAACTGCAGCCAGTTGTGGAATCCAGACACCTTACCACTCTTAACCTCCCCTACAAAGAGAATAGTATGCTTTATAAACACACACACATACTGTAACATGGACACAAACATGGACACAAACACACACACATTCATAAAACACACAAAACGAACAGACCTGCAAAGATGTGCTCGAAGCCGCTGGAGTCCAATCTCCCGTTGTTGCGGGAGTAGAGGCCAAACCACATCTTCTTCAGATCCTGGATAAACTCCGCCTCTGAGCCGTAGCGACCTAGGGAAGTGAGGACATTCAAGTTAATTCACTGCTCATTTAGAGATACATCATCATGCAGAACATCACATAATAGGATAGGCAGGTGACAGTGTGTAGTGAGGTATCGTTAGATCTAAACAGCACAGAAGATATGAGTGACAGTGTGAATGCCCCCTGCATACGAAGGTGTGGGGCGGCTGTGGCTCCGGAGGTAGAGCCGGTGTCTAATGATCGCAAGGTCGGCGGTTCTGCGGTTCGATCCCCGGCTGGCCATGTGTCGAGGTGTCCTTGGGCAAGACACTGAACCTCAAATTGCTCCCAATGACCGGCCCGGCGCCTTGCATGGCAGCTTGTCGCCATTGGTGTGTGAATGTGTGTGTGTGAATGGGTGAATGAGAGGCCATTGTAAAGCACTTTGGAATAAGGCACCATGTACGTGCAGTCCATTTACAAACCCTTGGTGAAGAGGAAGGCATAGAGCTCTCTGCCCAGCTCGGTGTTGGACATGGCCTCCCTGAGGAAGGTGTCCTGCTCAGCCAACTGCTGGGAGGTGAAGTCCTCGGCCTGGCCCGTGACCCTCTCGTAATTGTCCAGCACGGCCAGGAAGGCGCGGTACGTGGGCTTGGAGAACAGAGAAGCCTCGTTCACGTATTTGAACAACCTGGAGCACAGAAGACACAGCAGAGACACATCACTATGGATTACAGTGTCCCTGTGTGGAGGACAGTGACAGCTCCATAGGAGAGAGTAAGGGACAGGCCAAGGGGAAGGAGAACAGTGATGAGAGAGTGAGTGAGTGGGTGGGGGGTAATACATTAATACTAGATAGGTACAATTTCTGTGGAAATTGTGAAGTGTGCTTGCCCCTCACAACCAGTAGGGGGTAGGTCAGTGGACTCTGGGCCACCCCCCTGTACCCCCTGGTGAAGACCGCATGTCTCTAGCCCACCCAGGACTCGAGTTGTGGGGTTCGGGTGTGTGAGTGTGTGTGTGTGTGTGTGTGTGTGTGTGTGTGTGTGTGTGTGTGTGTGTTTGTGTGTGTGTGTGTGTGTGTGTGTGTGTATGTGTGTGTGTGTGTGTGTGTGTGTGTGTGTGTGTGTGCGACCATGTTCCAGTGTTGCTCTAGATCTGTGGGACACCTAATAGTCCTGGATTAAGTTACAGCATTTTTGAATGTGACAGTTGGGGGTTGCCATAGTAACTGCTGTAAGCTATGGTGTTTTGTCTTTTGCTAGCTCTCAAAGAAACGGCCCTCAGGTAAAAACTATTAATGTTGAGGCTATAATATTGAGTGACAGTGTGAAGAGCTGAACATTTTGATGTAAAATGTGTGTATGATGACATAAAATTGTAGGCTTGGCAGCAGTTTACGAAATGTGCGAAAATGTTGAAAAAGGGAAGTGGCACACTGGGGGGAGGAAAGGTTGATATGAGAAGGTCGGGTCTTACGGGCGAGAGGAGAGGTCATTCTGGGAGCTAGTCTGGGAGTTGGACACCAGGGCCTGGGTGTCAAGGATCAGCTCCGAGGCAGAGGCCTTGTTGGAGTCCAGAGCATACAGCACCTCAGATAGAGCCTTGATCTCAGCATCAGTGATCTCACTGCTGCTGCCACCACCACCACCTGTAGAACCTGCCGTAACATACACACCGTGAAATATGGATCTGCAAACAGCCACCACCTGTTACTATGGTAACAGTGACATGGGAGACCCGGATCCTTTCACTGATGTATCGGTTGAGGACATTGCTTGAAGTGAACGAAGTGGAAAACATCTAAATAGTTGTAACATTTAATTCATTCATTATTAATTATCATTAATTGTTTGTTACATGATTGTATATCATGAAGTATCACTGTCTTATGACAGTGTTACGACAGGATAGTGTAGTAGGTGAGAAAATGTGTTAAAATTCAGAGAAAAGAGCAACATAAACATTTAGATATTAGGCTACAAGTAGATAACATAACCTATAGATCATCTGGATTGCTTGTAGAGTGGAGAGGTTGGTATCTTGTTCTCAAAGCCTGACATACAAAGCTAACTGACCACAGCTGTAGCAGCTGTTGTGATCTCCACACAGGACAGGACTATGGCGGCCTGTGTGCAGTGTTTTCAAAATGCTACGAACATAGCAATGTAGGAAAGTCAGGGGCTAGTGGCCTAGTGGATAGTGAGCAGGACTGATGATCAGAAGGTCATGCGTTAAAATCACCACCACTAATGTGCCCTTGAGTAAGGCACTTAGCCCCAAGTTACCCCAGAGAGACTGTCCCTGTAATCTCTAATTGTAAGTCACTTTGGATAAAAGTGTCTGGTAAATGGGTAAAATGTAAGTGATGATCATTGCTCACCAATGACTCCTAGTGGTCAGACAAGCACATGCTCAGGTGCCTTTACTGCATTGGGGCCTTACTGGGGCTTCCAGTGTGGCTCAGCAAACAGGGATGGACTGGTAAGAGTTTTATTGTTTAATCGTGGTTTTAGTACAGCTGTGACTCGGTTAAAGACACAAGGCACAGCTACCCCCGATTGCTGCACTAATAAATCTACCTATCTACCTCCCGTCCCCCCCCGTCCCTCCCCCTTCGTTCACTGTGTGAATTTCACCAGGTGTTGTAAACCAACTGCCCTGGGTGGAAAATAGGAGCTCAGACTGATAACAGATTTCAGGTTTAGGAGTATGTGCAATATCTTTCAGGGACACCCTTCTTACCACCATCACAGAGGTCTGCGTAGTCACTGCAGCAGTTGTTGTGATTTCCACACTTTGAGTTGCAGTGGCATTCGTTCTGAGAGTTGTAGTTCTCGTCGCAACGGCCCTTGCAGGATGTAGCAGAACCTCATAGAGAAAATAAGTGAGACTGACTGTTGACATCGAGAGTTTACTCAATGCTTCACTTTTACATTTGTAGAACACATCACACACTCCCTGCTTATTTTGTATTATGTTGTGTTTTATATTGTTTCTGTTTAAACTTCAGGCAGGGAGAGATATACGTACAGAGTGGAACCATTCAAACCATGCCAAACTTAAATGCACTACCATTTTCATGAAACATTATCTAGTGACTGAACTCATGTGTTGTGTTACTCACCTTTGCAGAGGCTGTAATAGTCTGAGCAGCAATCATTGAAGCGCTCG
The DNA here is from genome assembly GCF_963989245.1 of Nansenia antarctica. Classification (NCBI taxonomy): domain Eukaryota; kingdom Metazoa; phylum Chordata; class Actinopteri; order Argentiniformes; family Microstomatidae; genus Nansenia; species Nansenia antarctica. The sequence goes on along the minus strand of NC_137691.1, from coordinate 6,999,246 downwards.
CAGGGAGTGTTACACTGGCAGGTGAAGTCAGGGTCAGTGCCGTAACCACAGCGATTCTGACAGGAGTCCAGGGAATCTAGAGGGGTACATTACAGAGCAGAATGTTGCAGAATAATTAGGCAGATGTCTTCAGATGATCAAATGAATTATGCTCTGATTCTATTGTACAGTATGATCCTTATGAGATGTCCCATTCTCAGATAAAGATATCAAATCAATACTAATTAGTCATAATAAGCCTCCAAGGTATTCTCATACTTACTGCTGTATCCCTGAGAGAAGAGGGTTACCCCCAGTGTGAGGAGCAGAATTATCTTCATCTTAGCCTGGCAACGGTCTGAAACAGGGTGCACTGTTGAAAGTATGGATTTCCTTTAAATAGTTAACCTGACCAATTGGGTTCCAATGCTCAAAAAAAGCTTCATCCCATAGTCAGTCTGCCAATCACTGTACACAGAAATTGTACGCCTGTTCAACACACACAAGGATGAAAATACATCTTATCAGATTGTTACCTGGTACCTATCATTCTGTTCCAAAAAAATGCAAGTGCATATCAGACATGCAAAGATCAGATATATGTCAGGCTATATGATTTGAATGTGATACTACAGTATATTGTTAGATCACATTAAAAACAAAATTCTAGTGATAACCAGATAGTTCCAACTGACCTTGCTTTAACATTGTCCTTATTACAGCTTATTTGCACACCAAGGCCGGTGAAGGCTATGGGCAGCGATCCAAACGGCCACCCAATCAAAAGGTACGATTTTTTTCCCTCTGAATTGTTGTTATTCCATGGGCATGTTTGAATGTTTAATCTCATATTTGTATTTAATGATGTTTTTACAAGGTGTTGGTCACATCTGCTCTCTTTCACACTATCATGTCACGGAGGACTGGTGGTGACTTAGGGTCAACCCAGGCACGTCAAAAATACAGGAAAATCCCGGTTCGATTCCGGCTGCGGACATGTCCTACATGTATGTCATCCCTCCTCTCTCTCTCTCACACATCCTTCCTGTCTAAATCTCTACTGTATCTGTCAATAAAAGGAAAATGTTGAGTGGTACTGCCCCCACTAAAAAAAATAAACCCTACTGCCTTTGGCCGCAATGATATGATAAAAACGAAAAAAGAAGAGAAAAATCAAGTTGGGCCATGTCTAAAAAAAGTAAACTTCAGTACCCAATAATATCCCATGTTTTTTCTCTCAACATCGATTAGCCATGTACCATGTGAATATGGATCTGAATCTTGAATATTCAAGAAAAAGAAAACATCAACCGCACATAAAACTGTAACCACTAGATCCCTTAAATCCTATTCTAGTGAGGCCTTAAACCATAAACTGGAGAATCAAGACTGGTTAGATGAACTAAAAAGCACACAGGTTGAAGAGGCATGGCTAGGTTTCAAAACCAAATTCCTAAATATTATTGACAGTATAGCCCCCATGAAAACCACCAGGGTTAAAGCCCGATCGGAACCATGGATGAATTCGGACATTCTAAATGCTATGAAAGTCAGAGACCTAAAATGCTCTGAAGTTCAAAAATGCAAATCAAAATTAGTGAAACACTTAAACGAAGATCACAAAACCCACTTTGAGAAAATTAAAAAACAATGCAACAAACTATGCAATCAGGTAATTACCATGACCAAATCTGCTAAGAAAGAATACCTTGATAACAAAATCGAAGAAAACTTAAACAAACCACGTGACCTTTGGAAGCTACTTAATAGCCAACTAGGTTGCAGTCAAAAACTCAAAACCAGGTCTACAAACATCAGCATAAAATCTGGTGATTCTCTCCTTACAGACAAGCTGGATGTGGCTAAGTGCTTAAACACTTTCTTTACAACCATAGCCACTAAATTAGTTAACAATCTACCACCCCACTCAGGGCGTTATGGTGTAGAGCACATCCGTGCGTTCTACAATAAACTGGGTGTACGCAATGATGATTTTAAACTCTCCATGGTGTCAAACGATGAGGTGTTTAAAAAGCTGGGCGCTCTACACTCAGAAAAGGCCACGGGCCACGACAATATTCCAGCCAGATTTCTAAAAGACTCAGCTGCCTCCATTACCCCAATCATCACCCACATAATAAACCTCTCCATCAAACAGGGACACGTCCCCCTTGACTTTAAAATAGCAAGGGTAACCCCACTGTATAAAAAAGGAAGCAAATTAGACCCAGGCAACTACCGACCTGTTTCTATTCTTAATTCCATCTCGAAACTTATGGAAAAAATAGTTTATGAACAGGTTGATAGGTACCTTACCGAAAAAAATCTGATGTATGAATTTCAATCAGGATTCAGAACATCCCATTCCACTGACACATGCCTTCTCTATTTGAACGACCACATCAACCATGAGGTGGACTCGGGCAAGTACTGCGGCATGGTCATGCTGGACCTCCAGAAGGCCTTCGACACAGTAGATCACCACATATTGTTAGATAAACTGAAAGCAATTGGGTTCGATAGAACATCGGTGAGCTGGATACAATCCTACTTAGAGGGGAGGGAACAGGTGGTTAGTGTGAACGGAACACTGTCCCCCCCCCTCCCGGTGACCTGCGGCGTTCCACAAGGAAGCATATTGGGACCTTTACTGTTCCTAATATATGTGAATGACATGTCATCAGCATGTAATTGCAATTTGTTCCTGTTCGCGGATGACTCGGCTCTGCTGGTCTCTGACAGGGACATATTGCAGGTGGAAAAAGCGCTAAGCACTGAACTGAGTAGAATCTGCATCTGGCTAGCTGACAATAAACTATCAATACACCTAGGTAAAACTGAAACCATCCTATACGGATCCCCATCTAAACTCAGAAAGGCTGAAAATTTTAAAATAAAAGTGGGTTACATTAATATCACAAGAAAAGAGGATATTACATACCTGGGCTCCATCTTAGAGGCAAATCTTTCCGGAGATAAAATGGCAGCAAAGGTAATCAAAAAAGTGAACCATAGAACTAGATTCTTGTACAGGATATCCTCACTTGTCAGTAAAAACACACTGAGGACCCTATCAGGAGCTCTCATTCAATGTCACTTCGACTATGCCGTAACATCATGGTACTATAGAACCACAAAGGCCCATAAAACAAGACTCCAGACAGCCCAAAATAAACTGGTTAGGCTTCTGCTAGGCCTCAACCCTAGGACACATCTAACCGCTGCTCATTTTTTGAGCCTTGATTGGCTACGAGTAGTTGACAGAGTGCAGCAGCTTGCACTGGGCCTGGTCTTCAAGATACGCTACACCACAAAGACACCCAAGTACCTGTCAACATACTTCCAAAAAGTGAACAACGTCCACACATACAACACCAGAGGAAGCTCCACGAACCACGTTCAACCGCGTTGCACCACAAACAAGGGGTTAAACTCGTTTGCAAACTATGCAGTAAAAATGTGGAACGCCCTTCCTATAATCTTAAAGGAGTGCAAAACACTGCCCACCTTCAAAACCACTCTCAAAAAACATTTACAGGAGGCTGCAATCCGTAACTGGACCCTCTAAAACAAAAATCAGATTAAAGACCCGAACTACCCACTGGACATACTGTGTTTTGTCCCCCGCCCCCACCTGTGGTGTATGTCCCCACCTGTCCTACCCGCTGTACATACCTTATGTTTTGTTGTATTGTTCTTCCCATGATGGATGTACGTTTATCTTGTAGATAATAATAGTTATTTGTCTGTATTATCTTGTAGATAGTACTATTTTTTTTTTCTTCTTATGTCTGTCTTACATGTAACGATGAATTGAAAATCAAGGACCCCAATTGAAATAAGCCAGTGGCTTTCTTGGGTTTTTATCCTTTTAGTTGACCTTGTATGTAATATGTACTTTCATGTACCTACTTCTGCAAACCTTCTAATAAAGTTTTCAATCAATCAATCAATCAATCAATGGCAACCTTGAGTAGAGGCCTGCATTCACATTCTGTACAACCAGCGACAAAGACATTTAAGTTGTAAATATTTGAATTTAAGTTCACTCAAAGCCTATTTCTGGGGTGTATTCCATCAACGTTGCTAACAAAATCTGTGCTTAATTGAAAAAGCCTAGTTTGAATTAACGTTGACTGTGACTTAAGACTCAAGCCGTTCCATTACGTAAAAAGCCCAGTTGTCCCCCCCCCCCCCTTCTTAAAGCCTATCGTCAACATCCCCCACACACCTGAAGGTTTCACACTGTCCGTTCATGAATCTCCTCTTCCAAGCCAAAGCAAAGTCCCTCCAGTAAATGTTGATAGAGATACACGCTTTGGCTTTAACTCTGTCTACAACTCACACTATAGAAACAACGAAAATAAAGCAATAAATGAATTAACCATGTTACTATTATTTAGGAAATTCTAATGAAAGGCTAATGACAACTATTTAAAGTAAAGTAACATTACATAAAAAGGAAAAAAATAAATAGAAGAAGTTCTAGGCAGTCTATTTTCTTCATGATCAACATGCAGTTTTACAATTAAACAAATAAGCCCACCTCTGGAAACCTGTTCAACAGAAACCTGAAATCCCCCCATGGAAATGGCTTTTAAACTGAGCCAGGCCAACTGAAGAGGGATTGCTGTATATTTGTATTCATTTATTATAGATTGTCTCTCAATGGCAAAAACTAACGGTAGTGTTACGTCTGTGTTTACGACAGTTTGGGCTTTACGACATGTGCCGTATTACGTTTTGTGTGAGACTCGTGTTTGATTAAATGGAGTACACGTTCCAACTTGAAGCTCTGAGTTCAGTCTCCATTATTGAACACAACATTGGCGACGAGCGATGGCTGATTGTTCTCTACCAACACCCCCTCCTTTCCTAGCAGTCCCGGCAGAACCACCGATTCCGTGGGGCCGCTGGATTTCCTCTTTCGAAACATATATCCTAGCCGCCGGTTTGGAGGATGTATCAGACAAGAGGAAATGCGCGCTGCTGCGGCACTGCCTGGGAACGGAGGGTCAGCGCGTGTTTGGAACTCTTGGCACTGCGGCGAGATACACAGACGCTGTGGAACTATTGAAGGAACACTTCGCCCCTCCACAAAGCGCTCTTCTCCGCCGCGTCATATTCAGACGAAGACACCAACGAACAGGTGAGACAGTGACACAGTATGTGGCTGATCTGCGGGGCTTGGCGAGCTTATGCAAGTTCGGGGCATTGCAGAACGAGATGATAAGAGACCAACTCATCTTGCACACGAACTGTGACAAGATTAGGGAAAGACTGTTACTGGAAAATGATGAACTTACATTATCAGCAGCTCTGAACATGGCGGTCCAGGTTGAAACAGCTTTAGAATGTGCAGTTAGTTTTTCAGCCTCTCCCAGCTCACCGGCAGAGGGCGCGCACAGCCTACAGGTGCCCCTCCTCCACGTGAGTGCAACCAGCGGCGGGGAGAGCATTTTACTGGCCTCTCGGTCACGCGACCAGCCACACCAGCCGTGTGGGAATTGCGGCTCTTCTGCACACAATTCAAGAGCTCAGACATGCCCAGCCCGTGGTAAAACCTGCTCCAACTGCGGGAGACTAAACCACTTTCACAAGGTCTGCAGGTCTGCCCCAGCTAGAGCTTCCCAGTCACCTACCACAGTCATCCATAATGTCAGCTCAGGAAGAGCGCCATTCAAAACATGCTCGTTGGTGGTTGGTGATGTCACTCTGCCGCTCCTCCTAGACACTGGAGCCACAGTGTCCCTTGTGAACTTGACGACTTATACACAGTTCTTCTCCCATGTGCCCCTGGGGTTGCCCTCCACCACCCTGCGTGGCTATGCCAACTCTAAGATTGACATTGTGGGCTCTTTTCAGCTGCCTGTGAAGTACGGGGAGAGGACACTGCCGGCTTTCAGGTTCAACGTTGCACGCCACGGGACCAACTTGTTAGGCCTCGACCTGTTCAACGCCCTCGGTTTCACCCTGCTAGACACAGCTGGCTCAGAGATTCACACCGTTTCCACCCCCTGGCAGCAACAGTGGCCTGCGCTGTTCAGCGGTGTAGGCTGCCTCGACACTTTTGCCCACCAGCCTCTGTTAGATCCTACAGTGATGCCTGTTATACAGCCCCTCCGCCGCTCCCCCCTGGCTCTCCGCGATGACATCTCCTCTCAACTACAGAGCATGCTCGATAGCGACATCATTGAGCAGGTGAACGCATCGCCTTGGATCTCCAACCTGGTGGTGGCGAAGAAGAAGTCTGGGGGTCTGCGCATCTGCGTGGATCTGAGAGCGGTAAACAAGGCCATCATCCCTGACAAATACCCCCTGCCAACGATAGAGGAGCTCACCGCCCAGTTCTACGGGTCCAGCGTGTTCTCTAAACTGGACCTCCGTCAGGGTTACCTCCAAGTGCCACTACACCCCGAGAGCCGCAACCTCACAGCGTTCATCACTCACAGAGGGGTTTTCCGCTACAAACGCATGGCTTTCGGTTTAAGCTCCGCCCCCAGCTGCTTCCAAAAGATCATGGCCTCCATTTTCGCTGGGATCCCAGGTGTGGCCATCTATCTTGATGACATCGTGGTTCACGGGGCCACCGTCGAGAGCCACGACGAGCGTCTCCACAGTGTGTTCAGTGCATTGGCCAAGCATCACCTGACACTCAATGGTGAGAAGTGTGTATTCGCCGCCCCAGCCATCGACTTTGTGGGGTTCCGCCTCTCAGCTGATGGCACGTACCCGCTGCACTCGAACACCGAGGCCATCCATCATGTCCCGGAGCCCACCACAGCCGCTCAGGTGGCCTCCTTTCTAGGCATGACGGCGTACTACCTCCGTTTCCTGCCACAGTACTCGGCCACAACCACACCGCTGCGGAAGCTGTTGAAGCATGACGAGCCCTGGCTCTGGACGTCTGCCTGCTCAGACGCCGTACGCCTCCTGAAGGCCCAACTCACCTCGCCAACGGTCCTGGCGCATTTCGACCTGGCCAGCCCCACTCTTGTCACGTGCGACGCCTCTGCCACAGCCATTGGTGCGGTGATGTCCCAGCTGCAAGGGGGGGTGGAGAGACCGATCGCCTTCGCCTCCCGTGCTCTCAGCCCCACGGAACAGAAGTACTCGGTGGGGGAGCGAGAGGCCCTAGCATGCCTCTGGGCATGTGAGCGCTGGCACATGTACCTCTATGGACGGCTATTCACACTGAGGACAGACCACCAGGCCCTCATCACCCTCCTGGCCACGTCTGGCACCGGTCACAAGCCACTCCGCCTCCACCGCTGGGCCGACCGCCTGCAACAGTACAACTATCGGCTACAGTTCACGCCAGGACGAGACAACGTGGTAGCCGACTTGCTATCACGCGCAATCCCCAGCCCACCCACAGCCCCAACCTTGACCCCCGGACTGGACCAGGCTGAGCATGACCTCGTCCAGCTCCTCCACACACCCCTTCAGGAGACGGTGTCGCTGAAGGAGCTCCGGGATGCCTCAGCCGATGACCCCACCCTCTCTACACTCTCAACCTACATCACGCAGGGGTGGCCGGTAAGAGTACCTGACGAGCTACTCACTTACTCCAGGATCAGGGAGGAGTTGTCGGTTTGGAATGACACCTGTGTCGCTCGCGGGTTCTGCACTGTGGTCCCAGGTGTCCTTCGGGCGCGTATCCTCGCTATGGCGCACGAGGGTCACCTGGGCATAGTCAGGCTCAAACAGCGCTGTCGTGAGGTTGTGTGGTGGCCAGGCATCGACAGGGAACTCGAAACCCTGGTCAAGGATTGCACTGCCTGTCTCCTTAGTGGTAAGACCAGGGCTCCAGCTCCACCCCCGCCCATGCAGCCGTTGGACTGGCCATCTCAACCCTGGGAGCACCTGCAACTGGATATCTGCGGCGAGCTGCATGGGGTACCACATCACCAGCGTTTTCTCGTTGTGACCTACGACCTCCACTCTAAGTGGCCAGAGGTGACACCTGTGGGCTCGGTCACAGCAAAGGTGCTGATCGACATTCTCGACGCTCTGTTTGCGCGTTGGGGCCTGCCCAAGAGGATCACGACTGACAACGGTCCTCAAATGGTTTCCCATGAACTGTCCTCCTATCTAGTGGGTAAAGGGATCCACCACATCCGCACAGCGTTCTACCACCCTGCTGCGAACGGGGGGGTGGAACGGCTGAACCAAACCCTGAAGAATGGCATCAGGGCCCACCTGGCACAAGGGTGCACGCTCACCACCAGCCTCCTCCAGACGCTGTTGCATTATCGGGCCACGCGACACGCCACTACAGGAGTCTCCCCAGCCTCCCTCATGCTGGGGCGGGAGCTCCAGCTGCCTCTCGATAGGCTCCGCCCTATACTAGCTCAGCCCCCGGTCCATCCAGTTCAAGCCACAGTCACCAAACACCAGCGCTTGATGAAGGATCGTTTCGACAGGGCCAGACGTGCTAGGCCACCTGTCATCGCTGTGTCGGACTGGGTCAGGATCCGACGACCTCATCGGGACAACAAACTCCAGTCGTTTTGGTCTGACCCTGTCCAGGTCAGCAAACAGCTTGGCCCGGCCTCGTTTAGGCTCGCCGACGGCACTCGCTGGCATGCTACCCGCCTGCGTAAGGTGCAGCCTCCCCCTGGCCCAGCGCTGAGTGTGGCCTCTTCCACAGTCTTGCCAGCCGCACGGTTGGATGAAGCAGCAACCCCGGCCTACCAGGCTCAGCCCCAAGGCGTGGAGCCGCCACCAGTGGCTGTGGCTGCACCAGAGCCACGTCTGGTTCGAGCACGCAACAGGCCCGAGCACTTGCGTGATTACATGACTGAGTATCACACCTAGGTTGTGTGAGGGGGGGGGAAATGTTACGTCTGTGTTTACGACAGTTTGGGCTTTACGACATGTGCCGTATTACGTTTTGTGTGAGACTCGTGTTTGATTAAATGGAGTACACGTTCCAACTTGAAGCTCTGAGTTCAGTCTCCATTATTGAACACAACAGGTAGGCCTATATCTTTCAGTGAGTTGAGACACAGGCTGCAAGAGTCCCCAACTGAAGATGTTAAAGGCATTCGTGACCTGTGTGATTAGTCCTTATTTTGTAAAAACTCTGGACAGGCTCCAGTATGTGCAGAACAGCTGCCAGGGTTCTCACCCACACCAAGCCCTGGCAGCACATCACCCCCACCCTCATCCACCTCCACTGGCTTCCGGTTAAGTCCCGCATCTCGTACAAAATCCTCCTCCTCACCTACAAATCGCTCCATGCCCGTGCCCCCCAGTATCTATCTGACCTCCTCCGCCAACATACCCCATCCCAGAGCCTACGGTCCTCCCAGAGACACAGGTCTGCTCTCCACCCCCCGCACCAGCCTGCAAACCTTTGGGGACAGAGCCTTCAGTGTGGCAGCTCCCACCCTCTGGAACTCTCTCCCCACAGTGATCTGCACCACCCCTACCCTGGACACCTTCAAATCAGCCCTCAAAACCTACCTGTTCACGACGGCCTTTGGCCTCAAGGTTAGTTAGCTGTCGTTATTCTGTGTTCTGTGTTTGTCTGTCTGACTGTCTCTCTGTCGATATGTAAAGAGTCTCTTCGGTCTCTTAAAAGGCGCTATATCAATCTCAGCTATTATTATTAATAGTAGTATTATTGTTGCTATTGTTATTATCATTATCATTATTAGAAACTTGACATTCAGTACAAAAAATAAAATAATTAAGAAGGTGCAGTCTGTCCCCAAGCAGAACTCCATTAAACTCCCCTACAGAATAAAAGTGTTGGTTAAATATACATGACATTCTTAAGCTTCAAGGCCATTAAGTGAACCTTGGATAGTAATAACATTGTCTTGCCTTGTGAAAACCTGATGACAGATGATGTTCGAACAATTATGGAGTCATGCACAGAGCCAGGCCATTTTGCATCGATATCAGGCAACTTCCATTTGACAGATCATCTGACAGCATAGAGGGTGACCTGATATATGAATGCGCCCCAGACCGGTTTTTCTTTTTTAATCACTTTTGGGGGTGGGTCCAAGACTTAATTAGGGGGGTCTGACCCCCCTTGCCCCCCTACACACACCTTTATTAAAACATCTAGCCTGCACCCACATGAGCAAGAGCAATATATTCATGGTATGTTTAACTTTTAATAATTAAATATCACTTAACACATTACTTAAGTGATACACACTATCACTAAACATATCAATTCATCGCATATCATCAGGTTGCCCTGCCCAATCATAATTCAAATATTAAATATGAGTAAAATGTGTGGATTATGGTTGTTTATTCAGAATCAGAATCAGAATTGCTTTTATTACATCCAATGTACGGGTACACAAGAGTACAATTCTTAGGCTCGGGTTCTTCGACATTGGCATTGCAGCAGAATACAAAATCAACAATAACTGAATTAAGTAAAATAAGTAAGGTTTGTTGCTTTGTGGAGTCTGATGGGAGTATCATTGGCAGGCTGTTGGTGCCATGTTGAATGTTGTGCCCATAGCTGCTTCAGTTATTCAGTTATATAATTAGGTGGAAGGGAATCCTGAGCCAATGTACTTTTTCCCGTTTCCATAGGAGGAGTTGTCCCAGGTGTAGGTTTGGATGGACAGTGTTTTACCTCCCAGGCTCAGATAACACCTGGACATCAAATGTATCAGAATGACAGAAATGACACACATAGTATGGCAAGCAAACACACTCGCGCATAAACACACACACACACACACACACACACAGACACACACAAACACACACACACACACACACAAACACGCACACATACACACACACACACATACACATACACACACACACACACACACACACACACACACACATGGACACACGGATACACGGCTGCGTAGTACTCACCGTTTTCCTGGGCGGGTGATGTAACAGAGGCTGTACATGGCCAAGTCAAACTCTGGACTGCAGCCGATGATGGCGGAACCGACCTGCTTGAAGTAGCCATCCCACTTAAACTGCATCCCAAGAACATCGGGGTAAGATGTCCACTGAGAGAGAGAGAGAGAGAGAGAGAGAGAGAGAGAGAGAGAGAGATAGAGGAGGGTGGGAGGGGGATCAGTTAAAATATTTTTTTAAAGAAAGGCGACTAGACTCAGTTACAGTTGTGTCATGGTTTAATTTTGTATCATTAGTTTAATTCTTACAGGTCCATTGAAGCTGTGGCTGTAGTACTCAAGCAGATTCTGTTTCTCCAGCCTGTAGAACTGCAGCCAGTTGTGGAATCCAGACACCTTACCACTCTTAACCTCCCCTACAAAGAGAATAGTATGCTTTGTAAACACACACACATACTGTAACATTGACAAACATGAACACACACACACACACACACACACACACACACTCATAAAACACACAGACCTGCAAAGATGTGCTCGAAGCCGCTGGAGTCCAATCTCCCGTTGTTGCGGGAGTAGAGGCCAAACCACATCTTCTTCAGATCCTGGATAAACTCCGCCTCTGAGCCGTAGCGACCTAGGGAAGTGAGGACATTCAAGTTAATTTACTGTTCATTTAGAGATACGTTATCATGCAGAACATCACATATAGGATAGGCAGGTGACAGTGTGTAGTGAGGTATCGTTAGATCTAAACAGCACAGAAGATATGAGTGACAGTGTGAATGCCCCCTGCATACGAAGGTGTGGGGCGGCTGTGGCTCAGGAGGTAGAGCCGGTGTCTAATGATCGCAAGGTCGGCGGTTCTGCGGATCGATCCCCGACTGGCCATGTGTCGAGGTGTCCTTGGGCAAGACACTGAACCTCAAATTGCTCCCAATGACCGGCCCGGCGCCTTGCATGGCAGCTTGTCGCCATCGGTGTGTGAATGTGTGTGTGAATGGGTGAATGAGAGGCCATTGTAAAGCACTTTGGAATAAGGCACCATATACTGTACGTGCAGTCCATTTACAAACCCTTGGTGAAGAGGAAGGCATAGAGCTCTCTGCCCAGCTCGGTGTTGGACATGGCCTCCCTGAGGAAGGTGTCCTGCTCGGCCAGCTGCTGGGAGGTGAAGTCCTCGGCCTGGCCCGTGACCCTCTTGTAGTTGTCCAGCACGGCCAGGAAGGCACGGTACGTGGGCTTGGAGAACAGAGAAGCCTCGTTCACGTATTTGAACAACCTGGAGCACAGAAGACACAGCAGAGACACATCACTATGGATTACAGTGTCCTTGTGTGGAGGACAGTGACAGCTCCATAGGAGAGAGTAAGGGACAGGCCAAGGGGAAGGAGAGCAGTGATGAGAGAGTGAGTGGGTGCGGTGGGGGCGGGGTGTGGGGGGCCGGGGTAATACATGAATAAAAGTGATCAAGAGCAAGGGAGAGAGAGATGTATATAAACAGGTTGTAAATGACAGATGAGAGGAATGAAGGAATGGGGGAGGAAAGGTTGGTATGAGAAGGTCGGGTCTTACGGGCGAGAGGAGAGGTCTTTCTGGGAGCTAGTCTGGGAGTTGGACACCTTGGCCTGGGTGTCAAGAATCAGCTCCGAGGCAGAGGCCTTGTTGGAGTCCAGAGCATACAGCACCTCAGATAGAGCCTTGATCTCAGCATCAGTGATCTCACTGCTGCTGCCACCACCTGTAGAACCTGCCGTAACATACACACCGTGAAGTATGGATCTGAAAAAGTGTTTTCAAAATGCTACGAATGTAGCAATGTTTGGAAAATCAGGGGGTAGTAGCCGAGTGGATAGTGAGCTGGACTGATGATCAGAAGGTTGTGAGTTCAAATCCCACCTCACCACTAGTAAGCCCTTGAGTAGTTATTCCAGGGAGACTGTCCCTGTAATCTCTAATTGTAACTCGCTTTAGATAAAAGTGTCTGCTAAATGGGTAAAATGCAAGTGATGATCATAGACACTGTACACCAATGACCCCTAGTGGCCACGCAAACACATTCTTTGTTCCATAATTTATAATAATAATTTTGCCATTTAGCAGACGCTTTTAATCCAAAGCGATTTACAATTACGAATTACAGGGACATTCCCCCTGGAGTAACTGAGGGCTAAGTGCCTTACTCAAGGGCACACTAGTAGTGGTGTGGTTTCAGGCGGGATTTGAACTCACAACCTTCCGATCAGAAGTCCAACTCACTACCCACTAGACCACCACTACCCTTGTTCCATTCTGATGCCTTTACTACATTAGGGTCTTATTGAGGCATGCAGTGTGCCTCAGCAAACAGGGAGATGGCCTGGCTTTACTGTAGGAAACACTGGTGCCATCCCATAATTGTGGCAGGCATATATTAAAGCAATAACACACAAGAGGGTGTGCTAAATCGTGGTTTTAGTACACTGTGACTCGGTTAAAGGCACGAGGCGCTGCTACCCCCTTTGCTGCACCCCCTATCTGCCATCTACCTCTCTATCCCCCCCCCCATTCGTTCACTGTGTGAATTTCACCAGGTGTTGTAAACCAACTGCCCTGGGTGAAACATTTTAGATTTTTTTTTAGAAAATTTGTAGATCTTTCAGGGATAGAAGTGTCCATGTTTGTATGAATGAGAGATGACAACAACACCCTTCTTACCACCATCACAGAGTTTTGTGAAGTCACTGCAGCAGTTGTTGTAATTTCCACACTTTGTGTTGCAGTGGCATTTGTTGTACTTGTTGTACTTCTCGCCACAACGGCCCTTGCACGATGTAGAAGAACCTGATGGAGACAATAAGTGAGACTACTGTTGACATCGGGAGTTTATTCAGGCCCTGAACACAGCAAAGACCTAGGTTCTAGGCCCTGGACAATCTAGAAAATGTGATGGCAGCTACTAGATTGTAATCAAGTGCAATACTGAAACACAACTGTGAACATTTCAAACCTGCAAACTGCGACACTTTAAATGAATGTGCAATAACACTATGTGCAATATGACAACCCTCGGGTACATAAGGTTCAGAGATAGGAAATGTTAGAATAGGTATAGCATAGCATAGAGTACAGCACAGTGTTTTATTTGTATAGTATAGTATAGTGGATAGTGTACATAGCCTTTATTTATGTAAACCAGCTCTTTTCCCTTCTTGTTTTTAGTTTTTTTTCCTAGCACCAGGGGAGCCCCCCCTCCCAAATTTCGTTGTATGGTACCTGTACTATATCAATGACAATAAAGACCATTCATTCATTCATTTATTCAATGCTTAATTTTTACATTTGTATAACACATCACACACTCCCTGCTCATGTTATTTTGTGTTTTATATTGTTGCAGGCAAGGGGAGAGATATATACGTACAGAGTGGAACCATTCAAACCATGCCAAACTTAAATGCACTACCATTTTCATGAAACATGATCTAACCAACGTAAGTGACTGAACTGTTACTCACCTTTGCAGAGGCTGTAATAGTCTGAGCAGCAATCATTGAAGCGCTCGCAGGGAGTGTTACACTGGCAGGTGAAGTCACGGTCAGTGCCGTAACCACAGCGATTCTGACAGGAGTCCAGGGAATCTATAGGGGTACATTACAGAGCAGAATGTTGCAGAATAATTAGGCAGATGTCTTCATCCTTCCTTTTTCTGTATTTCTTTTAATGCTATATGTAAAGCACTTTGAATTGCCCCTGTTGTATGAAATGTGCTATACAAATAAACTTGCCTTGCCTTCAGATGATCAAATGAATTATGCTTTGATCCTATTGTACAGAATGATCCTTATGAGATGTCCCATTCTCAGATAAAGATATCAAATCAATACTAATTTGTCATAATAAGCCTCCTAGGTGTGCTCATACTTACTGCTGTATCCCTGAGAGAAGAGGGTTACCCCCAGTGTGAGGAGCAGAATTATCTTCATCTTAGCCTGGCAACGGTCTGAAACAGGGTGCACTGTTGAAAGTATGGATTTCCTTTAAATACTTAACCTGACCAATCAGGTTCCAATGCTCAGAAAAAGCTTCACCCCATAGTCAGTCTGCAGAAAATGTACAGAAAATGTACACCTGTTCAACACACACAAGGATGAAAGTACATCTTATCAGATTGCCATCCGGTACCTAAGAGATATCAAATATGCAAAGATTAGATATTTGTCAGGCTATACGTTTTGAATGTGATACTACAGTATATTGTTAGATCACATTAAAAACGAAATTCTAGTGATAACCAGATAGTTCCATAAACTGAGCTTGTTTAACATTGTCCTTATTACAGCTTATTTGCACACCAAGGCCCGTGGTGGCTAAGGGCAGGGACCCATACGTGTATATATCATATATAAACATATCTTATCCACTCAATCGAAAATATCTGAATTGTTGATATTCCGTGGGTATGTTTGAATGTTTAATCTCATGCTGTATTTTCAAGGTGTTGGTTCTGGGGCCGGGCCTTTTTCACACATCTGCTCTCTTTCACACTATTATGTCACAGAGTACTGGGGGTGACAAGTGGTGCAATGTTGTGCAAGACTGCACAGGCTACAGTGATGTCAAAGGCCCTGTCTGGAGTAACCCTGAGGCTTTTGAGGCACTGAAACCTAGACTTAAGTTGCCCAAAGCACATCTCAATTCTTGCCTTGGTTTGGTGTGGGCATGGTTAAAGGCCCTCTCTGCTTGTGTTGCTGGTTTCTGGGTAGGATGTCAGCAAGTATTATATACAGGGATAGCCTCTGTCCCCAAGCAGAACTCCATTAAACTCCCCTACAGAATAAAAGTGTGGTTAAATATACATGACATTCTTAAGGCCATTAAGTGAACCTTGGATAGTAATAACATTGTCTTGCCTTGTGAAAAGCTGATGACAGATGATGCTCGAACAATTAAACAATTATGGAGTCATGCACAGAACCAGGCCATTTTGCATCGATATTAGATATCAGGCAACTTCCATTTGACAGATCATCTGACAGCATAGAGGGTGACCTTCAATGATGTGGCACACGTTGCTTGGCAGATAATGTATTTTAAAATGCAAATGATTGATACAATTGCATGACTAAGAAGTGTTGATGCAGTGGTGTCTTTCAAAATGTAAAATCCACAATTATCTGAACATTTGTCTTACATTTCAGAATAATATTTTGAATTGTGGGTCTGACATTGAAGACAGGAGGTAATTTTCTTAACTTGTTCATTTTCATAACTGATAACTGCCACATTCATGGAACGGAACTCTCACTTAAATAAGTGAGACATATCAAATTAAGCCTGGATTTTCCTATAGAGACCTTGATGGAATAGGACCCAGCCTACCCTGGTTCACTCATCAGACATTCAGATGCAATATGCCTTCCAGTACTGAAGAGGGCGCTAAGCGGAAAGTAAGCCAAGGTTATCAACGGATGATGATTTGCGTTTTGCTCTGTTTGACTTTTCTCAGTTGCCGTACAAAGCGTGGTTCAATGACATTCCGGTTTTAGTAAGGAGAACTCTTGGAATTTGCATTAAAAAAAACACCTGAGGAGAGGATGGCATTAACCTATGTGTTTAGATCCATCAGGACAGAGCTCTCAAAGGTAGGTGACAAATGGATGCACATGACATCTCGAGCTCTTCTTAGTTCTGTATTGGTGTCTCCTATGAGCTGCTGTCATTGTCAGCTGCTGATTTGACTTCTGCGACTGTCTGAAATGATCCAGTCGGGTGCTAAAGCCTAGGAAGATTATGTCATGTCATGTAGTGTAGTGTAGTGCAAATATAGCAGTGTGGTGTGAACATCATTAAACCAGCTAATGGACCTTTTAAACATTGTACAGTACAGGCCAAAAGTTTGGACACACCTTCTCATTCAATGTGTTTCCTTTATTTTCATGACTATTTACATTGTAGATTCTCACTGAAGGCATCACAACTATGAATGAACACATAGGAATTATGTATTTAACAATAAAGTGTGAAATAACTCTAAATATGTCTTATATTTTAGATTCCTCAAAGTAGCCACCCTTTGCTTTTTTGTTGTTAATAAAACATTTTGTTGTTGTTGTTGTTAATAAAATATATTATAATAATATTATATATATATAATAACATATTATTATTAACACATATTATATTTAATATTATTATCATATATTTTATTAACAACAAAAAAGCAACGGGTGGCTACTTTGAGGAATCTAAAATCTAAGACATATTTAGAGTTATTTATTTCACACTTTATTGTTAAATACATAATTCCACATGTGTTCATTCATAGTTTTGATGCCTTCAGTGATGTACCAAATAGTCATGAAAATAAAGGAAACACATTGAATGAGAAGGTGTGTCCAAACTTTTGGCCTGTACTGTATGTAACATCACATTTGCCTTGATCAGAGGCCATGAAAGTATTTGTACTACTACTGTTTAGCTGGCTACGATGTTGGTTTCCCCTGAAATGTAATAACTCTCCCTATGTCACCCACAGGTCTGCATCAACCAGCATGTGCAGTCTTTACACACGGGCTGTCCCCTCCTCGCTACTGACAAAGCCCTTCTCATGAAGTTACGGAAAAGCACTGGCTATACCTTCATCAACTGCAAGAAAGCACTTGATAAATTCAACAATGACACCACACAGGTAAACACATCTGCCATATCCTCTCTGCACATTCTGTACTCACCACAGGAGAGTCCCATGTAATGTTGGTCCTGGAGGACAACTGTTTGTGTATTTGTTTTGTTTGTTCCAGCCATGGATTTGACACAGACTCCAGCTGAATCAGGTGTATTACCGCACAAAAGCCTGCACACACAGCGAACCCCCAGGGCAGGGATTGGTCACCACTAGCTTTTGCTGTGTGTGTTTGTGTGTGTTTGTGTGTGTGTGTGTGTGTCTGTGTCTGTGTGTGTCTGTGTGTGTGTGTCTGTCTGTGTGTCTGTAAGTAACGTTTCCCTAATTACAGGCAGAGAGCTGGCTACACGAGCAGGCCCAGAAGGAAGGCTGGAGCAAAGCCAGCAAGCTGGAGGGTCGGCGGGCCAAAGAAGGTCTGATCGGACTTTTCGTTGGAGACAAAGCTGCAGTCATGGTAGAGGTAAGCACAGTGACTCAGTAGATCAGTAGGAAGTTCTCACTCAGACAACATGTTTTAAATAGATGAGTAAGGCAGTTAAAAGACGACAGCATTTGAGCGGTGATGCTTTCAGTTGTCCTTATCATCGTTGTTGTTCTGAATTTACCGTATCCAGTCTCCTTGTTCTACAAGCATGTGTACTGTATGTTGAATGTTTTCCTAATGTTCTCCACTTGTCACGTGTGTGGTTCAGGTTAACTGTGAGACAGACTTTGTTGCCCGTAACGAGAAGTTCCAGCAGCTGGTGAAGGATGTAGCGTTTGCCACCATGGCTCACCACCGCAGTAAAACCCAAGGACAGACTGGATACGTGAAGGTATGGGCTCTCTCTCTCTCCCGTAGCCACACAATCCTCATTCACAAGCACATTTATAAGGTCCCAAATGTATATAAGGTTCCAAGGGTCTAGTGGTCTAGCTTTTTTTTTTTTTTATCTATTTCATTTTAGCCTATTCTTTAATTGTCACTTTATTTTGTTGCTGTTGTTTTTGTTGGTCTGAGCTGTTATAACACCTGATTTCCCCCTCTGGGAGCAGTATCTATCTATCTATCATTTCACATGCTCAATCACATGATTGTCATCATGTTTTGTATCTTTCAGAGTCTGCTGGGAGCAAAGGACCTCTCCAAACTGAACATGGGTGAAGGAGCTTCACTGGCTGACCAGCTGGCCCTCACCATAGGTGAGTCAGTTATTAAACAGAAAACCTGTAAATCTGCAGCATCATTCTCATAACCCCCCCCCCCCCCCCCCCCAGAGGAATCCAACAGTGCTCTGTTATGAGAGTGTGGTGTTGTATTTGTCTATGATGTCATCTCTGCCTCCCATCTCTCCTGTCAGGTCGACTGGGTGAGAACATGTCTGTGAGACGCGCGGTGACAGTGGGTGTCCCGGCTGACTGGCACATCGGCTCGTACGTGCACGGTGCCGCGGCCGGCCAGTCTGACATGGCCATGGGGCGCTACGGTGCTCTTGTGGTGTTCCGGGGAGGCAAGGACGGCGCTCAGGAGACCCTGGGACGGAAGCTCGGGCAGCACGTGGTGGGAGAGGCACCCGTTTCCCTAGGCAACATGGACGACCTGCCATGCGGGGATGAAGAGACGCGCCTGCTGCCCCAGAGCTTCCTCCCAGACCCCAGTAGGACAGTGGGCCAGTACCTGACCGAGCAGGAGGCTCGAGTGTTGGACTTTGTGCGCTTTCAGTGTGGCGAGCCGGGCAGTGATGTGGCGGAGTGAAAAGAGGGGGGAGAGAAGAGTCTAAGGACCCTTATTAGTCAAGTTTTGTCTTCTGCCTTTATTGTATGTGTATGTGCATGCAGTGTCCATGCAAATGCACTCAGCCATTTTCAATGTCTCATGAGTTTAAAAGCCTCATGCTGTGTGTGTGTGTGTGTGTATATAGAATATACAACAAAGGACTTGAACCATCCGAACAATAAAGCTGCTTTCACATGTAATTTATACTTGTCTGGACAATATTTTCCATGATTGATTTATTGTTTAATAGAATTATACCTGCTAATCACTCATTAGCGTGACAGCTTAATGATCACAGTTTTGTCTTCTGATTCACGTCCTGATAACAGAGCCGAGATGTACTGTCCTTGCCTGGTTTGTATCCGCAATAGTTTCTGTAACAGAACAGGCCCATTTTTCCCCCCCTAAACACTGCTTGTGTATTGTATGCATCTGGAACAGCTAGAGGAATGCCGACTCCTGCCACAGGATGGCTATCTCGACCAGACTTTGTGGCAGCATTATTTTATTGTCAAAAATGTCAACACAACAAATTATTATTACTTACACGTGTTGCTGACATACACAGATGATGACATACACAGATGTTTCATATAGTTTCTACGCGTTTACGAGATTTGAGTAACATGGTGAGTCATAGGAATTCAAACAAATAATTTCGTGCGCCCATTGATATGCCCTTTTTAGGAGCATTGTTGCGCATGTCTTCTAATGTTACGGTAAAGTCGTCCAAGGAGCCAACGCCTGCGACCTGTGATTGGCTGAGAACAGTGCATTGGATTAATAAAGGATGACGTCAAGGGGATAGTCTCTCTAACGTTCAGCTCCAGCCCCTCTCCTACATTCCCCGACCTCCGCCCGAAGCCCGGACACCCAAACCCAGCCCTGACATGGTGAATATCCCGCTACATCTGTTCCAGATTGGTAGTTTATATAGCAGCGATGATGTGTAGACCAGCGCTGATGTTTTTAACTCGATGTTATATTCAATTCGTTGAAACAAAGACAGTTAAACCCAAATACAGTTGCTAATGCTGGTTCTAGGCTAGCTAGCGTTCACTAGCTTGCTAAATTAACCTTATGTATGCCCAGCCAATTCCATTACCATGTCCTCATTCGATAACCCCATTTATTTATGTGTGTCTTTCCTCTTTTGTTTCTCCACCAGTCTGACTTCTCAGAAGACCAAATTTGTGGTGAGTTTACAACCAGCTTTTATACATGTATGACTGATAGCTAGCTAGCCAAGCCTACTGGCTGTCCCAAGTTATCTGTCGCCAAATCTCTCTCTATCATTCATGCTCATTCATCTGGATAGCTCTTCTCTCTTGTCCTGTGGCTGTGTTTTATATGTGTCTTATATGTGTCTTGTGAAGTTCATCAGTCAAGATGAATTAAAACAGGAGCCTAGGTGAGTTGGACCAGGTTTTATGTGGTTTGAGATGACCAGCCCAGAGATGTGTGTGTGTGTGTGTGTGTGTGTGTGTGTGTGTGTGTGTGTGTGTGTGTGTGTGTTTGAGGGAGAGAGAGAGAGTGACACACACACCATATTAACATTGACCCTAACAAAATCACTATAGACTCCCAAGCCAAGTGGTTTTGCCCACGCCAGTGTTTCCTCCAGAGCGTTTGATTTGAGTTGATTGATGAATAGAAGGAATATGAATATCGGTTTCAGATTTTTAGCTTCATGCATGGTTGTTTAGTTTTATAAGGTCACTGACTCAATACTATTGGCAAAAGGATGTTGTCTGCTGGGCTTGAAGCATGTCCAATGCAAGATAACCTGATGACCTTTTCAGTGTTTTAGCATTATGAATCAGTTTCATTTCTGGTTTCATTCTCTGTACTTACAGCAGAGGAATGGCAACAATAACCAGGGTAGATCTTATGGCAAGACATGTTGGGAGATGTAAAGACACTGGTTTAATTAAAGACATACTAGCTATCTTTCAAGTTCTCACAACACTGACTGGTGTGGAAGCTTGCTCATTGTGTGAACGGGAAATGACTTAACCACTTTTTTTTCGAGCTCCGAAGGCTTGAAGGCGTGGCTCAACTAAACCTTGTTTGCATGGTGTGTTCCTGTTAGTTAGCGAACTTTTATGTGTCCGATTATTAGATCATCTCTCCGTAGTTGGTCCCTTGTTATTTGTTCCCTTGTTCTGTACTCCATCGCCTTTTTAGGAGCATTGTTGTGCAGTTGAGAAAGATTTCCTTTGCGCCTGTTTTGTTGAAAAAGATGGTTGGCAGATTACTCGGCCAGCGTTTGCGCTCAATGCCATATAAGGTCAATGAGAGGCTCGCTGTAGTTTCAGATGGGCTGTCTCTGGAAGTACATACCAGGGACGGGAGGCAAGCTCCATAACAATGACAACAGGGAAATGACTCTAATTTCAGACAGCATTCCATTAGAAGTCACTACTTAATTAGTGCAAATTACACACATCAAACAATCCCCAAAAAAAAAAAAAAAAAAAAGGAAAGCTCCAGTGGACTGAATAGCATGTACTGTATAACACGTCTTTATTTATTTATAACACAACTTAACCACTCATCCTGTTCACTCTTTCTTTATACAACATCTAATGCATTGTCACCTTCTACCTTGTCAGAGTTTAAGGAGGCCTTCCTGTTGTTTGACCGGACGGGGGATGGGAAGATCAGCTTCAGCCAGTGCGGGGACGTCATGCGGGCCCTGGGCCAGAACCCTGTTAACGCCGAGGTGCTCAAGGTCCTGGGCAACCCTAAATCAGAAGGTGAGCCACACTGCTAGCTCCCTGATTGATTAATCACAAAAAAAGAGCAATTTGTCACTAATCTAACTGACTGGCTGAATCATATATATAATGTAACGTGGGTTCACATTTAAAAGCTTTTATTTGAGATTGTTTTGTTTCCTGTGTGACATCCTTGTTATGTCCCCAGGCTAAGAGCTGGTGTGTTTTGAGTGGATGTCCTAGCTGTAGCCAACACCTCCACAAAACCAGTTTCATGAACTAATTTGTCTTTAACCAACCAAGTGTAATGTATCAACTAATGTGCCTCGACAGCCATGAAAAGTTTAAATGGAATTCTCCTCAGCAGAGGAACCTAGAAAAAAAGTGAATACACTATGAACTTATCGAGGGATTCTTAAAGGTTTCACCCTAAGAGGGGGAACTCACATTTGGAATGTCGCATTTGGAATGTCCCTTTTGGAATGTCCCTCATCAGTCAAAAACCCAGGGCATTGTTTTTGTTTACTCCCAAAACAAGCCCCGACCTGTCCTTACATGTGTTCGTTACACAGAGAGTAGATGCATCTTGTAGATATGTTAACATGCTCTGATAATGCAACGCTGATAAGCGAGTTATTTCAAGATTGCCAAGATTTGTGGATTAGGTCCGTTTCAACAAAGTTGCCGAAGAATGCACGAGTGCGTCCATTCTTTTGGGACTCTGGAATGCTCATCAAGGATCTCCTTTTCTTGGTTTTCTCCCTCAGTATGTAGACCTGGTCATAAATGACTCGGATGCATCTGTTTAATTTCACCAACTGGTACAGTATGTACAACAGTACTCTGTCTGTGACTATTGGGTAGTGAGTTCCTAGTGGACAGTGAGTTGCACTGGTGATCGGAAGGTAATGAGTTCACATCCCACTTGGAAACACCACCATCAACAGCCCTTGAGTAAGCCCTAAGTCACACCAGAGAAACTGTCCCTGTAATCTCTAATTGTAAGTCGGTTTTGGATAAAAGCGTGCTGAATTGTAAAAATATATATATATGTTGGAAGTAAAACGTGGTTGTTTTTGTCATTCTCCGCCTCTAGAGATGAACCACAAAATGCTGGACTTTGAGCAGTTCCTGCCCATGCTCCAGGCCATCGCTAAGAACAAGGACCAGGGCTCGTTCGAGGACTTTGTGGAGGGTCTGCGCGTCTTCGACAAGGAGGGCAACGGCACAGTGATGGGCGCAGAGCTGCGTCACGTCCTCACTACACTGGGCAAGTGCATAAAATACACCTTATTAAAAAAAGGCTTGTGAGGCCTCGTTAAAGCAAGCCTTCGCCACACATTCAGTTGTGTTTGAGGAACTCAGTCACTCAGTCATTTTGGCTCAGTGCTTTTTCTAACTTAACATTTCCAACAATTTGCATACACTAATGTTATGCTGTTATGAAAACTCATCTTAATGATGGCATGTGGGAAAATGTGGAATTAAAATGTTTCATATTCATCACATATCTTCCTGAATTAGCTTCACACGAGACCATTCCCCCAAATCTTATCTAACAACCCCACCAGACGCAAGTACCAAAGGTCTTCAATGTCTTTAGTCAGCAATTATCTCTTAAACTAGTGACTCAGTGCCCTGCCTTATCCATATTGCCTCACCATTTGCATACTGACTGTATTTGCTGTATGCAAAGGACAATTTAGCAATGTAAATGACATGGTACATTTATATGTCAATAATTGAACGTGTGGAGGCGCTTAGTGGCGTAGCACACTAGGCCGTCGACCATGTAATCGCAGGTTTCCCGGTTCGATTCCAGCCGCAGACATTTCCTGCATGTCATCCCTTCTCTCTCTATCACCCATTCTTCCTGTCAAATCTCTACTCTCTCTATTGCCTAGTGGGACTGCCCCACTCAGAAAAAACGACTTAAAAAAACAAAGTTGAGAGAATAATCTAGTGTGGATGAAGGTTGAATAAAGTTTGTGGCCTGTAGTGTGCAGGGCTCCCACTGGTCCTTGAAATCCTTGAAAGTTTGTGAATTTGAGAAAAAAAATCAAGGTCTTTGAAAATAGACATGGGTCATTGAAAGTTCTTGAATTCTAGTGTTCACACAAGCCTCTCTTTTGAATTGTTGTCTGTGAGCGGATAGTTCCTATTATATAAATTCTCATCTAGGTCTGTCTCAAACTATGCTGTGTTGGGTCCTTGAATTTGAGGGAATTGAGTCTTGAAAGTCCTTGAAAGCTGCTTGAATTTGATGTTTCAGAAGGTGTTTGTGACCATTGTCTGTGCACGTTGTTTGGTATTGCAGGGGAGAAAATGACAGAGGAGGAGGTGGAGACTCTCTTAGCGGGACACGAAGACGCAAATGGCTGCATCAACTACGAAGGTAAAGCAATGTTGAACCGACATGTATGCGCTGGTCTGTTGTTGTCTATTTATTAATTTTTTTGTCTGATGTTGTCTATTGTGCACTTCTTAGTTTTTGTCATTTGTGTGCTGCAGAGATCAATATGCTGTACCGAGAACGAATTCCACCGGCTTTGGTCGTGTGGCTAATAAACTATCCATCTATCTATGTTGTGAATAGGAGGTGAAAAAAGGTGTAAAGTGAGAGGGATCACTGTGTCAAAATGTTCTATGATCCCAATTACTACTAACTACTACTACTACTACTACTACTAATAACAACATGTGATTGGGTACGATGACAACAAGTGTCTCTAATGGAATGTACACATTTATCCTCAAGTAAACACAAACCCCTCATCTTATTAATGAACGTCGGTGTGTTAGACTTGATGGAGGCGGTGGTGTGGTGAGGTGGTGTCTCATCGTGTGTGTGTGTGTGTGTGTGTGTGTGTCACCCTCTTGTGTTGTCCCCTTCACTGACGGCGTGTTCGTCTCCCACAGGCTTTGTCCGCCAAATCATGTCCGGCTGAGTGGAGGGTACGAACTGACCCCCTATAACCCCCTTACTGTCTGCACCTAACCCAGTGGTGGTGGGGTCTTCTCCCCCCTGGGGGTGGTGACAGGGGGGGACCATGTTTGAAACCCATTGCTGCACAGAGGCTCATTTCTTAACATCCTTCAGACAATTTATACTGTACGATTACTTTAGAGTTCCTTTTACTTCGGAAGTAGCCGTAATCTTAATCATGCACATTTGGTGTGCACTGGGCCCTATCAACCAACATAAACCGGATAGATTAAACCCTATGCTGTTGTGTGCGCAGATAAGCGTCTCTGTGCAGTGATGGTTCTGTCAGAAGTTGTGGTGGTGGTGGTGGTGGTGGTGATGGTGGTGGAGTGGGTTTGGAATGGTGTGGCTTTGTTTATATATACTCTGACCTTCCTCTCCTGCAGAGCCCTTTCCCCGATCCTGCCCCCCCCCCCCCTGCCTGCCTGTAGCCTGCATAGAGCATCTCTGCATGTGTCTAGGTGGCTCCTCAGACCCCCATGGGTACAGTCTGTCTGACTGAATGAGAGCAGGGCCTGGGCTGCGTCAGGAAGGTAGAGGGTTGACTGTTCAACTCTGGAGGGCGAGGGGGGGGGGTGTGCGGTGTAATACACCAGAGTTGAGCTGTTGCCTCCTACAGTATAGTGGTGTTCCTTCTGATGCAGAATTGCAATGAGCAGCTCCATTTCCTTGGCTGGTGGTTTTTTCGATTCCCTCCCACCTTTCTCTCCCCTATGGAAGCTGCTGCTGGTGCTGTAGACTGCTGCTAGACCTTCGGTTTTTCTTTTTTTCTTTCCCCCTCTCCAGATCTCTGCATACTCCTCCCCTCCTCCTCCCCCTGTTCTATTTCCTCTGTGAGATCAGCCCAAATAAGGAGGAGGGTTGTTAAACCCTTGGAGCTAACATTCCAGCTACTGAGGCCAGGGCAAATCCTTGGCTGTTGTGACTCGCTAGGAGAGAGTTTTTCCTTTCCTCCTCCCCCTCTCTCATCCCCCCCCCCCCCCCCCCACTCCCATCTTTAATGCTGACCCCCCCCCCTTTTAATGCAGATTCTCTCTCTTCTTCTGACTTGACATGTTTAGTCTCTGACTCAGGCTGAATCATCCAGCAGAGCAGTGCTCGTGTTGGGGAGGTAAACCCTCCTAGAGAACCCAGTCACTAAAATGGACTTGACTCTCAGTTGATGATTTGCTTGCTTTTTGTATTGTGGTTTTTAAATGTACAAGTGTCTGTGAAGGGTAGTGATAGACCTATGAGGCTAATGATAGACCTATTGGTGATAGAATATCCCACCCAGTCAACATTAAAACCATGCAGTGGTGTCAATCTGAGACTCTAGGCAGTGTTACATTTTGACCATTCAGCAGACGCTTTTATCCAAAGCGATTTACAATTACAGATTACAGGGACCAGTACAATTAGGGATTACAGGGACAGTCTCCCTGGAGTCATTTAGGGCTAAGTGCCTTACCTAAGGCCACACTAGTGGTGGTGTTCCCCCGCGGGATTTGACTTTCTGATCACCAGTCCAACTCACAATCCGCTCGGCCACCATTAGGTCCCCACTATGCAGTGTGATAAGGCGATAGTTCTGCTCTCAGATGCTGGAGGTGGACTTTGTTCCAGGAGGTTCCGTCTCTCTCAGACGCCCACCAAATCTGATGCTGACTGTTGTCGTTTCTCTCTCTCCCTCTCTCTCTCTCTCTCTCAGAACTCGTCCGGATGGTGATGAGTGGTTGAAGATTTCACACAAACACACAACCAAGTATAATTTTATTCCAAAATGTTTTTTCTATTATATACGTCTGTCTCTCATTCCCGTGTCAACCACCCCCCCCTACCCCCTTCCGCTCCAAGACCTGTGTTTCATTGTTTTGTCATTTTTAAATTTTATTTCAGAAGTGCCTTTTCTGTGTCTCGAGTTGAAAAGCCCCTTTCATTTTTACTTCAAAATACCATCCAACCACAGAGGCGAGTGCTATCATGCCAAGCTTGTGGACAGAATCGGCAATAACATTCCCTTGATTATTCCATGCATACATTCCCTCCCTGTCACTCAGCCCCGTGTCAAATCTCGTTGCCCAATAGCTGTGTTTTTATACAGAGGAGATGCATGTTTATTGGCTGAGACCAACTGTAATGTCGATTTTACCAGGCCAACCAATCATGAAATGGTAGATTCTGTACTGTCTCATGTATATGTTGTATCAAACTGTATTAAATAAAAATCCCCAATTTCCGAAAAGCAATATTTGTATGTTTCTTCGTTCGTCTCATCAGAAGCAATAACACTTATGTGGAGATGATAACTGGTTTCTGAAAATAGTGCCTCATATGTTTTCAGGTGCAACAATAAAGTCCAGTAACATTAAAGTTATGTTGTCATACTGTAGTTTGACACATCTAGGAAGTGATATTCAAATAGTGATTTTTAAAAATGGTCTTTTAGATACTGCATATTGAGTGCACACATTTATCGCCACAGTGTTGGATATTGTTGGTATCGATATTGTCTTTAAGTTATAGAATGTTGCACGACTACAATCAAATCATTCCTTCCTGTACAACCAACTAACTAACATCAACATACAAACCATCCCTTGTACAAGTGAAAATGGCAGTATATGGTAGGCCTATAGGTATGAATCCAATCTTCATAGTGGCCCTGTATGGCTCTGAGAAAGGTATTTCCAGGACTGAACAGTCAATAGCCCTTTTATGGTAGTGCAGGTACTGTGCTTCTCCACGGCGCACCAAGGCAGACAATAGCCCCTTTATGGTAAGCTGTGACATTGTAGCTTGTAGAGCATCGGTTAGCACTTGGTCCTGTTAGTGGAAAGTATTGACTGTTTAGTTGACGTAGCATTGCGTCCTTAGTGGGGCGTGTAGTAGTGTCCCCCTGTACAGTTTCTCTACTGTAAGAATAAATAAATAATAATTATTCTTCTATCATTATGACTGCCAATGGCCCCGAGCCCATAGATTACCTTTTCTTGCGATGACTGATGGATAGATGATTCACGTACTTAGACAAATGTATTTGTTGTAAGTCGCTTTGGTTAAAGGCCTCAGCAAAATGCCAAAAAATGTAAATGTCGGAGCCAGTAAGGAAACCTGACATGGGCTGCCCCCTTGTGGTGCTTAGAAGCAATTATTTTAGTGTGCAGTTCAGTAATACTGCCAGGTAGTAAAATATCTTTTCTGTCATTGATGTTAAATTATTGTTTACAAATTAAGAGTCTTAATATTAAGCCCTTCGAGGATTTCACTAATTTTTAAGACATCATCAAAACAGTCTTATCTACAGTCAAAAAGAACGGTGTCAAATGTATTGTGTTGGAATATGTGTATGTACATATGTGATATACAAGTTTGGAATGGAGTCCAGTTAAGAATGCAAAGAAGGACTAAAGCATACTGATCGTTTCATCTTCATTTATTTGTTTTCCAACATTTTTGTAAGTAAAACCTTAGCATTGTTTGTTTTTGTCATTGAATACGAACTGCAGAGTAACTGTAATACTAATTCTGCAACGGTTTGACAGAGGAACGGTTCATTTCTACGGCATAATTAATGCAACCATTGCTATCGTTAGCAATCATGAAAAAAATAAAACAGGAACAGAAACGGAACAGAACACTTAATTCATATCACGAAATCCACACAATGTAATAACACAGAGACCACAGCAGTCCGTCACCATGGTCACAACTGTAGTGAGGCTTCTAACACTGGCTATCTTGGACACACGTTTCGTCATCTGTACAACATATTGTACAACACTGTCGGAGTGTATTCGTGTGATGTGCTGTGTGCATGTGATTCTTATGTTCTTCTGTCTGAGAACAAGAAGCATCACAATTCCTCAGCCTTTGTAACGAATGGTAAAACGAATGGCACTGGGCAGATTGAGCTGAAGGACCTCTGGTTTACAGATCTTCATGGCATGCATTCACACACATGCGCACAGTCACGTCTCAAACTTCACACTGATTGACAGTTCATGTTGACCTACAAGGATCACACACAATGACAATATGAGGCGAGGGAATAAAAGGGTACAAAGGTCATAAAATACTGCAATAATGCAAACATAGTAATATCAAAGAAACAAGGTGGAAAACCTGACAGTCAAAAAAATATAAAAATAGATAGGATACGTAGTGAAGATATTGTTACAGGTATTAAGGACAGGATTCTCCTCTCTGTAAGCACAACTCGGTTTGAGATCCCTAGCTGTTTACAGCTTAAACATCAACATTAAAGCCTTTTTTCTTCATGTAGGTACAGCTTCATGTGAGTTAGACATCTCACTGGAAACAAATGAAACACCGACTATAGAAATCAGTGGATTTCCCTAAGTATCCACTTCTGGCGTCTGATTCATAGAGAGGAGTTGAGATAAAACATGGTTTCATAAAAAAAGATTTGGTTTATCAATGGACAAAGAATTGTGACAAAATCAATTGTATCATCACTGAAGTGCCATTAGAGTTCCTCTTAACCGGACTTCATATCGAGTCATTTTCTTTTTGAGTGTCAGTAGAATCTTCGCGACGGCACTCACTGATATTGGCCATAATATGTGAACAGGCTGACAATGACTTCATATGAGGTCTCCATGGACACAAATCATATTCATTGCACAGTTACTGCCAGGCTGATGATTACAAAAAACCGTTCATAAGTGCTTCCGATCTGGATGATAAAAAGAAAAAACTAAATGGGTCTCCTTTGAGGAGGATTGATAAAAAGTCAAAGTAAAAAAAACGGTCCTTTCAGGACGCCGCCTCCTCATCCCTGAGGGTCAGCGAGGATGCCTGGAGTCTGTGGCTCCGTTATCATCAATACCTTCAAGTGGTTTCTATGCTCTCACTCTGTCATTCATAGCAGAATTGTACCTGTTCAAAATTTGAGTGAAACACAATTTGCAATAGCATTGTAACAGACAATCCAGTTTACAGTACATAAGCCTTCTAGATCAACCTGCAGTGGGGAGCCAAAAGAGAGACCGGGGGGTGTAGAAATGATGACGTATCATTTAAAAGGTGAGTCCATACGTTGCAGAGTTTTCATGGCCCTCACACGCAATTTTTAGTGGATTAAACGTTTAGCTTTGGACACGTCTGCCTAATTGGCCAATCTCCCACATACAGAATAAAGGAAGAAAGCTCCCACATACAGAGTTACAGGCCATCGATCCAAATTAGGTAACGTGTCCAAATTGACCGTTACACATTTGGAAAGTACGACCAAAGAAAAAAGTTAAAGAAAAGTTAAGACTGCTTAGGGTCAATTGAGTTAATGCTTCATGTCTCAAAATATGACCATGGGGAAGCATATTTTCAAAGTGCAATTATTTTTTCTATCGATTCTAAGTACCTTTTAGAGGTACCCTGGGGACAAGGAGTACCTCTCAGGACGTTGTTGGACATGTGACTTCTTGGCAAGCCGTAAGTCAACGGTGGAAGGAAATAAAGCACCACTGTTTTAATGGAGTGAAAAGACAAGGTGAGTCTGTGACTTCTCTTCTTCATGTCCTTGGGGTGGCGTACTAACGTGAACGTAATCTCTTGGTTTTATTCTTAAGTTTCTGATGTAAAGGTTGACAGCAACTGAGTAAGATGTTTCAGTTGCACGGCATGGGGGGAAAGGTGACTTTTTGTTGGGAAACCGATGAAGTTCTTCATTGGCATTTTCGTGTTGGGTAGTAAATTTGAGGGGATTTTTTTTTCTCCCCCCAAACAAATATTCATTCCAGTAGGGAAACCATGGCTAATGTGATCTACGTTTATCTTTCTTTCTCATGTCAATTTGTCCAGTCCAAATGTTTTTTCATGGTTCAACAGTTTGTTATATTCCCTCGGTTTTTGACTTCATTTTTAGATGACACAGGCAGGATTCATAGGTACAAAGTGGTCAGTGTCATTCGGTTTGCCAGGACCCTTTCTTTCTCTCTCTCTCTTCTTCCCTCCCTCCACGCCCTCTCCCCCTCGTTCTTGCTCTTCACTGTGGAGGGGGAACGGGGGTGGCGGAGGGTTGGAGTGTCTCCCCAGGCAAAGGGGCGCTGGGCTCTAGGGGGAGGAAAACACAGAGGAGAGTGACACACTTCCACAAACACATAGAAACCTGCTGCATGTGAAACCGGGAACAAGTCGGCAGCCGATCAAACTGTTCAGACTTTTATTCTGAAAACTTTAAATGAACGTCAACGTTGTTGAAAATCAGTGACCACACTCGATAGTCAACTAACACAGCTTGTTTTGTGAGCCTGCTAACAATGTAAAGTAGTGTTATAGTTAACTAGGTAGTAGTGGGGATTACTCACCGAATCCATTGCATTGCAATATTTTGGCTTGACTAGCGAGTGTGTCATTGATTTTGATGAACAACGTTGACATCTATTTACATTTTTCAGAATTAAAGTCCGAAGTCAGTTCCTGGTTCCACCAGCTGCCGTCCCATATATATATATTTTTAAAGACAAAATATGCTTATTTATGTACTTATTGGACTACTGTCAATGACAATTCACCCCACAGTGGTGTATAATGTGAATACCAGTATTAATACATTCCACTATAAATACATTTTTAAATGTGATTTTTTAAGTTTGTAGTATAAAATGTAATTACTCACCATGGAGTGCTGGAGTCGGGTTGGTGCTGGGGAGGACTGTGGGGGCTTGGCTGGGGGGTCCGGGGGGTGAGGTGTGGGGGCCTGGGGGCGGCTGCGGCTCAGTGGGCTGGGCAGGGGAGGGTCCGCTCATGGGGCTGCTCAGGGCGGCGGTGGGGGGTGCGGGGCTGGGGGCCGGCTGTGGTGCGGGGGTGCTCGGGGCCGGCTGGGTAGCTGTGGGGCCCTGGGGTGGGGGCGCCGGGGTGGCAGGGGTGGGCTGGGGGCCCCCGGTCTGGCTGTGCTGCTGGTGCTGGATCTGCTGGAAGTGCTGCTGGCGCGCCCTCATCTCCGCGTACTTCAGCTGCTCCATGTGGAAGGACTGGCGGTCGGCCAGCAGCTGCTGCCTCTGGTACTCCAACTGCACGCACACGCACACACACACAGACACAGACACAGACACACACACACACACACACACACACGCACACACACACAGACACACACACACACACAGACACACACACACACACACACACAGACACACACAGACACACACACAGACACACACACACAGACACAGTCACACACACACACAGACACACACACACACACACACACACACACACACACACATACACGCACACACACACACACACACACACATACACGCACAGACACACACACACAGACACAGACACAGACACACACACATACACGCACACACACACACACACACACACACACACACACACACACACACACAAACAGACACAGACACAGACACAGACACACACACACACACACACACACACACACACACACACACACACACACACACACACAGAGGTAAGGTCATGAATGTGCTCAGTCATCTAACAAGTCTGTCTTCCATAACCGACTCCTTCACTCACAGCCTCCCTCTCTCGGTCCATGATGGTCTCCAGCTCTTCAAAGTGTCTCAGTTTGATCTCCAGCTTCTTCATCTGAGTCTCCACCAGCAGAGCCACCAGGGACTTGATCTTCCTCTCCTCCACAGCAGCCAGGTGCTACAGAGAGGGAGGGAGGGAGAGGGAGAGAGGGAGGGAGAGGGAGGAAGAGAGAGGGAGAGAGGGAGAGAGGGAGAGAGAGAGAGGAAGGGAGAGGGACAGAGGGAGGGAGGGAGAGGGAGAGAGGGAGGAAGGGAGAGGGACAGAGGGAGGAAGGGAGAGGGGCAGAGGGAGGAAGGGAGAGGGACAGAGGGAGGAAGGGAGAGGGACAGAGGAGAGAGAGAGAGAGAGAGAGAGAGAGAGAGAGAGAGAGAGAGAGAGAGAGAGAGAGAGAGCGAGCGAGAGAGAGAGAGAACGGAAATAAAGGTTATTCATGGTGGTTAAAACATGCATCATTGTAATGATTAAAGGTCTCTCTCCCGAGAGAGAGAAAGAGACTTAAACCCCAAACGACACTCTCTGGTAAAACAAATGGAGAAACGGAGAGAACAATTCTCAAACAGAAACTTGGCTGTTCAGAGAAGTATGAATGTGAGAGCGGGTGGGGTGTGTGTGTGCAGAGAAGGATAATCAGTAGTACATGAAATGGCTTCTGAAGCCATAAAGCCCCTAAGATGTTTTACCCTCAGGCAAAGGCCATGGTAGAAGTGCTTTACAGAACTGCCGTTTAGAGGCACCACTGAAGAAGGGCAGGGCCCGTTACCACGGTGACGGTGTGAGGCTTTTACCTTGGCCTTGACGGCGGCGGCAGCCAAGGCAGAGGCAGCGGCGGTGGACAGGTTCCCCTCTCCCACATCTCGCTCCACCTTAGCTTTCCTCTCTCCCTCGCTCTCTCCTTCCCTCTGTCCCTCCTCTGACCCCTCCTTCCCTTCCTTCTCCTTCTCTCCGTCACCTGAGGAAGAGAGGGGGAACCCAGTCAGTCATGTCATCAAGTTAGAGAGAGAGAGAGATAAGTGAGAAAGGATTGCTACCTCTTGTTTTTGTTCATAGCGTTTTTTTTACCTGTAATCTTTGTTGTCACTTCATATTGAAATGAACAAAAACGTAACATATTTCACATCATCAGAAGACAAAGCGTCCGTGTGTACCTTTAGGAAAAACACTAACAACACCATTGTGTCCTATTAAGATATCCATTCACATCCAGTCAAATCTAGTGACAGACATCAACATTACCCATCTCTGAGTCGGTCTTCTCAGCCTCCCTGTCGCCTTCCGCCTCCCTCCCTCTCTCCTCCTCTTTCTTCCCGTTCTCTCCCTGTTGCTTCTCCTCTTCCTCCATGGTTCCCTCTTTGCTGTCTTGCTGCTGCTGCTGCTGCTGGCACCATGGTAGTAGGAACAGGACAATTAGCACATTTATTCAACACTGATGTTTTGTATTGTAACAGCAATTT
>NC_137691.1:6936457-6958957 GCF_963989245.1 Nansenia antarctica | reverse complement strand
TTGCCATTATGCTTGACACATATAGGAATTTGTTTTGGCATTACAGAAGGTGCATTCGTGCTTTTTTCCACATATACATGAACAAAAACAAGTACAAATACAAATGCAAAAACAGGCAAAAACAGGACAACACAGGACAGACAGTGGATGGATAGTGCTGTATATAAAGTGCAGTGCAGAGTATGCACATTGTAATGTTGTTTAAACAAATGTCCGCTAGATGGCGCAATGTGAGCGCGTGTTGTGTTGAGAAATAATTACTAGCGCAAGTGTAAAATAATAATAATACAAAATGATAAAAAAATAAAAATAGAATAGCTGCATCTGAAAAGCACCAATGTTACATAACTCAATAATGCCGACCGAGGTCATATTCTGTTCATTATGCTGATGATTTAATCTCCTCAAAGTAATGATTTTCTATCATCAGCAGCTTTCAATACATCATTAGCCTAGATAACAACTGATGGTATCTAAATGATGGTTCTAACGGTTTATGTAATAAATACATCAAGTATTATTAGACAGTAGTCAGTCAGAGCTATTACACCTTGCCCTAGCATCATCAGAATAGCTATATTTAGAGCTTTTAGTCATCATCTCATTCTTATGATCTTGTGGGAAACCAATGCATCCCACAGAGAGGCAAAGATAGAGACAAGTCTGGACAATGTTACTATGCCAAAGACTGCTATCATCCCCCTGACCTTTCACTGCCATCCTCCATCTCCACCAGTCAGATAACCCTCATTAGTACCAGAATAGAGGTGTGTGTGTGTGTGTGTGTGTGTGTGTGTGTGTGTGTGTGTCTGTCTGTGTATGTGTGTGTGTGTGCGGGTGTGTGCATGCGTGCGTATGTGTGTGTGCGGGTGTGTGCATGCGTGCGTGTGCGTGCGTGCGGATGTGTGCGTGCGTGTGTGAGAGAGAGCAAAGGAATAATGGTGACTATATGTAGTATGTGTGTGGAGGATGGTGTTCATGTATGGTGAATGCGTTGCTGTGATTGCATGCTTGTAAGTCTGCATGCATCTGGAGGGTGTGAGCAACTACTGCAGGTAGAATGAGTACGTTTCTTGCTGAGGGTAGATTTGTGTGTGGGGCTTCCCTGGACTCTCTGGTGTGTGTGTGTGTGTGTGTGTGTGTGTGTGTGTGTGCGCGTGTGTATGTGTGTGTGCCCGCTCGCGCGTGTGTGTGTGTCTGTGTGTTTGTGTGTGTAGTGCTGGAGGAGAGAGTGAAGCCTATTGATTATTTTAATCCTCCTATTTGTGAGTCTGTGATCCTCTCGGCTCAGCCTTCCACGGGGGGATTGCTAATGGAGCCGAACGCTTCCCTCCTCAGCCCTCTCTCCCTGTCCAATTAACTTTACACTGGAATCTGCCAGGAGAGTGTGGACGGAGGGAGGGGAGAGACTGCTGAGATACACCCCCCCTCCCCTTCCTCCCTCCCTCCCACCGTCTCCCATAGGCACCAAACTCAACATTCACATCCAGAATACTAGTCTAACTCTAACTCTCACCTTTAATTAAAGATCTGTCTTCATGCTTTGACTCCGATGCGATGAGACCTCCTGTTCATCCAATATGTCAATACCTCAGACTGGTTTGTCGATGGTGGGTGGCACTCGCAGTCTAGAGGGTTTGAGGAGGGAGGAAGGATGGGGCCTTTGCCAAAGGGATTTCTCAATCACTTAGCTAGAACATTTGTGAGGCTTGAAAAATACCAGTATTTCAGTGACATTTGTTAATTTGAGTTTGAGGTTTTAGAGGATTAAATTCTTGAATCCTACATTATTTATTATCCATTGGTTTGAACAAGAGAAAGGATTACACAACAGGTGTCAGAACATCTGTTAATCTTTGTGGAAGATCAACATTGGGGGGGGGGGGGGTGCAAATCATGAGGGAGTGCTGGAGAGATGTTAGTAGTCAGATAACACAGAAGCATGTTCACATTGTTTTATTGTAGGTTTAATATGGTCTTATAGGGCAGAGTATATTATATATAAGATATACACACACACACACACACACACACACACACACACACACCCACACCCACGCGCACACACATACAGCTCAGCTTGCCAGGTACAATGACAACAATCAATCCATAAACAAAGGTCAGATTCTTTTTTTCTTTTTTTTAAACAGTTATTGAACATTATTAGTGCCAAGGAACACACAGTAGTAGGATGCAGAGTGGCACAGATTAGGAGAGAGGTCTTGTACACTCAACAGATGGAAAATCTGTACATTATGTCTTGGGGGGGGTCAATGCGTTGTTGGATAGCTGTTGTTGGTGGTGTCAGTTAGGATAATAGTTCATAGACAATGGTTTCATCTGACAGGTGCAATCGAAGTTGTCGCGTCTTGGCAGCGGGGGGTTCAGTCACGCCTCCGAGCCCGAGGCTCTCTAGTGTGGCTGGATTTGAGACATGAGTCACTGTCAGGCATGACATGTGTTGTCAGGGTAATGCACATACATGGAGCAGTTGACTCTACCATGCCTGCTGCACTCGTCTTATTCAGTGGGTAACTATCACACCAACTCTTAATAATAATAGGAGCTCTCCTTTCATCTACGTACGTTGGGGTTCACTACTGGACATCTACAGGGGCTTCGTCAGAAGGACATTGTTTTTTTCCACCCTTACTTGGCAGGCGTGTTGATGTAAAGATAGATAGTTGTGTGTTACGTTGTGTTATGTTATGGCAAGTTGATAAGGCTGCCGTATTTAAATTGTCACGCGGTCAATTCTGACCGATAACGCAAGCGACACATTCTAAGATATAGCCATAATATCATCGCCCCCCTGTCAGCTAATTTGCATTATACATCTTTGACAGACAGCATCAACCTGAAGAGCATCAACCTGAACCATATTGGGATTGCATTTTACAATTAGTATGTTTACATTCAATTACACACATACATGGACATTACAAAATAAAAAGATCAAAGATTCTCAGGCCGTGTCTAGGCTCCACTGTAGCAGCAAGAAGTTGAACATGTGCGACAGTCTGTAGGCTACAGAGTAGAAGATGCATGTTCTCTTAACACTGTAAATAACAAACTGCTTTACCCTTTGAAGAAATAACTCATTATACTAACAACCTGCATGATCTAGAGCTCCATTTATGTAACCATGGGGACAGACAGACAAGTATAGCTTCAAATGCTTGTTATATATTAGCGTGACTGTGTGAACAATAACATACGAGGCGTCATCCTTGCAGCGTTGGAGGACTTAATCAGGGGATGTCTGGTCTCATTAGTAGTACATGATAAAAGTCTCGATCATCCGATGGCGCTCTTTGCAGGATATTCTAACGTAAGCCTCATCATTGATATCCTGCGTGTCTGGGGACTATGACCCCCCCCTCTCCCTCTTCCCTTGGAGTCAGAGGTCTTGGGTAAAACTAACAAGTACATGATACTTATCTTCATGTGCACACACACATAAACTCACACGCACGCATGCACACACACACGCAAACACACACAAACTGCATACTGGATGATGTTGATGGTGTTGGGTGTATTATCAGCTCCGATCAATACTGTATATTCATGACTTTTGGCTCGTCTCGTGTCTCGTGGCCATATTGGAAATCCATCTCAGAGCCGAAGGAACGAGGTGGGATGCCGCAGCTAACCTCGCAATCTTCGATTTACAGTCTGCATTCGGAGATCATTCTACTCAATTCCACACTGGTGGCTGAAATGGTCAGCATGTGTCAATGTAACACGAGATAGGGAAAGTTCAATTAATCACTAGGAGTGTGTTTGCGTGTGTGTGTGTCTGTGTGTGTGTGTGGATAGCCTTCAGTGTAGTGTGAATCATGTAGGCCTATGACATGAAAGCACACACTTATGCATGAGCATCATAAGTAAACATATGTTTACATATACTGTATTATCTATTATTAAGAACACATACAATATTGGGATCGACTTAAACAAGCCTTTGTCTTGACTTGGTTCCTGTGTTTAACCCCATAATTACATGTTAGTTTAATGTAGGCCTACTGCAGGTAACACCATGAGAATGACACATGACAAACTAACGAGTGTGTGTTTTATGTACATTTCTACATACACACTTGCACGTTAGAAGCCTTGTAACTGCACTTGGTGTGGTGTAATGGAATGGTTTGGCCATAATCGAACAATTTGGATGTATCTATTAGCTCTTTGCTCTTAGCGCACTGAAATCAGACCCGTTTCCTTTGCCTGCTGTGTCTGATCTTGTAAATACGTGCGTACGGTTTGGCTGAGGAATGTGGACGTGTGTGTTTTAGTGATGGAGAGAGAAGAGAAGAGATGAGGATGCCACAGAAGGTGCTTTGTTTAAAAGTGTGTGAGTGTGTGTGTGTGTGTGTGTGTGTGTGTGTGTGTGTGTGTGTGTGCGTGCGTGCGTGTGTGTGTGTGTGTGTGTGTGTGAGTGTGTGTGTGTGTGTGTGAGAGAGAGAGCTGTCAGTCGGGGTAGATGAGGAAGCCAGAGAAGGTGCTGTATTTGTTGTTGTTTCCGCCGTGAACTTTGCCCCCGTCGAGCTGCACACACACCTCGTCCCCCACGTCCAGATGCAGGATGACGCTGTTAGAGGCGTAGTCGTAGTTCTGATCAGCATCCTGAGCGATAGCACTGGCCCTCACCTGAGAGAGAAGGCAGGAAGAGAGAGAGAGAAAGAGAGAGAGAGAGAGAGAGAGAGAGAGAGAAAGTAGCGAAATAGCAGATGAAATAAGGGACCAGGGAAACGTAATCAAATGTGATAGCAGCTAGCGAAAGCGGGAACAAGTCGGCAATCGACCAAATGTTCAGACATTTATTCAGAAAAATTTAAATAAATTTCAACATTGTTGAAAATCAATGACACACTCGCTAGTCAAGGCAAAACATCGCAATGCAATGGATTCACTGAGTAATCCCCACTACTACCTAGTTAGTGTAGAGTTAGAGGGATTACTCACGGAATCTATTGTATTGGAATATTTTGGCTTGCCTAGTGAGTGTGCCGTTGACTTTCAACAACGTTGACATTGATTTACATTTTTCGGAATAAAAGGCTGAACATTTTGATTGGTTGTTCCCGACTTGTTCCCACTTTCACCAGCTGCGGTCACAAATGAGCAGATACAGTGTTGCAAACCACATCTCTGATTCATTTGGCAGCCATACATAAAAAAAAAAATATTGCTGCTAACGGAGAAAGTAATTAAACCCCTAAACCCCCAAACTTCCCTGCACACCGTCCGTGTCCCCGCTAACCATCTGCACC
The DNA here is from genome assembly GCF_963989245.1 of Nansenia antarctica. Lineage (NCBI taxonomy): Eukaryota > Metazoa > Chordata > Actinopteri > Argentiniformes > Microstomatidae > Nansenia > Nansenia antarctica. The sequence continues at coordinate 6,953,678 of NC_137691.1, read as the reverse complement.
CCTGGCCCCTCCTCTTGTCCTCCTGTGACTCTCCCCCTGTGAATTAGCCTCAAGTCACTAATCACACGTTAGCCTGTGGTTACGCCATGGTCATCGCGGTCATCTAAATGTTAATTGCAGGGGTGAGGAGGGGGACGTGGGGAATATGGAAGGATTATAGCTCATTTGCTTTGTGTTTTAACTACCCCTCCAATATGGCGTCCCCCCCAACACCCTTAGATCAATCAGTCATTTGCAATCCCCCTGAAGCCTCGAAGTGTCACACACATCAATTCTCTGACTCATCCATTTGTCATCCAAATGACTTGAATCTTTCTGTCCTTTTTCATGGCCTTCTTTGCACCTATTTCCCACTCTATGTTTTTAACTCAATTTTTCTCCCTCCGGTTTCTCCCTTCCCTTCTCTGACCACTCCCAACCCCCCAGCACCACCACCTCCACCCCCACCCCCTACTGCTCTTTGGATCAGACCCGTGTCATATTATTTCCTTCCTCGTTCTAGGGTCTTGGTATAATGTCATCCGTAAAGAGGCCAATGGACATGTATCCTGCAAATAGATGAGGTGTGCATTGAACTTTCACCCCAAACCTTGAAAGCACAACCTCGCTCTGCTTCTATTGATTTTCCCGTACCTCCTCTGTTCCAACCTGTTGTGGAGGAGACAGAGATAGAGATCAGCTAGATTGTTTTTGGTTTAGGAAGGAGCTGTGGTGAAGTGCTGTCTTAAACATTTTTTTGTTTAGATTCAACCTTTTTGTCATTGCACAGAGTACAACGAAATTATTTTTTTGCTCTAGCCACAGAGTCAGCCATAGTCAGCGCCCCTAGAGCAATTAGGGCCTTGCCTTGCTCAAGGACACAATGGCAGTGGTAGGCACCTTAGATATGATGCCAGCAACCCTCCAGTCACCAGCTCACATGTCATCCACATAGAACAGCAATCGACTTGTAGAAATGCTTATAAATTGTTTATAAGAATACATACATTATTAACACCAGAACAGCCGTGCCGTTTTTCTACCTACTAAAAGAGTCGCCTCTTTACAATGCTAAGCTGATATTTACACAAAACGACCACTAGTTGGCTGCTTGTAAATTAGCCTGCTTCCTACACAGAATAGCTGCAAAATAGCTTTATATTAGCTTATCCTGATGTTATTTTGAAAATGTAAGGATACTGGGTGGTAGAACGCACATATCTAGGAAAAGTCATGAAAGGAGGGTCCTGAAATTTGATCGAGTGCAAAGATATAACTTTTTTTTTTTTTACTCATAGGGGTCAAAGGACATTTACAAATAAATTGTTATCGCAATTCTAGTTTTGAGTTGCAGGTGTGATTATAAAACCCAAGCTGCAGTGTTTTGTAGATACACATAGTAGAATAGAATTCACCCCGAATGACAAACATAATCCAACTAAATCATTGATGACAAGGGACAGATGATGGTCATCCATTACATCATTCTCTATCCCTAATACCTAATCCGAATGTAACCATTTTAGAAGTTTGTACGTGTATGGTTTGTATACAAATGGTCTATAATGAGTTACACTACAATTCATGTTGTGCTTCTTTAAAAAAAAGAAAAAAAGAAAGAAAAAATCTATTATGTGTTTGTTGAGGGTGTAATAAGTAACGCTATTTATAATGAATAGCACCACCATCTCCGGCTAAGTAACTTAACTATTCAAGCATAGGATCCATTTAATCCTGGAAAATGAAATACACAAGCACATCCATATTAATGAATGCAAATATGATACCCTCTCTCCATCCTTGTCTCTCTCTCTCTGGACCGTGGATATGTTCCATCATCTCCCCCCTGTCACCGAGCCTCCCTCCCCTATGATCAGTTAGACACGTCGGATGAGACTAAACTAACCATTTCTCCACAACCTCGCTTCAATAATTACTTTTTTTTCCGCCCATCTCATCAATTTAGCTTGTTACTTACAATAGTTTCCCATATTCTAATAGGCAATCTCTTTCTATGTACAGCTTGTTGCACGAGCGTTTGCTCACCCAAAGACTCAAATGAATCAATACGTACCCTTTGTTTTTAATTCAACTCACATCACTCCATTAATTGTTTTGTCTCTCCCTCCAGGCCTAACACCCCTTCCATCATCCCCCCCCCCACCCCCGACCGCCCTCCATTTGCACCCCCCCCTCAGTATCTCTTCATTCTGGACCCATCTATCCATCTTTTTTCGTCCTTTCCCCAGAATGAGATGCAGGTCACGCTCGTGTTTTCTCTCCCCGCCATGGCAGTGTTGGCGGTAGCGGCGGCTAAGCGTGTCCCTGTCCGGTCTAAATCGGATTGATTAACGGCGCGCTGCTGTGGCAGGTCTCCCGGGACCCTCTCAGCCACCTACCCCCCCCCCCCCCCCCCACCACCATCCACCCATCTACCCACCCACCCCCCCAAACACCAGATGCGTCAGGGCAGGCTACAGGGCTACGGGGTTCGGTAATTGGTAGTCGAACAGCCATGGCAGCTACCTCCCTAATGGCTCCCACTCCACAATAACTCCATACAATCACAATAAATGGGAGCAGCGGGCAGGGGACTGCGGTCAAATGGGCTCGTGAAATAGTGGCGGGAGGTCAGGACAAGAATCCATGCTTGTCTATAAAAACCTGGACTACTATGGTTTATTTTTCCCAAGTAGCCCTACAATAAAAAAATAAAATAAAAATACGCATCTCAAGTGGACTGATAAAGGAATTGCATTTTAATAAAGATGCAATTTTATATAGACCTCTTCTCTGAGAGGAATGAGGGCCCCCTGATGAGCAGTATGGTGGTTTGAGGAAAAAATGTGTCATAACAGAGAGCCTGACTTCCTGTAGATCGGAGCATCTGTCTACATGGTTCAGTGACATGAATCCCTTGAGTAGTATCCCTTGACAGTATGCGGAGAGCCTTTTCTTTCATTGATACAATCGGTCGAAATTCGGTTGACATTTGGTTGTTACGGTTTGAGGTTCCTGTAAGCTTAGAACAGTATCCTAATTTGTATCTGCCCACATATCCCTTTCAATTATCCATCTTTAATATACTTGCGTAGTACCTGCTCGTTTCTGCATCACAGTTGTAAAACCTTTGTAGCCGTATGTTTTGGGCTATACTATAGCTACAGCACAACTCAGAGCTGGTCACCGTGCTTAGCTGTCAAAGCAGTTAGTCTGCTTCTATTCAAGGCATGTACTGTACACCATCTTGAAATGAATGACACATGCCATCCAATGAGTGTCCTGGCCTCAGGGGAACATGTCTATATGAATAGTCAACATGTTAAAGGGTCATAACAAGGGCGTTGACAGTGGTGGTGACGGTATTTACCCCTCCTCCCTACACGAACCGTTAAACATGCCATTCAGCTATTAGGGAGTCATGCCTGTAGGGATTCTTGTCAGCATCTGGATATGCCACACCTGTCAGGTGGATGGATTATCTCGGCAAAGGAGAAGTGCTCACTAACACAGATTTAAACAAATTTGTGAACAACATTTGAGAGAAATAGGCCTTTTGTATACATCGAAAAAGTCTTAGATCTTTGATTTCAACTCGTGAAAAATTGGAGCAAAAACAAAAGTATATTTTTGTTCAGTGTATATTGTCTTCTCATGACTTTTCTCTATCAGCGGTGATAATAACATTAAAGATCCATCCAAAAATGAACATATATGTGCATCAAATTTCACATATCATGTATGCCTTATTAAAACAAACTGTTCTAAATCCAGGTCACTTTGTTCCATTCATCTGAAGGTTGTCAAGGGCATCAAGGACATCCCCCTGAAGACCTGTATCAACTTTGGTGTTGTTCACATTTAAGACTGGTTTTCCGGTGGGATTTAAGTGGGATTTGGGTAATATCACCAAGAGGCCATGAGAGGGAGGCAAATACCATGCCTGTAGTCATTAATCACTTTATTCAATTAACCTAGAACATGTCATGGAAATTGCCCTAACCTATGATGACCAGTGTCAGTTAACCCCCTTCCCTTTGCCCATTTCCCTTCCCAAAACCAACTATCTCTATGTTTTCCTGGTTTAATGCTCTTAGACCGTTTGACCTTGACGCGACATGATAACCTTGATGGTGATGCTTACATGGTTTGAACCCCCTTTCATTGCTGCTCGCATCTATATTTATATTCGCTACTGATAAGGTGGTCTGTTATTTATGCCTCTCCTAGTCTGACTGCATAGGGGACATTACTTCACTAGGACTAGACAGCAGAAAATATATGCAGTCGCTGACATTTAATATGCAATGTTTATGATTAATGCATGGTTGGATGCACTTCCTACATAATCCTGAGGTTCAACAATAGGTCTATACACACAATGAGGTAACATTTAAAAACCAAAATGGCGAAACTAATGTATGAGAATAGGAAGGTGACTGTTATTTATGTTGCTATCTTCATGCTAAACTCTAAAATAATTGCACGGTCAGAACAGCAAGGAAGCAAAGAGTCATTTTTGTAAATTAATATAAATATGACATGGTTGTTGCAAGCTCAACCAGAATTCAAATGTCAAATATGGTATTACAGACCACTAAGTTGATGCTACTTAATTTGTCTACACGCATTTTGAAGGGACAGAGAAAAAACACCAATACAAACAGGCGCAGTAGTCTGTTTGGACACCCACAGCAGCGCCTCAGTTTGGGCTTTCAGTAACTATCAAAATGAAACCTTGTTTTCTTTAAGAGGATGGGAGGAGGATGGGAGGAGGAGGGGAGAGGAGGGGAGGGGAGGGGAGGGGCGGGGGGAGGGGGAGCGGTGGGAATGAGAAAGAGAGAGAAAGGCAAATCAGGATTATTGTCAACTGCAGTGGAGATTGATATCGACAAGGGAGTGAATTTCTGTCTGTTGGCCAAATGCTGTTCTGACTTGAGCTGCTGCTGCCGGGTAGAGCGAGGACCCGCGGGACAACCGGCAGGATCTCTCTGCCTCCACTTTTGATTATGGGGGCACCATTAAATAGGAGAAAGTGAGAGAGACGGAGAGAAGGAGGGAGAGAGAGAGAGAGAGAGAGAGGAAGAGGAGGAGGCGGCAGAGGTTGCGAGAGAGTAAAAAGGGGGGAGACCGAGAGAGTGAGGAGTGGGAAGCAAAGCGAGGGAAATGGGAGGGTGGGGGGTGGACAAGAGAGGAGGAGGGAGGGGTGTGAAAAGGAGGGGTTAGAGAGAGAGAGAGAGAGATTAGAATGAGAGCACAGAGGAGAGAGCAGCTGCGTGTACTTTAACAGTCTAGGCACAGGACGGGGGTTGAGAGGAGCCAAACCAAAGGGGGCTTAGCCTTAGAGTGATGGGGAGGAAGCCTGACGGAAAACAAACTGATCAAGTGAGCCTATTTCAGGGGGGTTAGGAATGAGACTGGGGAGGTGGGTGGGGGGTGCATGTTGTAGTCTGTTTCTTTTTTTGTTTCGCAGTGGTGCCCGGCTCCTTTGGTAATAAAACTGACAGGATTCATTCACCGTGATGTACAGACCTCTCAGAGCGGAGCGGGGCGATTGAGAGGGGTCTCTTAAACTTACCTGAGGGACCACTACGGGGAGAGAGGGAGGGGCCAAATGAAAACAACAAAAAAAAAGACAGGGTCATCCATGGAAATGGCACATTTATACAACTTTGTAGTACTCCCCTCTCCCTCCTGTGGCCCGTGTAGAGGTGTCCTCTGGTCCGATTACCGCGGCGGATGTGGAAGCCCTTTTTATACCAGCAGTGCGGATCTGCACCCTAATTGGCATGCTAAATGCTAATATATCGCCATGACACTCTGGACCTAAGGTGTCGAGACGTTGATTAGAATGTCTCTAATTGGCTCTAGGCTGGAAAGTTCCGAGGCAGAGAGATATACGTTAATTGGATATAAAGGGGTTTCGGCTGAGGACGGGTCTACCTGCAATTTCTGAACCGCTGAACAGGTTGAGCAATGAATTAAGTCATCATGTCAGTGGCCTGTCATATGGCTGCCCTATTGACAATTTTAACATTGTTCCTTCAGTGTATATCACACACACACACACGTGCACTGACACACACAAGTGCACTGGCGCACGCATGCACACACGCACATACACACACACACAAACATGCAAGGTTCTCAGCCTTATCAGATATTTACAATATCATCTTCATTGTTTGGTCACGTGTGTGTGATATACACTGAAGGAACAATGTTTTTTTTTTTTTTTTTAAATCAATGACACACTCGCTATTCAACACAGCTTGTTTTGTGAGCCTGCTAACAATGTAAAGTACTGTTATAGTTAACTAGGTAGTAGTGGGAATTACTCACCGAATCCATTGCATTGCAAATATTTTGGCTTGACTAGCAAATGTGTCATTGATTTTCAACAACGTTGACATCTAATTACATTTTTTTGAATAAAAGTCCAAACAATTTGATTGGTTGCTCTTACTTCAGTGCCCTACACTGGCAATGCTTTCTATCATTAAGTGATCACACAGGCATGGTGAGTCAAACGTGTTCTGTAGCTACCTTAAGTCCGCTCATTATATAATGCCAAAGAAAGGTCATGAGTTAATGCCATATTTTTTTGCCTTTACCGTCATTTCTCTCATCTCCAAGGGAGATGCTCTTTGTGAAACATTCTGACATTTTACCTCTCTCCTGAATGAGACAACCCAAAGCTATTTTCTCCATGGAACGAAAAGAGGAGTGTGTGAGGCCAAAAGGAAAAAAGAAAAAAAAGAAACAAAAGGATAACAAAAGACAGAATGGAAGAAAACAGAGCCTTATTAGTCCATACTGTATAATGGTCTCAATGTATTAGAGAAAGGTATGGGACATACAGTAATGGGTGTGTGTGTGTGTGTGTGTGTGTGTGTGTGTGTGTGTGTGTGTGTGTGTGCGTGTGTGTGTGTGTGTGTGTGTGCGTGTGTGTCTCTGTGTGTGCGTGTATGTGCACACAAAAGAGAGTGGTGTTCTAGTGGATAGTGAGTTGGACTTGTGATCGGAAGGTTGTGAGTTCAAATCCCGCCTGAAGCCACACCACTACTAGTGTGCCCTTGGGTAAGGCACTTAGCCCTCAGTTACTCCAGGGGGAATGTCCCTGTAATTCGTAATTGTAAGTCGCTTTGGATAAAAGCGTCTGCTAAATGACAAAATTAATTAATTAATTTAATTAATTAAAAGAGAAAGAGAGAGACAGAAAGAAGAAGAAACAGGGATGCCACACAACACACATTTCATGAGACATACTGTGTCACCTGTGAAATGGTCACGTGAAAATGTTCCTTCAAATGTTATCATTACAGAAATGCAGAGATTTATCTGAGATGGCTACTCACTGTGTTAGCCTGCTTCAAAAAAAAAACGGTAAATAAGAATAGACAGATAAATGGGGAAGAAAAATCCATAAATCGACGGATTGGCTTGGACGTATAAATAGATAGGAAGGTACAGTAGAGTACATTTCCAGACAAGACAGAGCACATGAATATGCACAAGTCTGCCTGCTGTCAAATCCTTGCTGCTGCATTTCCAAAACCACAGTTGTCTCTTAACACTCGGTAACATGTATGGAAATGGAAAAACAAATGTAGTCATTAATTCTGATGTAACAGACAGTAGCTGTCTGCCTGTACTAACACCTCCTCTGAAACGCAATGTAATTAGTACCTGCTAATTCTGACAGGAGCCATACAATATTACACCTACAAAATGAGAGCCGGCAGTTTACACGACACTGCTAAATCTAATCATTGGTGTCTCCGCCAATGAGCCGTCAGCATATTCAATTAATTAGTTGAGTTGAAGTTAACCCAGATCCTGTCTGAAGTGAATGTGAGCATGATACGTGTTGGACTGGTGAAACGGACTAACTATATAGCCTTCGTGTCTATCTCTTTCAGTATTGATACGTGTTCCAAAATCGCCCAGCACCCACCGACATCGACATGTAAGCTACTTGTAAATTCACATAATTCAATCAATGGGAATAATTAGCCAGATACACTCTCTTGCAGTTGAAATTCACAGCACCTGAGGGTCCTCTGATAGATCGGCAAGAGCCCGAGCCAAAGCAGGGCTGCAGACACAATAGTTGTGTTGGGTTTAATTAGTCCTCAGTCTGTCCTGCAGGTCTCTTTCTCCAATAGGTCAAATAAGAACGGAAATGTCACAGTTCTGTAACGGGGGGCCACTGTGTCACAGCAGACAAACTTCAATGTGCCTGAGCAGAGATGTTGAAATGGGTTACCCAGCCCAGGGTTCCTACACGTTTCAACAAGTCAAATTTAAGACCTTTTTGGACCTTTTTTAGACCTCTTTGAATAGATCTTTTGACCTCTTCATGACCTCATATGATAGCTTTTTGTTATCCTCCAATAATTTCTCCCGGGGGCAGCGAATTGGCAAATGTTTGGAACGTTGTTGAATTAATTCAGGATTACTCACTGAATCCATTGCATGGTGTGTCAACAATGTTATATTATGAAAGATATATAGGAGCCAACAAGGGCTAAGCCTGGACATTCCCCCAAAATGACCAACCCACACACTCCATACTGCTTATAAATATTCATCATCCCCCCTACCCACTCATCATCGCAAAGGGCAGAGTATATATCAGTTGTAAATTATAAATCCATAGGAAAGGTCATCGACTTCAACACAAATCTTTTGATGGCTTAAGGAACACGGAGAGCGGAGATTTGACAACTCTCAATGGGGTATGCACTGCCCACTTGGAAGTGTGTCCCCAGTGGTGTGTCATACAAGACGTCCCATCTTACACAGACCATGTCCATGCAAAAAGTAAATCTAAGTATTAGTGTTGTTCCGATACCATTTTTTTATCCCGATACCGATACCGATACCTGACCGTGCAGTACTTGCCGATACCGAGTACCGATCCGATACCACGGCGTTTGAAAAAACAAAACAAAAAAACATGTTTTTTGAGCCGCATACTCACCTCGATGTAAAATTATTGCTAACACTTAGTCTGGCACTGCTCAAAACCTTTGTAAAACTCGTAAAGTTTTTGCAAAACTTAAGTTTAAAGTACTCGCCGATACCGATACCAGCATTTTTGTGCGTATCGGTGGCCATGCCGATACTAGTATCGGTATCGGAACAACACTACTAAGTATGATTTAAACATCTTAAATCAAGGCAATATATGCTTGTTTTATGTCTGACGGCACTAGTTTTAAGATTTTGGCAGATCATTTTGCTTATTTTAAGTAATATTTCCCCCATGTTATCGCTTTCTTTTCTTGTTTTTGAGAGCTGACTTTTTGCAGTGTGTCTAAGTGCCCACCGGACATGGGGGTGAGCACAGTCGTCCGTTTAGCAACACCAGGCATCTTTCTCTCTTTACACTGCCTTTCTCCCTCTCTCTCTCTCTATCTTTCCTTCTCTCCTCCTCTGTTCAATCTATCCCTCCTCATCTGTCTTCTTTATCTTGATCTGATCCAGCCCTCTTCGTGTTGGCCTCGCTGTAGCCGTGTCTCTCATCCCCCCCCTATGTCCAGTCTCCTCTGTATATCCATCCATCTTCCTCTCCTTCCTTGATCTCTCTCTCGGTCCCACTTGTCTGTAGCCTGCCTCTCTTACAGTCGTGTCCCCGCGGGCTGTGTCTTAATCCAGCTTCCCTTTGACATATCGGGATAAACTGTATCTGTGTGTCAGTCTGACACCGCTGGCAGGCGCACTGACACTCAAACACTCACTCACACTCAGACACACCTACACACACTAAAATAAACTCACACACACGCACACGCACGCACGCACACGCACGCACGCACGCACACACACACACACACACACACACACACACACACACACACAATGAAATAAACACGAACACACAAGTCCACCTCCTCCTCATCTGAACTGTCTCTACATTTCCTGAGATCATTTGGGAGCCATTTGTAGACGTCTCAAGGAATTGAGAAAACCGCCACAACAGATGCATCACAATGTTTGATATCAGTGACTATGACACCATGCTAATAGTAGCTTACATAGCAAATGCCAAGCATCAATGTCAGTACGAACTCCACACTCTTACATTGATCGTGTATCAGTTTGGTCTCTGCATTTTGGTCTTTGCAATGTTCTACAGGTTTGTGTTTTAGTAATTGACTCAATCGCTCCGCTATGAGAGTACTTGTCTGGGACCGTGGAGTGAAGTGGGCCCGGGAGGTAGGGGGTGGGGGTGGGGGGGGTAAGAACTGAATTGGGTTAAATAATTTAGTTGATGGAAAAGATAATTAATGGGGAAGCCAATTGAGGTGGTGGTGGTGGTGGTGGTGTGTGGGGGGGGTGAGTGAGGTGTATTAGTGGAGGAGGGAGGAGGGGGGGGGCACAGGTGGAGGGGAGAAGATCTCATCTAAAGGCTATGAATGATTTAACAGCAGGGAAGGACAGGAATGACAATATCGGTGGCAGCAGCACGCGACAAACCAGGTCTCCCAATTATATCTGGCATTTTCCTGTCTGTCTTTTCACTGTGCACTTTATACACCACCCTGTCAAACCAATGAGCACAGAGACAAAGTGGAATCTACTGTTTCATATACCTGGTCAAATAAAAGGCCTGTCTTGAGATGTGTGTATTGAGAGAATGCCAAGGGTAGTAGGTGTATCAGGTGTGTAAGATGCTACCGAATTAAGACTTTTTCACTATCAAAGCTTCTGAAATTGATGTTATCCGACCATAGATATACTAACATCTACAGTAGTATGCCATTCAATTGAATGGGGGAAGTGTGTCCAAACTTTTGATTGGTACTTTTGACTGTACTGGTACTGTAGATCTGGCTTTTACTACTATACGTTCACTACACAGCGGACAGCACTGTCAATGATACTCCCTTCCTCACCTCAGATGAATGACTTAATCTACCCGAGCCCTCACCTCCCCCACGACCGCTTCTGCATGTTACCTTTGTGGCCAACTGTTTCGGTTGAACGATAAGAGTAAGAGATCTTTCTCCATTCTGAGGTTTCGGTTCGGCTGAAGACAGTTGTGTTATCTTGAGATTCTATGATGGATAGTTCAAGCGGTCAATGGCTATTACCTGTATGACTATACCTAGCAATCTGCGATGAACAGTGCAGCAGCTAGCAGGGGTCATGGTACACTAGGTAACATATTGCCGCCTGCGCATAAAGCGTGTCAATTATGTGTAAAGAACCCCAGAGTGCTTCCTCAGCCTGATTTGACTTGGCTTGTAACAATGCAAAGACTGTTCTTTCTTATTCCTCCCTGGTAATCCCCAGGACGTCACTCTGCGGTTCCGCAGCACACACGTCAAAAAAGAAAACCTCCTCAACAGAGTCAAGGTTTAATTCCTCAAGCTTGTCATGTATCTCCAGATGGAAACTTTCAAGGCTTTTTTAGTTTTTTTTTTTTTTCTTCTTCTTCTTCTTCTTCTTTTCCTTGTTTATTTATTGGTGGTAAAGCCAGAAAGCCTCAGAGGACAGTAGCCAGCTGTTGCGTTTTGGCAACGCTCCACAGAGAAGCATCATTATCCTCTTGATCGCTTAGCTGTCACTGCCTTCTCCCTCTCTCCTCCTGCTGCCCAAAATCAGGTGGTGTAAGTTAGCAAAGCGTTACAACTTTAGTCTTCCGTTGCATTGTAATTTGACTGTTCAAACTGTTTCTGACTCTACCCAAAGGCCTTCATTTTCTCTGTGTCCTCCAGGAACACTTTACTGTATTGTCTTGGGGGAACTTTCAAAAAAAAAAAAAGCCTTTTGATAATATCCTGAGAAAATGGATGTTGAATTATTAAACAAGGGCTTACTCGTTGCTATCCAAATGTTGAAGGAGTTATTTTATTCTCATTCTCCTCCCACTCAATAACAACTGCATGATAATCACACGCCTGCATCATCTATTCCCTAAATTCTTAAGTCTTTATGTACTTAATGTTGTTTGCTTTACAAAATCATGTTTTAAACAAGCTAGGCCCTCTTACTGTCATCAGTAGTGCACAAAGAAATACCAAAAAAAGCTGTGTTCCACACCAAAACAGTTTGTGTCAAAGGTTAAAGACATTTTCCTTGGGATTGGCACTGTGTTCTCTGTCCTCTGACTGTCTGTCTGTTCCCATTTGAAAAATGATACTTTATGATATTGTCAGACTTCTTCTGGTGATGCTTCCATGGTGCCTGAAAGGACCAAGGTTTCTCATCCTGCAGTAATACTGCACACACACACGCGCCCTACTGCACACACGCAAACAGGCACACGCACACAGGCACACACGCACACACACACACACACACATACACACACCTCACAATATTAAACCCTTTCGTGTTCATTGTCTCTAGAAATGCATGTCCTATAACATATAAATACATGCTCCCCCTCCCTCTCTCCACACACACACACGCACACACCCCTCTCTCTCGTCTTACCTGTCCGTTCTTCTTCAGGTCCGCCCACATGCTGGTGCCGTCTCCGCCCCTCATGAGGACGTGGTAGGTGAAGTAGTAGATGCCCGGCAGGGGGCAGGTGAACTTGCCGGTGCTGGGCTCGTAGTAGTTCCCCACGTTGGTCGCGACGTCGTCGAACTTGAGCACCTCGTTCCCCTCGTGCGGCTTGCGGAGGCCCGCGTAGAAGGCGATCTTGGGGCTGTAGAAGGACGGCACGTAGCCTCCCGGGCCCGGGCCGGGGGGACCGGGCGGGCCTGGTTTCCCCGGCTCTCCGGGGGGACCCTTAGGGCCTTGTGGCCCCGGAAGTCCGGGGCTCCCGCGGTACCGTGACTTGCCCCCCCTCCTCCCCGTGTAGTCTGGGGGTTGGGGGGAGACGGCGGTCAGCTCGTTGCTGCCCTGCGGGGGGGTGAAAGAGTCGCACACCATCTTGCAGCTGCCGAGCATTTCGTAATGGGTGCCCCCACCTCCAGACCCTCCCCCTTTGGTAGTGTGGACCAATAGGGGGATCGCGACCAGCAGTACCAGAACCATGGCCACGCCCACTCCTGCCCCTATTACACGTTTCCTGCGGCTGAGCCGGGTGGCGGCCAGCGTGAGGAAGTCCTCCTCCCCCTTGGCCGGAATGGTGGCGCCGGCCAGACTGAACTATGGGTAAAAAAAAGCGACTGGGGGATACAGGCGGTGAGGAGATAGTGGGCCGATGGGAGGGGGAAGGAGGGAGAGAAGAGAAGTGTCCGGGGGATACAGGCGTTGAGAGGTAGTGGGGGGGAAGGGAGGGGGAAGGAGGGAGAGAGGAGAAGTGACAGGGGGATACAGGTGGTGAGGAGGTAGTGGGATGGGGGGGGGGGGAGTAGAGAAGTTATATACCTGGGATGGGGCTAACGGGTAAGCTAGCAAAAAGGGGTGGTGAAGAGAAAGAGAAGAACAAACAGGTGACACAGGAAAGTAGAGAAAGGAGCGGGGGGGGGGGGGGGGGGGGGTGGAGAACGGAGTGGAGAGAGAGAGGGGATTTCAATGCCAAGGTAGGAGTGAGATGAGACACTGTAGAAAACTGAAGGAGAAGAGCTTGAAGTCAGGAGTCACAAGGATCATATTATCTCAGGAGAAAAATTAGAAACTGCTAACTGATTTTCCATCCCTAAAATGTGCGAAATAATTTTCCGCAGTGTATCCTTGATTCCTCAGTGTCTCTTTTGATTCAGTTCTCATATTCCCCTTAATGTGTGCTTTGTTTCAGGATGTTCAAAGTACAAACACCCAGATGAATGCAGACAACAGCTGTCTCAGTGTTACAGACTGTGACTCACTACGGTAAATCAATTTAACTAAAATCGCAAAATCCAATTGTTTGGAACTACAAGTGCGGCACAAGGTTTTTTTCCTTTACAAAAAGGAATAAGAGCGATGGAGGGTTCAGTGTCCTCAAATATAAATCTATGTTTCCGCCACGACGACCGCCGGAGAATCTTCTCATGGAATTTCCTTATATTTCTCAGTTGGAGGGCTGTCAGGTGGGGTCTACAGTATTCCCACTGGAGTCCATCTCATCCACCGCATTTAGTGAAGGGCGCTCACTTGTCTGTCCAAGGATGAGTGGAGAAGGGAGAGAAAAACGGTTATATCTGGTCTCCTCTTCCTTCCTCTTCCTTCCTCCCTTCCTCCTTCCTTGTGCTTCTCTCTATGTATGTTTCATTCTCTTAAACCCGGAGTGTATTTTCCTCTTGGGTATACTCGCTTGTTAGAGCTTGTTCGAGGGAGATTTGTGTTTATTTTTTATGAAAATGAGAACACTTCCCGTTCCTTGTTAAAACTTGTTTCACCTTATTTAAGGTTTCACACTGCAAGCTTCCGAATCAGACATCTCAGACTCTCTGTGTCTGTGGTGTTCTATTGGGGAGGAAGGGGAAATACACGTTATTATACATTAGAACATACAAAATGTATGTATGCCACAATGTTTAATTCAGCTGAAAACATATTAGCTAATAATCAAATATGAAATGCAATGAAGTAAAGATAATAATCATAACCACATTAATAATCAATGCTGAGTTTAGACATTTTACATTAAGTATAATTGTCTCAATTTACTATATTAGAATTGAGATACACTGTTTGTAAAAAAAAAAAAAAAAAAAATACAAGGAGTTTATGGCAACTGAGATAAAACTGATGTGAGATGAAACACATATGTGCTAGATTAAAAGAAAGTCTACATTTGAGTCTTCATCCACTGACATTGTTGTAAGCCTCATATAACCTCCCACCTTCAATCTAATAGTTCAATTAAAATATCACATTGTAATAGAATCATGAGTATTATTTGCATTATTAATAATAATAATTATAATAATATAAATAATGATTAGTATTATTACTAGCATAATGATTAAAGCCTCTTACGCCGTCCAGACATGACAGGTGTAGTTTGTTTCATGACAGTTAGGCATGGGAAATTATTTATTGTTAACATAGCCTAATAATTACTTCCATCCAACACATTTCAAAGCATGTCACCATTCATGTTTATACCGATTCCTAACAAATTAGAGATGTCGTGAGCTTAGAATGATAAGGTTCTATCTCCGTTTAGAATGATAAGGTTCTATCTCCGTTTAGAATGATAAGGTTCTATCTCCGTTTAGAATGATAAGGTTCTATCTCCGTTTAGGGCAGTTCAGAGATATTGAGCGTCAAAGTTTTTACATTCCATCATGTTTTGTGAGATGGAACCTTTGTATTTTATGAATTACTAACTCAAAAATGTCAACATTTAAAAAAATAACACCACACAGGCGTTAATAAACACCTACTGGATAAGATTATGTAAAAAATAAAAAATAAACTCAATTTTGACAAAAATGGAGATAGAACCTTATAATTCTAAGCTCACGACATTTCAAAGCATGTCACCATTCATGTTCATACCGATTCCTAACAAATTAGAGATGTGTCACTGTCAAGCACATCCTAGAAACTTTCCTGTAAAACTTAAAATATGCACTCACCTTATCGTCTTATGGATGGAGCATCAGATATACAGTAACGATGATCAGTGAAAAGACTTTAAACGTGCTGGACAGATCTGTGTGAATCCCGCTCATATCACACGCGTCGCCCAGAGGTGAGTTGCCAAGCTTTCTAATAGTCCGACAAACTCTACTACACCCTAGGCATAATGTTAGTCAATGGCGCAGTCGCTTTCCGTGTTATTATCTTCTTTTATCAAAACTATCGCCCTGCATCACATATTATAATAGCTATTTGTCATTAATTTAAAACCTAATGAGCCGTTGTGATGCCGAGTCGGAGTGATTCGTTTTCGGTCAACAGGTCACGCACTTCACGCATCTCATCTCAGTCAACATTCAAAAAGCTGACAGGTTGACTTACCGAAGTAAAATCTCGATTATTTATTATCAGATCCTAAATGATTATAGATTTCCATGCAGTCTTAATGCAGAATCCATTGGCATTAAGCGTCTTTGCGGACCAGCAACAGTTCTCTCACTTGTTACGTTTCGCCCTTCTCCCGTCTCAGCGTCTGTCTCGTGCTCCCCCGCCCTTTCCCTCAATGCCGCGCTCGAGCTCTCACACACACCGTCCCATCTTGCCCATATGACCTTTTTCCACAAACCGAATATAATAAAAATAAATAAAAAATAGTTGTTTTAGTTAGAATAGGCTACTGATTGCAATAATGTTCTAATATCTATCGTTCAGAAAAAGAAAAAAAAATCTGGAGCATTTACATTTAGGCCTAGTATTAATTGTCAATGCAGAATTTGTATTAGATTTTACAGACGCTTTTGAAGAGATAGGTTCCTTCAACTAGCCATGCCATTTTCAAAGCCAATGCTCAATAGAGATGTCAGGGGACAAAAAGCAGGATCTTTGTCTTAAAGGTGTTTCCATTTGGGAGAGGAGGACAGGTGAAAATAGATTGAAGTGGGTACCAGATGTGCTGATTATGTGAGACTGATACACAGTGAAGAATGAGAGTGAAGAGAGGGATGGAGAGTGAAAGGAGCCGGAGGAGAGTGTTTTCAGGGCTGTTGTCAGAGTCTCTATGTTTCCTCAGCTTTCAGACCTCATTAGTGGTGAAAGACACATTGCTACTGACATCCTCTCCTCTTCCCCTCTCTCTGGTCCTCTCTCTCTCTCTCTCTCTCTCTCTCTCTCTCTCTCTCTCTCTCTCTCTCTCTCTCTCTTACTGTCTCTCATTCATTTCTCACATTTGGTAACCTGGTAGTCCCTCTGTTCATGCCAATCTGTTCATTAATATGTTCAAGAAGTCATATTTTCAGTCATACAGTTGCTCTCATCCGTTGCTATGTCGTCCTCTTCAACACTGCCTAATCTGTATTAAAACGCAGTCTCCGTGTCCGAAAGACACGTTTTTTTGTCAATAACAATTGATTGAAAATAATTCCCTTCGAGTACAGTTGGAAGTGATCTAACAAGAATAGCCGCAGGCCCTTAAACAAACAAGTGAACCATTCGGGTGGCGTTCGTTCAGCCTTTTGTGGCATAATGTGGACTGGGGGGATGTACTGTCAGTTTTACACTTTATTTATTATTCAGCCAACTTTCCGAGAGGAGGAGGGGAAATGTAGCAGATATTGAATATGGATCAATAGATCACTCCCCAGGATGCAGACTGTCAGCTGGCTGAGCCGCCGGGCAGACGGCGAAGGCTCGGTTCACATTAGCATACGAACGGAGAAAAACAACCGAAGTGCTAATCAACCAGGGAAAAGTAGGCTGCTGTAGT
>NC_137691.1:6928957-6931457 GCF_963989245.1 Nansenia antarctica | reverse complement strand
ACACACACACACACACACACACACACACACATACACACATACCCAACACCCCTTGCATAGTAGGTGCACGCACGCACACACGCACGCACCCACACACACACACACACACACACACACACACACACACACATACACACACACACATACCCAACACCTCTTGCATAGTAGGTGTACGGTACATACATGCAAACACATACATGCACACACATACACACACATACACACACATACACACAGTCTGTGATTCCCGTCCGGGAAGCTCGGTAATGACTTGTGGACACACAGCCATGTGTTCACACTGTGCCGAACACACTTAATGGGCTACTCTAGATAAACATCCATATTATCTTCTCCATATACTGGAGCTAAACTGGCCATCCATCTTCCTCTATTAGGCTTAAATGTGCAATATCAGTGTGTGAAAACCCATCCATCTCAGTGTCTCTCTCACACTGATCTCGCCATCTGTCCCCATAACCTGCTGCCTTTCACCTGCCTGGGCTGGGTAGACAAGGGCTCTGGACGTATATGTGTGACAGCAGCTGGTGAAACTGGGAAGAAGTCGGCAACCAATCAAAATGTTCCGGTTTTTATTCAGAAAAATGTTAATAACTGTCAGGGTTATTGAAAATCAATGACACACTCGCTAGTCAAGCCAAAACATTGCAATGCAATGGATTCGGTGAGTCATCCCCACTACTGTACAGTGTACAGTGTACACTAGAGGTAGAAGTGTGGATCCGTTGCATTGCAATGTTTTGGCTTGACTAGCGAGTGTGTCATTGAGTTTCAACAACGGCGCTGACATTTATTTTAATTTTTCGGAACAAAAGTCTAAACGGTCCGTCGGTTGGTGACTTGTTCACAGTCTCACCGGCTGCCGTCACAATTACAGTAACACTTCTCTCTCACATACTGTGTTTACTTCTCTCCCACACTGTCTCCCACATCACCCTCTCATGTTCCTTCTCTCTGTCTCTCTGTCTGTCTGCCTCTGTCTCTCTCTCTCTCTCTCTCTCTGCCTCTCTCTCTCTCTGTCTCTCTCTCTCTCTCTCTCTCTCTCTCTCTCTCTCTCTCTCTCTCTCTCTCTCTCTCTCTCTCTCTCTGTCTCTCTCTCTGTCTCTCTCCGAGTGGTGAGATGGCCTCGTTTGTTTTTATCTTGTGGCTAACAAGCTCTCATTTAAACTCTGCTGGGGAGGAATGGGTTGTGTGAGTGAGTGTGTGTGTGTTGTGTGTGTTGTGTGTGTGTGTGTGTGTGTGTGTGTGTATGTGTGTGTGTGTGTGTGTGTGTGTGTGTGTGTGTGTGTGTGTGTGTGTGTGTGGCTGTGTGGACGAGCATGCGTACGTGCATGAGAGGGAGAGAGAGAGAGAGAGAGAGAGAGAGAGACAGTGAGAGACAGATAGAGAGAGAAAAAAATTAAGAGGAATAAATCAAGTTGCAATTGAATGCACAACAAGGAAACAGTACTAATCCTACACCCATGCATGTCCTTGTTTGCACTTGTTCACCCACGGCCCAAATCATTTGTCGCTGCTGTGAGAGAAGCGTCTCAACAATGTAGTTTATTTTAAATTGTACACAACTATCTCACTTCTAGATTACTATGAGATAGTCCTGCTGGGACCACATGAACTGAAAAAGGTATGTACTCACTGCAATGTAGGTCACTTCGGATAAAAGCATCAGCTAAATGACATATTATTATTATATTATTCTTTTATTATAATATATATTATATTATATTATATCACATAGTGCTTTTGGCCTCCAGAGTTGAAAGGTTCAGTATGTAGATTGGCCAAAATTGGCCAAAATGGCCATGATAAATCGGTAGCATTCAAGAAATGACAAATAAATAAAATCAATGTACTTGTACCCTGAGACTCTCTCAATGCCAGAGCCATTTACTGTGGTTATACGTAGACTATCATGATCAATATATATAATATAATGCAATATAATAATAACATATGTCATTAAGCTGACACTTTTATCCAGAGCAACTTACATTGCAGTGAGTGCATACATCTTTGAGTATATATGGTCCCAGAAGGAATCGAACCCCCAACCTAAGCGTTGTTAGCGCCATGCATTACCAACTGAGACACAGAGGACCACGTTCAGTGGAGAGCAATGCTTTGGTCCAAACAAATAGCTTTCTAAAATCTGCTGCTCGAAAACTGGTCTTTACGTACCAATTTAACAGTTTGTTTGTTTATGAGGACATGTACACAATTACGGCTATTAGAAAACAGCATACAGTATATATTTATTTTCAAATTCTGAATGAGGAGGGAGGGCATGCGTCACCTTTAAGTCAAACAGGGCTTCTTTGTGTTCGGACCTATCGGCTCACATGATTAGTTATTGATCCAATTGGTTTATCATTTGACTTTGATGGGGATTTGTTAAACGTTGACCAAGGCTCGCGGATTCCATGGATGGTTTAAAAGTGCCCGACTGTTGAGTGATTTCCAATTGCTAGTAAACAAGTGCAAA
>NC_137691.1:6918957-6921457 GCF_963989245.1 Nansenia antarctica | reverse complement strand
CATCCTTCCAGACAGGCTAGTGACCAAACTACTAGACCTGGGTCTATCACACTCTATATGTGCGTGGATCAAGGACTTCCTGACCGACCGCCCCCAGAGGGTGCGGGTGGGCCCCCACACCTCCACAGCCCTCAGCCTCAGCACTGGGTCCCCCCAGGGCTGCGTGCTAAGCCCCATCCTCTACAACCTCTACTACACCCACGACTTCACCCCCGTCCACCCCAGCAACTACATCGTAAAGTTTGCAGACGACACCACCGTGGTGGGATGTATCTCGGGGGGGACGAGGCGGCGTACAGGGATGAGGTAGAGCAACTGAGCAAGCTGTGCAAGGTTAACAACCTGCTGCTAAACAAGTCAAAGACCCAGGAATTCATCGTAGACTTCAGGAGGAAAAAGTCCGAGATCCAGCCCCTGCTCATCGACGGAGAGAGCGTGGAGAGAGTCTCAACCCTCCGATTCCTGGGACACAACATGCGGGATGACCTGGCCTGGAAGGACAACACAAAAGGCACCATCAAGAGGGCACAACAGCGGCTATACACCCTGAGATGCCTCAGGAAAGAACACAACAAGCAGGAGATACTGGTGGCCTTCTACCACGGCGCAGTGGAGAGCATCCTCACCTTCGGCATCTCCAACTGGTTCCACAGCTACACAACAGCGGAGAGAAACGCGCTACAGAGAGTCGTGAGAACAGCACAGAAGATCACCGGCGCCCCCCTCCCCTCTCTGGAGGAGCTGTACAACACACGCTGTCTCAGGAGGGCCTCCAAGATCTCCAGGGACACGACCCACCCTGGGCACGTACACTTTGTCAAGCTGCCCTCGAACAGGAGGTACAGGACCCCGGCCGCTAAGACAAACAGACTGAAGGACTGCTTCTACCACAGGGCCGTCAAGGCCCTGAACACAGAAAAGGCCTAAGTTCTGGGCCCAGGACAGTCCGGACGGATTGTATGGCAGCTAGTGCTGAGGCACAAACATGTACATTTTCAAGCCTGCAAACTGTGACACTTTAAAATAATGTGAAAAAATACTCTTGTGCAATATGACAACCCTAGTTGACTATCTGTGCAGTATAGTACAGTGGATTGTGTACATAGCCTTTATTGATGTAAACCAGCTCCTTACCTTCTTGTGATTTTATGCTTTTATGCTTTTTCTAAAATGTTTTTTTATTTTTTTTATTTTTTTTTTCCTTTCCTAACACCAGGGGAGCCACCCCTCCTAAATGTCGTTGTTTGGTACCTGTACTGTAGCAATGACAAATAAAGTCCATTCCATTCCATTCCATAAACAAGGCTGAAACAAGGCTGTAAAATAAATGGTTACCAATGGCCAGCTTGAATGTGAGGAGAAGAGAGGGGAGAGAAGGACAGGGGAAAGGAAGGATGGAAATGGAGGTGTACAATCAGAATGTAAGCGAAAGGGGGAGGAGAGAGAGAGAGTGGAGAAAATGAGAGTTTAATTGGCCCAAAGAGATGGTCCTAATAAGCCTGAGGGAGGGATGGGAGAAGAATTCCA
The DNA here is from genome assembly GCF_963989245.1 of Nansenia antarctica. Classification (NCBI taxonomy): domain Eukaryota; kingdom Metazoa; phylum Chordata; class Actinopteri; order Argentiniformes; family Microstomatidae; genus Nansenia; species Nansenia antarctica. Next base: position 6,919,930 of record NC_137691.1, on the reverse strand, counting down.
ATGAGTGAGGGAGGGAGAAAGAAAAAGAGAGAGAGAGAGAGGGGGGGGGGTGGGGGGGGGGGCTGGATGAGAAATTGGAGATAGGGAATGCTAATTACTTTATTTATCTGATGCCGTGACGCGATGATACCATGAAGCAAACTGTCTTAAACATTGCCCTTACGTGTGCGTCGTCGACTGTTGTCCAGCTGAGCTGATATGTGAGTGCGGTGTCAACAACAACAACAACAACAACAACAACAACAACAACAACCATTTCAATAACAACAACCATGTCCGTGGTCTGGAATTACATCACCCTAAGGTCTGAGACATTACAAACACCAGTAAAACAGCTTGTTGCAAAATTTGCAAGGCACGCTTATTCTCTCGGGTGTCAGTAGTTTTTCACATTTAAAAAATAAAAGGAGCCTTTTGTTGGGTCGGTACTCAATATTGTCCGATACTCAAAGTTAAAAACTCGGAAGCAATGAAAAAGTGGTAGCGGATATGCATCCCTACATATTACACTATAAAATGACCATTCTGGAAATAACTTCAGATTATTCTCACAGGTATTTGACATTACAACAAGACATAACAACCAAACACAGATTGGCTTATGAGATACTGCAGATCTCTTCCAAATGGCTATTATTTTTTATCTCTTATCTTTTACCAGTAAAGTAAAGATTTGAAACGCGGAATGAGGCCATAGTGTAGTATGGAGGTGGTCAGAGAAGCAGAGGAGGCTGGTGGAGGTAGAGGAGGGCTGGTGGATGTAGAGGAGGCTGGTGGAGGTAGAGGAGGCTGGTGGAGGGAGAGGAGGCTGGTGGAGGTAGAGGAGGCTGGTGGAGGGAGAGGAGGCTGGTGGAGGGAGAGGAGGGCTGGTGGAGGCAGAGGAGGCTGGTGGAGGTAGAGGAGGCTGGTGGAGGTAGAGGAGGGCTGGTGGAGGTAGAGGAGGGCTGGTGGAGGTAGAGGAGGCTGGTGGAGG
>NC_137691.1:6912248-6913757 GCF_963989245.1 Nansenia antarctica | reverse complement strand
AATATCACCTTGGAAACCTGATGACGAAGCCCAAATCATCTAGGAATCAGTACTCCAGGGTCTTATTAGTACTTGTGCCAAAGTCGATGCTAGTAATGTGAGCAAATGCAACTTTGTACCTGTTTTAGTACAGGTATGTTTAGGCGGACACCTATATGTTTAGGCCATTTGGAGATATGTTGGCACCATCTTTGACCTTTGACCTTTCTCATGTATCAGATTTCCTTTTTTTTTTCTTTTTTTGGGGGGGATTTTTTTGGGTTGGCCGACCAATGGTATGGAAATTCGGCGTTGAAACCGGACATGACACATTCTCCAGTTGGAGAAAACTGGATGTGACTTAGGCCGTGTTTACCGTCTCGGGGAAAAAATGGTGGCATCGTATAGCATGCAAAGTTGTTAAAAAAATGTGATATCGATCAAGAGAATTGATCGAGGTAAGCTCTTTATATCACTTCGGATCCACCTGTGGGTCCGTTGGCTCCTATTGATCCAGGGGTGCTGACTATAGCTGTGCCTAAAACAATAAAAAAATACATTTGTAAGAAGATGAAGATATACTTATTTGAATGTTAGTACACCGTCCTAAAACCAAATACCGGAGAAAATTGTGTTTGCTACCATGCTGCTATCTAGCTAACTAGCAGCTAAGAAAGAACATTGCTATCTAACTACATGTTTAGCACATCACAACATGCTGATAGGACATCAACATGCTAAAAACACATAACTACACATGATTAGATGATCACACAGACCTTGCTTTTGAACACGTCCTAAAGCTTAAGTTTGTTTACAAGCCATGTATCACTTATCCAGTAGCCTGAAGCAGGATGGCAGATGTGACGATCCACACTTGGTCCTATAGTGGGCGCTATTACACCTGTTGTCCTATTGTCCAGCAGACAATACAGTGAATACAATTCACCAATTGAGTGATTTAGTATTCAGTGATCCTAAAACGTTGTTATATTGAGTGGGCTCTTCAACACTTCAACTTTCGTAATATGAAAAAAAAGAAGAAAGAAGCTTTTTGCGCAACTTGAGAATTGTCGGCATGTGGACCTTTTCAACAGACCATGACGTCACATTTCGTTGTACTCAACAACTGGACAAAAAAGTTGAATCCAATCCAGCGTAGTAAGGACAAACAAGGCTGAAACAAGGCTGTAAAATAAATGGAAGAGAGGGGAGAGAAGGAGAGGGAAAGGAAGGATGGAAATGGAGGTGTACAATCAGAATGTAAGCGAAAGGGGGGAGGAGAGAGAGAGTGGAGAAAATGAGAGTTTAATTGGCCCAAAGAGATGGTCCTAATAAGCCGGAGGGAGGGATGGGAGAAGAATTCCAATGAGTGAGGGAGGGAGAAAGAAAAAGAGAGAGAGGGGGGGTGGGGGGGGGGGGCTGGATGAGAAATTGGAGATAGGGAATGCTAATTACTTTATTTATCTGATGCCATGACGCGATGATACCATGAAGCAAACTGTCTTAAACATTGCCCGATGTGTGCGT
>NC_137691.1:6899748-6907248 GCF_963989245.1 Nansenia antarctica | reverse complement strand
TTCCCCTCTTTGTTGTTTGTTATGCCAGATATGTTCTGTTTGAAAGGAGAAAGGCCATCCGTGACTCACAAGAGAGATGATGGGGGAAGATGGCCGCTGCCATACATTTCTAGCCAATTAGCACACAGATGTAGGCTGCCGTTGTCATCGCTAGGATCGCGTTGCATCGAGCTGTGGGATCGCGTCCTTCTTGTGCCGTTTCCCTTAGCAACATAATATGTGTGAGAGTAGAGTGGAGGTGGGGTGGGAGCTGGGAAGGCAAGGACAGAGACAAATAAAGTGTCTTTTTAAGCCATTACCGGTACAACAGCTTTTTAGGCTACAATGACCACACTAAATGTTTTCTACACACTTCAGTAATATGAAAATGTGGAAAAGAAACCCTGAAAGGAAAAGTTGCTAATCCGTATCATTTTGGTTGTCGTTTGGTGAGTTGTTGTCCTGCCTTCCCATAGACGACATGTCTAAAAAAGTACTGTTTGGTATTCTCTATTGAAGAATTCGGGCCCAAAGTGGTGCCATGGCCACGATGGTGGTGGAGTGACCTGCCAAATTGAACTGGCTTCCTGTAACGAGGCTTTGGTAACCTGTACAGCCAGGTTAAAGTCGGTATCACTGTCTGTATCACATGAATACAGGTGAATCTGACATTTTCGGTCATTTATCAGATAATGCCGTTGCCTGGTCTTGATTAAAAAAAAATATATATATGTCTGATAATGATTTAGATTATCTTTGACATTATTATTTTCCCTGAATTCAATATCATTGCCAGTGTGAGTGACAAAAGATCATTACACAAAGTCATAATTCAACTCAATATCATTCTTGCAGAGACCTGACTCATTGTAGACATTAATTAGCGCTTTGATTAAACAGCCTCAAGGCCTGATGAATCAAACCATGAGCCTTGACGCACATCTCAGTTAGGAGAACAAGTCGACATCTTATCCAGATAAGCCTGATAACACCACGCCCTCTGGTTGTCAGGGCTACAGATGAATGTCTCCACGAGCCTGGTAGTGTGTGTGTGTGTGTGTGTGTGTGTGTGTGTGTGTGTCTGTGTCTGTTAGTCTGTGTGTGTCTGTGTCTCTGTGTGTGTGTGTGTGTGTCTGTACCTCTGTGTGGCCAATATGTGTGGCCCTCTGTGTGGCCAATATCAATCAATATCAATATCAATCAATCAATATCAACACCCGGTGTGTGTGTGTGCGTGTGTCTCTGTGTGTCTGTGTGTGTCTGTGTGTGTGTGTGTGTGTGTCTGTGTGTGTGTGTGTGTGTGTGTGTGTGTCTGTCTGTGTGTGTGTCTGTGTGTGTGTGTGTGTGTGTGTGTGTCTGTGTCTCTGTGTGTGTGTGTGTGTGTGTGTGTCTGTACCTCTGTGTGTGTGTGTGTGTGTCTGTACCTCTGTGTGTGTGTGTGTGTGTGTGTGTGTGTGTGTGTCTGTGTCTCTGTGTGTGTGTGTGTGTGTGTCTGTGTGTGTGTGTGCGTGTGTCTCTGTGTGTCTGTGTGTGTCTGTGTGTGTGCGCGTGTGTGTGGTAGGAAACATCTCATTAATTAGTTATCCATCAATTGCCGCTGACTGTGGTTAACGTGCTGTGTGTGACAACCATGTATTCATGAACAACGACACGATCATTCCTCACAGGCATGTTTGAGTTAAAGTGGTTGTTGCTGAAGTGTGTGTGTGTGTGTGTGTGTGTGTGTGTGTGTGTGTGTGTGTGTGCATGTGTCTCTGTGTGGGTGCGTGCGTACATGTATGTGTGTTTTTGTGACCAGTACTCATGCTGATCCATTGACTGGTTCTGCTTTGATCAGTCAGGCCTAGTGTGTGTGTGTGTGTGTGTGTGTGTGTGTGTGTGTGTGTTTGTGTGTATGTGTGTGTGTGTGTGTGTGTGGGGGGGGGGGGGGGGGGTGGTAGGGTGAGCATCTCGAGAGGGGCGAGAGAAGGGGGAGAGAGGGGGTAGAGAGGGGGTAGAGAGGGGGGAGAGAGGGGGGAGAGAGGGGGTAGAGAGGGGGGAGAAAGGGGAAGAGAGGGGGAGAGAGGGGGTAGAGAGGGGGTAGAGAGGGGGGAGAGAGGGGGGAGAGAGGGGGTAGAGAGGGGGGAGAGAGGGGAAGAGAGGGGGGAGAGAGGGGGTAGAGAGGGGGAGAGAGGGGGGAGAGAGGGGGTAGAGAGGGGGGAGAGAGGGGAAGAGAGGGGGTAGAGAGGGGGGAGAGAGGGGAAGAGAGGGGGGAGAGAGGGGGTAGAGAGGGGGGAGAAAGGGGAAGAGAGGGGGAGAGAGGGGGAAGAGAGGGGTAGAGAGGGGGAGAGAGGGGAAGAGAGGGGGGAGAGAGGGGAAGAGAGGGGGGAGAGAGGGGGGAGAGAGGGGGGAGAGGGGGGAGAGAGGGGGGAGAGAGGGGGAGACAGGGGATATGGTCCAAACCTCCTACTGGTCCTGATGAAGACGAATGGGCTAACAGGACATGGCGGAATTGCTTTTTTGGAGGGGGGGGGTGAGTAGAGGGGGTGAGGAGAGCATTGTGAGAGTGGGTAGGGGGGTGGACCTGGGTGGGGCAGGTTGATTTATTGTTTCAGCAGCGGATCGCCGCCGTCTCCCCCCCCCCCCCCTTTCCCGTCCCTAGTTACTACTCACCCAAACACCTTGTTCTTTAATTACACCCCCACTCCCTCCCTCCTCCCCTCCCCTCCCCTCCCCTCGCCCACCCTAGTCCTTATTAGAGTCGTCATACCACCCATCATATATCATTTCTATCAGGTGGGGGGGGTGGTGTGGGGGGGTGGCTTGGGCGGCCCACGCAGCCATGTAGATTTTGCATTCCATTACTATCCTCTACCAGGGAAGGAGGAGGAGATGGAGGGAGAGAGCAGCCAGAGGAAAACAGAGGGGGGAGAGGAGGAGCGAGGGATGAAGAAGAAGAAGAAGAAGAAGAGGGACTGAAGGTCATCGAAAAAGATTGCCGGGTTGGGAAAAGAGGAGAATGGGAAGGGAGGGGAGGGGAGGGGGGAGAATAGAGGGGGTGATTAAGGTATGTACATGATGGGAAAGAGGGATGAGGGATGGCAAACGGAGGATCCTCTGGGATGAGAGAAAGAGGGGAAAGGGGGTAAAGAGACATTAAACGTTGTGGGAGGCCCAGAGGCAGGGTGGAGCCCCGTGTTCAAACAGAATGAATTAATGAGAGGAGGAGGAGGAGGAGAAGAAAGATGAGTGGGAGCGAATGGGAATGTGAAGGGTAGAGACATGATGGAAGGGAACCCCCATGCGTACGACTGAGGATTGAGGAAAGGGAAAGAAAGGAAGGGGGAACAATGAACGTAGGAGTGCGGGAGAGAGGGATGACTGACTCCTATTGTTGTACTGTACGTTAAAACGTGACCACAACTATTATATTTGATCAATGACCGAGCGGTCAGAACAGGTACATGCACACATTAGCTAGCTAACTCTTTCTTAAGGAAGAAATAGAGATACAAAGGAGGGGGGGAGGGGGAGGAGGTGGGGGCAGGGGGGGTGGCGGGGGGGGCTCCCAACACGATTTATCACTGCGTTGCCATTCCTACTCTGAAATATCGGCCTATTAAAACATTCATTGAGCTGATTAAACTGCAATAAAATCTAACATAATTTGTGCCGACAGTTTCAGCTGCATGATTTATTAGGCCAGCGCTTTGCATTCTCACTCCTCCCATGTGACTCTGTGTCAGGGGAGTATGAACACGGGTCGGGGGGGCGAAATATCAGATGCTGCTGCCCCCTATTGGCTGCTTTGTGCACTACAGTAAGCAACAGATGATCAGGTATGAAAATACCACTTACTAACTCACTAACTAATCACTTGTTAACTAATAAATACACAGTGTAATAGGTACACTCGGCTATTATTGTATTATATTATGTTTTATGATTCCACACTAGCCTATGCCATTCTCTCTCTCTCTCCGCTGTCTATCTCTCTGTGTGTGTGTGTGTGTGTGTGTGAGTGTGAGTATGTGTGTGTGTGTGTGTGTGTGTGTGTGTGTGTGTGTGTGTGTGTGCGTGCGTGTGTGTGTGTGTGTGTGAGTGTGTGAGTGTGTGTGTGTGTGTGTGTGTGTGTGTGCGTGTGCGTGTGCGTGTGCGTGTGCGTGTGCGTGTGCGTGTGTGTGTGTGTGTGTGTGTGTGTAAAGTTAAGAAAACTCCCGGTGGCCAGTCCCGGCCTGCATCCATCCATCGCCAGTTGGGTTGTTCTTACCCGTCAGTTTCGCTCTCGGGACACTTTTGTAACATTTGTCTCTCAGAAGTTTCCTGTCTAACTTGTCTACCTCTGTTCTATAGTGCCACTGCCCGGTTTCTGCCCACCTACCCACCCACCTGCCTGTGTGTGTGTGTGTGTGTGTGTGTGTGTGTGTGTGTGATCATCCCCTGTGATCGTCCTGTGTGATCGTCCTGTGTGATCGCCCTGTGTGATCGTCCAGCCTGTGTGATCGTCCATTTACATTTAAATTTTGGGCATTTAGCAGACGCCTTATTGCAAAGGGGGCAGTAGAGGTCTTGGGGGACACAGTAAAGGGGAAAAGCGGGTGTCTCAGGAGACGCAGTGCTGGGGGTAGTAGATGTCTCAGGAGACGCAGTGCTGGGGATAGTAGATGTCTCAGGAGACGCAGTGCTGGGGGTAGTAGATGTCTCAGGAGACGCAGTGCTGGGGATAGTAGATGTCTCAGGAGGAGCAGTGCTGGGGGTAGTAGATGTCTCAGGAGGAGCAGTGCTGGGGGTAGTAGATGTCTCAGGAGGAGCAGTGCTGGGGGTAGTAGATGTCTCAGGAGGAGCAGTGCTGGGGGTAGTAGATGTCTCAGGAGGAGCAGTGCTGGGGGTAGTAGATGTCTCAGGAGGAGCAGCGTCCACCCTGTGTGGCCGTCCACCCCGTCCTTATTGGCCTCCCCTGTGTTCCTCATTAGTCCCTGTGTGTGTTTAGTTTGTTTCTTCCCCTGTTTCGTTTGCCAGATCGTCTTTGTGCCTTTTGAGTCAAAACGTCCCAGCAGATTCCCAGTGAGTGTATTGATTTCCTCTCTTGGCTTTTCATCTCCTAGTGTTTGATCTTTGTTTGTTTTTCGACCCTGTTTTTTGCCTACTCCTTTGGATTATCTGCCTGTCTCCTGTTTTTTGATTACCCGTCCTACCGAACCCTGTTTTGCCTAAACCCTGTATTGGATATTCTGTCTTACCCCCTGACTGTCTACATTTACATTTACATTAAAAATGTTTGGCATTTAGCAGACGCCTTATTCCAAAGCGACTTACAATCGATACATTTGACTAAGCAAGTGAATCATCAATTCACCTGCAGGAAGAGTAGTAGATGCAGTGCTCGGGGGGGGTAGTAGATGTCTCAGGAGACACAGTGCTGGGGGGTAGTAGATGTCTCTGGAGACACAGTGCTTGGGTATAGTAGATGTCTCAGGAGACACAGTGCTGGGGGGTAGTAGATGTCTCAGGAGACACAGTGCTTGGGTATAGTAGATGTCTCAGGAGACACAGTGCTGGCAGGTAGTAGATGTCTCAGGAGACACAGTGCTGGCAGGTAGTAGATGTCTCAGGAGACACAGTGCTGGGGGGTAGTAGATGTCTCAGGAGACACAGTGCTGGGGGGTGGTAGATGTCTCAGGAGACACAGTGCTGGGGGGTAGTAGATGTCTCAGGAGACACAGTGCTGGGGGGTAGTAGATGTCTCAGGAGACACAGTGCTGGGGGGGTAGTAGATGTCTCAGGAGACACAGTGCTGGGGGGTAGTAGATGTCTCAGGAGACACAGTGCTGGGGGGGTAGTAGATGTCTCAGGAGACACAGTGCTGGGGGGTAGTAGATGTCTCAGGAGGAGCAGTTAAGGTGTAGCATGAAGAGATGGAGGTCTTCAGTCTCCGGCGGAAGATGAGGAGTGACTCTGCAGTTCTGACAGCCATGGGAAGTTCATTCCACCAGCGGGGAGCCAGGGTAGTGAAGAGACGTGACCGGGCAGCGTGACTGCTGTGTTGGCGTAGAGGTGGTGGGGTCAGCCGGCCAGCAGAGGTGGAGGAGCGGAGTGAACAGGCTGATGTTACCATGGGGGTTACCATTGCCTGCAGGTAGGCAGGGCCTGTCCGTTTTGCTGCCTGGTAGGCAAGCACCAAGGTCTTGAATCTGATGCGAGCTGCTATCGGGAGCCAGTGCAGGGTGGGAAGGAGGGGGGTAACATGACAACATTTAGAAGGCTTTCCCAGAGATGAAGAGTAGCTCAGTCTTGTTACGGTTGAGTTTGAGATGGTGGGCCGACATCCATGTAGAGATGTCAGCGAGACATGCAGAGACACGTGTTGCCACATAGTAGGTCAGAGGGGCGAAGGACAGGAAGAGTTGAGTGTCGTCTGCACAGCGGTGGTAAGAGAACCCATGTGAGGAGATTACCGAGCCAAGAGACTTGGTACTGTCTACCCTGTCTTACCCTTCGACCCTGCCCTGTCTTACCCTCTGACCCTGCCCTGTCTTACCCTCTCTGACTGGCTACCCATGTACCAACCTTATTTTTGAAGTAAAGACTGTTCGTTTTCATTTAAGTTTTCTGTCTCTGAGTCATGCTAGTGGGTCCTCTGTCCTCGTACAGACAGCCATTGCCCTGCCCTGTTTGTCTACCTGTCCTCTCTACCTGCCCTCCCTACCTGTTCTTTAGCTCTGACTGTAACATTGCAGTGAGAAAACACACACACGATGGTTTATCACAGTCCTGACCATAGACATACTGCATGCAGTGTTATGAAGCTTAGATACACAAAGTGGCACGGTGGCAGAGTGGTTAAGATCACTGCCTCACAGTCTCAAGGTACTGGGTTCGAATCCCGGTCTCGGAAGGTGCTGGGTTCGATTCCTGGTAATCACTGTGGGAGTTTGCATGTTCTCCCCGTGCCGCGTGGGTTTCCTCCGGGCACTCCGGTTTCCTCCCACATGAATGAAACATGCACTATGAATGAGTAAGAATGCGAGTGAATGTGAATGTGAGTGAGCATTCCCAGGGCTCCTTCGAAAATTAGACTCGTCTCAAAGGAATTCCCTGGTAAAATAAAGGTTCAAGTACCTCCATTTAGCCTCATCTTAAAAAAGGCCTAATACACCTGCTAGGTTTAGGCTTATCAAATAATCGAGGTATTATTTTACATATTGTGAAGAAGCAATTTCAATCAGACGGCAGAGCTACTTGTCAAGGTAATTGCCATTAAATTGCAATGGGTTTCTCTCTCTCTCTCTCTCTCTCTCTCTCTCTCTCTCTCTCTCTCTCTCTCTCTCTCTCTCTCACACACACACACACACACACACACACACACACACACACACACACACACACACACACACAGATTTTGCAGCAGCCAATAGCAGCACCCAGGCCGAATTATCTGCTGGACCTGATCTGACCTGACCAGAAAGCTAACACGACTGAGGAGAACGAGAGAGAAAAAGAGTGAGAGGGGCTTCGGGGGGGGGGTAAGACTTAATGTACATC
>NC_137691.1:6889748-6897248 GCF_963989245.1 Nansenia antarctica | reverse complement strand
CTGTCTAAAAAATACAATAAAATGTAAAAAAGGTCATCGCTCAACATGGAGATGACATAGGAATAAAACGACTGCCCCAAGATATGCTGTTCAAATGTGGCTCTTCTAGTTACCTTTTTGTGTTTGTGCTCTTTTATGTGTTGTGAAGAGTGTAATTGATGTAATTCATTCAGGTTCAGAATATGCACATATTATGCATATTATATTTAGTATAACAGCACGACCTCGAGTGTTGCTTTTATACAACAGTTCTACAGTGCCATTTATTAGTTAACAGTAATAAGCGACAACAGATTATGATTTGTTTGTTTATTTAATCATTTATTTTGGCTCCGCCAACAAAAAATAGTTCCGCAACTGAACTTCAACTGGACTGTTGCCTAGTAATCTGAACACAAACAATAGAACACCTGTGCGGCAGAGTGATACATATAGTTAAAAGTCCCAGTGCTGTTATACTGTATATCAGCACTCATGGAATGCCTCTTGTCCAATCAAATTACTTGGTCGGAACTGTTGTATAATCTATCTTCATGCTTTGTTACTCCTCCATCTTCATGCTTAGTTATGCCTCCATCATTGCTAGTAAACACAATTGATATGCAACTTAAATAAGATTCAGTCAATGAATTTCAATTTAAAGGGCTTTATTAGCATGGGAAACATATGTTTACATTGCCAAAGCAAGTGTGAAGATAAAAACAAAAACAAAAAATAATGTAATGTACGACTAGAATAAAGAAATGATTAAACAGAGCTGTGTATATGTGTAGTGTACAGGTAGATAAAGATAACTTAAAATAGGAACAGAAAAGTGTGGACATTGCAGTTTAAAAATATGAATACAAATAAATGAGAACTGTGAAAACATTACGTACAGAGCACCGCATGGTGCAAATAGTGCAAATACTTTTTACGGTGGTTAGTTCCGATCTGCTTCACATTGACATTGATTGACCAACGATAGTTATGGAGATAGACTCCAGTTCTATGAGTGGAGCGGAGCCCCATAGGGGAGCTCTGCTCCTATTGGTTTACCCGCTACCTAAAGTAGCCAATGACTGAATTTTTCAATGTCTGCGCCCGCCCTGGGGTGCTATATAAAGGGGCGTCCTTCGCTCCCTCATTCTCCCAAACATATACAAAACAGCCGGGTTTGAACGAGTCGAAGTGGGCCAGCAGCCCTATGGGGCTCCGCTCCACTCATAGAACTGGAGTCTATCTCCATAACTATCATTCTATATCGTGGAGCTCCGCCCCATAGGGGAGCTCTGCTCCTATTGGTTTAGGCGGAGCGAGCGAGGCCAAATGTACCCCCACTGAGACTATTAATCCGAAAACAATCTCAGCGGCACCCGGAGCTGACCACTGATGTTGGTTCAAGACAACCTTAAAAAGTTGGCCCAACCCACACCGAGTCTGCTCCACTGATCTAGCCCTTACGTGAGCACGCAGGGTCGTAGATCTAACGGAACATGTCCTGGAGGAGGTCCCCTCCCCAGGCACATCCGTAATCATCCTGACAGCACTTGAATAGCATCCCCAACCAGGGTAATCCAAGTGCCATCCCACTACATCAGTCCTCAGCAAACTGAGGACAGAATGAGAAAAGGATGACGAAGAAATATCACTTACCTAACCCTTACGTTGGGTTGTTGATCTAACCGAACATGTCCTGGAGGAGGGTCCCCTCTCCAGGCACATCCGTATTCATCCTGACAGCACTTGAATAGAATCCCCATGACCAGGGTAATCCAAGTGCCCTTCCCACAACATCAGTCATCAGCAAAATGAGGACAGAATGGGAAAGGATTGAGGAAGAATATCACTGACCTAACCCTTACGTGAGCACGTAGGGTTGCTGATCTAACGGAACATGTCCTGGAGGAGGGTCCCTTTCCCAGGCACATCCGTATTCATCCTGACAGCACTTGAATAGAATCCCCATGACTAGGGTAATCCAAGTGCCTTCCCCACTACATCAGTCATCAGCAAAACTGAGGACAGAATGAGAAAAGGATGAGGAAGAAATATCTTCCAAGTAATACCATATAAAAGTGATGGCGACGACCAAGACGCCGCCACACATATCTCCTCCACTCCCACTCCCCTGAGAATGGCCACTGATGTGGCCATGCCCCTGTGTCGGTAAGGACTGCCCCTTCGATTCGTATGCGAGGCTAATAGCCTCGCAAATCAAAGGGACAGCCTCTGCTTTGAGAGTGGTGTCCCAGCTTTCTGTCCGCCATAGCAGATCAGAAGCCGGGGAGAAGATCTCAGTCCTGTCGTGCGCTTCACATTATTGTGCCAACGCGCGCACCGGACAATACAATGTAAAACGCCTCTCCCTCTCTCCGTCGTGAGGAGGAGGACAAAAAGGCGCTCAGAGCACAGCTCTGAACCCTAAAAAAACACGATTATCCGTAGGGATAAAAACCGGGTTAGGGCGTAATCCAGCTTTTGTTTCGTCATCAGACATGATCAAACAATCTGCCCGTGACGAGAGAGCGCACAAACACTCGCTCGCTCAGCCGTAGTCAAGGCGAGGAGTAGACTCGTCTTGAGAGACAATAAAACGCAACCCTCATGACAAGCTGAGATGGCAGCGTAAAACTTAATAGTTCCTGCCGCCAATCTCTTGTCAACAGCGACTGTAAGAAGCACAAGAACGTTTCGACCCGACAACAGACAGGGTCAACGTCCTGTCCCTCACACCACTGTGTAAAACTCGCCAGCGCGCCGCATATCCCTTTGCAGTGGATTGCGCGCGCGCACTCTGAATGGTCTGAATGACCGCGTCTGTCAGACCCCTGCGTTCTAACAATCCCTCTCAGTAACCAGGCCATGAGGGGCCCCCCCTCATAGGCGGCCCCTTCACCAAGCCTCCGGCTTGAGAGAGTGCATCTTGTCGATGAGGTATGGGCCATGGGCCCTCTACCAACATCTCCATCAGTTCCGGAAACCACGGGGCTCCGGGACGGTCCGGGGCTACAAGAATTAACTCTAGCCTCTCTGACCTCACTCGTGCCAACAGTGGGAGGATAGATGTCAGGGGTGGGAACGCGTATAACAGGACCCTCGGCCATGGGTGGTGTGCGAATGTATCGACTCCCAATGGCGGGTTGTCCTGTTCGCGCAGGCCGCAGGGAGAACCAAAGGTGACACTGCGCATTCGTCCGTGACGCAAACAGAACCACTTCTGCTTGCCCGAACCATGCCCAAATCAGCGACACAATGGAGGGTGCTAACCTCCAGTCGTCGTCCCTCGGGCCTCCCCGTGATAACAGATCTGCTCCTTCGTTGAGCAGACCTGGAATGTGGAGAGCTTTCAGCGAACTCAGGCGACTCCGCGCGCGATGGCGCGCGGGTCTCTCCAGTAGCTCAGGTCGGTTTTAACCGATCTCTGTATTACAATCAACCTGCGACGGCGTCTCACTGGAATCAGTCGCAGTCCTGCGAACCGCCTCTGCAGTCCGCGCATGTGTAACAGGCCTAAGGGGACCACTACATGGGCTGTAGACATCAGTCCTAGTAAAGACCTCCTTGACAGAGCGGTGATCGTATTTGTCACTCGACACACCCGGAGAGCTGACGTCAGTGTCGCTCTCCGTGGTGCCGATAAACTGGCCTTCATCTCGGCAGTATCCAACTGAATGCCTTGATAGGAAAACTGTTGAACCGGCCACGGAGCACTCTCTGTCCAGTTTACAGCTAACCCCAGCTGAGTGAGGTGCTGCACCAGTGAGGTTGCGTCCCGAATGGCTCGATTTGGGCATTGGGCCAAGACCAGTAGGTCGTCGAGATATGCTAATATGCGTATCTCGTTTCGCCTCAGTGGTTCGAGTGCTGTCTGCACGCATTCGGAGAAAATTCGAGGAGCAAGCGTGTACCCGAAGGGCAGGCGCGTGTACTCGTAAACCTTCCCTTGGAAAGTAAAACGTAGGAATTTCCTGTGCCACTCTGGGATTGGCACACGAAATACGCGACCCTCAGGTATCTACGAAAGGGGCGTTTCGCCACTCTCTCGTTGAGGACCCTAAATCTAGTCTGGGTCTCATGTCTCCCGAATTCTTTGGGACAAGGAAATATGAGGAGTACCACCTCATGTCTCACTGGTCCCTCGGAACCAATGTCACTGCGCCCTTTGTTAGGAGATTCGTAATCTCCTCCTGGAGCGCACCTGTCTTTATCGGGCAGGACAACAAACAGTCTCTCTCATGCCCCTGAAGGGCGGAGGAGGCTGAATGAACTGTAGTGCATATCCCCTCCTCAATGTCCTGTCTAGTCAGCCCGACAGAATACCTGTCCCTTCTAGCCATTCTGCATAACGCAACAACAGCGGCTGGACGGTCTGTTGTGGTGCAGTCGACAGAAAAAACTAGAATTTCTGTATGATCCCAGCCGCCGCTGTACACCGAGGAGGTGGCACAGCCCAAGGCGGGGTCATTTCAAAGGGATGGGCTGCCGTCTGTAAAGAGTGTTTGTTATGTGTAACAATGCTCTTTATTGACGCAGGTTTATTATGCCTGATAATCAAAGAACCGGCCGCACGCTCACGAGCTGGGCCAGGTCCTGATAGACATGGAGGGGTTTTTGATGTACATAACGACCCCTCTATACGGCTACAGACAGGGGTGTTTAACCTCTATTGTGTCGTGATAGGGGTAAAAACGTTAGGCAGAGAGCTGGTCACACGCTAGTAAGCTGGTCCAGTCTCCGCCCTTGTTTCTAACCGGTAGCGATTGGACCACGCCCTGACAAGGCAGGTGGGTCACCGCTCTGGTAGATAACAGTCCCTCTATACGGCGACATACAGGGGTGTTTAACCCGCTTCGTGTCGTGATAGGGGTAAGCCTGTTAAGCAGAGAACTGGTCACACGCCGGTAAGCTGGGCCCGTCTCTACTGTTATGCAGAAAAACTGGCCACACGCCGGTAAGCTGGGCCAGTCTCCGTCTTGTTTCTAATCGGTAGCGATCCGACCACACTCTGACAAGGCAGGTGGGTCTCCGCTCTGGTAGATTGCATGGAAAAAGCCACCTTTACTGAAAAAGTAATGTGGGGATTTACCCTCTTTTGCCTCTTTATTTTTTGAGGGAGGAACAACTGGTGGGGGTCATCACCGACCCTCCCGCCAGTGAAAGCGGTGGCGGGGTCATTACCGAACCCCCGCCAGTCACGCATTCCTCTTGCGTTTACCCCCACGCCATGCTGTGGGGGGGTTACGCTGCCGTGGGGGGCCGAAGCGGGCACCCTCGGTGGTCGGCGGCGGAGGCTGGGAAGCCTGAGTAGGGTATGGCGCCGTCGGCAGAGGCGGAGCCCACCCTGCATTACGCCGCGCCCTCCGTTTCGCAGTCGCCGTCACTGACGGTCTACCTGCGGAAGAAGAAGAAGAGGTGGAAGGTCGCTGAAGAGGGAGGTGTCTGGCCAGGTGCTTTTTAGCCTCCTCCATCGCGGCCAGGCGCTTCGTCATGGTATCCATGGCGGGACCGAATAGCCCTTGTCGCTCTATTGGAGCATTCAGCAGGGCCATCCGGTCCGCCCCGGTCATGGTGGTAAGAGACAGCCACATTTGCCGCTGCTGTACCACCGCATTTGCCATCAGGCGACCTCCACAGGTCGCGACGCCCTGGGCCAGGTGCATCGTCGCTGCACTGAGCTTGCTCAGGAGCTCCGTCTCCGCCGCAGACAGACCGTCGGGTCGGTCTGCGGTGAGCTTCGCAATGGCAGCGGTAAACATGGCGATGTTATTTGCCGCCGCTGCCGCCTGGGCACCGAGAGCGTAGCTCTTGTCCACCAGGGCGGCGTTAAATTTGTCACGCTGGTTAGGCAGCGTGGGTTTCTTGGGCACCGACCAAGCGCTGGACCCCGGCACCAAGTAGGCCGCCAGCGCTGGTTCGAGCGGTGGGGAGCCATTGGTCATCCCCTCCGCGAGTCCCTCCACTCTAGTAAAGGGCAGGAACGCCTTTACCGGCGCCCTGCTTGTGAGTGGTTCCCTCCACGTGTCCTCCACAAACTTATCCAAGCCTGGGAGGACAGCGTTAGGAGGTTGGTCCTGTCATTTCGCCCTCCCCCCGTAAAACAATTCCTTCTCCCAGAAGGACTCCGTCGTTGGGGGAGGGGAGGCAGGACGGGGGATCCCCAACACATCCGCCGCAGCTTCCAGGAGGCCCTGGAAGTCGTGGAGGAGTGATGGGGGGGCGATGGCGGGGAGCTCGTGAGCCTCTACCTGCCGCTCGCCCTCATCAGAGCTCTCTGACCCTGACACCGACGCCGACCACACAGCTGGCTGAGGGCGGTTTGGTATCAGGGCTGGCTGAGCGGGCGGGACCATCCCTACTCGGGGAGTCGCCCGCCCAGAACGCCGCTCTGGGGCCTGTCCGGACGTATCATCGGCAGAGTTATCCGAGTCGGATAGCATCTCCGAGATAGCGCCCGTCAGGGGAACGCTCTCCTTGAACCAGGCCATCCTCCTACTCCTGTCCTCGACGGAAAGGAGAAAGCAGGGGAGGCAGCTGGGGGAGGCGACCAACGCCGCCTCGGCATGTTCGGGGCCGAGGCAGACGTGGCAGTAGTCGTGTCCGTCCTCCGCTGCTAGGGAGCGGCAGCGGCAGGAGTCCCGGAAAAACTTCTTTATCGGCGGCGGCGGACGATCCATCTCGAAGGGAAAGGCTGGCGGGTCCTCCAGTCTAGTAGTCGTCCTTCTCAGTCTTCAGATTCAACCCGTGCTGAACTTTTTGGGAGAATGAGGGAGCGAAGGACGCCCCTTTATATAGCACCCCAGGGCGGGCGCAGACATTGAAAAATTCAGTCATTGGCTACTTTAGGTAGCGGGTAAACCAATAGGAGCAGAGCTCCCCTATGGGGCGGAGCTCCACGATATAGAACTTAGACCCTAACAGCACATATGAAATGGTGTGGAAAAAACCTTTCCTGAGTCAATACACGCACACACACAGGTACACACACGCACAAAGGTCCTCAATGTTGGGTTATGTTTAATTACTATGGCAGACACATTCCCATCATGGATGGCATACTGATACGATGTTAACTAATGAGAGATGAAGTAAGAGAGAGAGTACGAGAAGTTTCTCCTCTCTGTCCTTGAATGTGTGTATTTAGCCTGAAGGGGCAAGTAAATCAACAAGTAAATCATCTAGAGACTTTAAATACTGTATGTAGAACCACTCTGGTTGAATATTTCATGATTCGACCACGACCATAGACCTTAGAAGGCAAGGCAAGACAGATTTATTTACAGAGCACATATTCATTCAAAATATGTAAACTCATAGTGCTTTACAAAACATGCAATAAAATAACAATTAAAAAGTTTTTAAAAAAAAACGGTCATCATACAAAATAATACAATAAATTAAAAGCCGAAGAAAAGAAGTGGGGTACAATAACGATTTAAATGGTCAGGTTTAAAATCACTAAATAAAATAAAATCATTCACTACTCCCTTCACTCAATTAAAAGCAGAACAGAACAGCAGC
>NC_137691.1:6882248-6884748 GCF_963989245.1 Nansenia antarctica | reverse complement strand
ACAGCTATATTTGACATGGTTAGCTTGTTTGTATAGTGCTATAGTAATAATACATATATGTATTGATCCCCATGGGGAAATTCAGGCATTACAGCGGACCACAAAGACAGACAGCAACAAAATAAACTGGGAAATGAACAATAGGCTAAAATAAAATAGACCTTATATACAGTAAGTAAGGTATAACATCCTCCAGCCTGACTCTGGTCATCCAGATCAAGCCAGCCAGAGGAAGAGTTGTACAGTGTACAGCGCTCTTTAATGCAACGTAGTAGTCTGTTGCTAAAGGAGCTTATTGAGAATCCTCCTAGCTTTATCTGCTGTTTGATTGATTGAATTGATTGAAAACTTTATTAGAAGATTTGCAGAAGTAGGTACATGTAAGTACATATTACATACAAGGTCAACTAACAGGATAAAAACCCAAGAAAGCCACTGGCTTATTTCAATTGGGGTCCTTGATTCTCAATTCATCGTTACATGTAAGACAGACAAAAAAACTAGTACTATCTACAAGATAATACAGACAAATAACTAGTACTATCTACAAGATAAACATACATCCATCATGGGAAGAACAATACAACAAAACATAAGGTATGTACAGCGGGTAGGACAGGTGGGGACATACACCACAGGTGGGGGCGGGGGACAAAACACAAAGTATGTACAGTGGGTAGTTCGGGTCTTTTAATCAGATTTTTGATTTAGAGGGTCCAGTTACGGATTGCAGCCTCCTGTAAATGTTTTTTGAGAGTGGTTTTGAAGGTGGGCAGTGTTTTGCACTCCTTTAAGATTATAGGAAGGGCGTTCCACATTTTTACTGCATAGTTTGCAAACGAGTTTAACCCCTTGTTTGTGGTGCAACGCGGTTGAACGTGGTTCGTGGAGCTTCCTCTGGTATTGTATGTGTGGACGTTGTTCACTTTTTGGAAGTATGTTGACAGGTACTTGGGTGTCTTTGTGGTGTAGCGTATCTTGAAGACCAGGCCCAGTGCAAGCTGCTGCACTCTGTCAACTACTCGTAGCCAATCAAGGCTAAAAAAATGAGCAGCGGTTAGATGTGTCCTAGGGTTGAGGCCTAGCAGAAGCCTAACCAGTTTATTTTGGGCTGTCTGGAGTCTTGTTTTTTGGGCCTTTGTGGTTCTATAGTACCATGATGTTACGGCATAGTCGAAGTGACATTGAATGAGAGCTCCTGATAGGGTCCTCAGTGTGTTTTTACTGACAAGTGAGGATATCCTGTACAAGAATCTAGTTCTATGGTTCACTTTTTTGATTACTTTTGCTGCCATTTTATCTCCGGAAAGATTTGCCTCTAAGATGGAGCCCAGGTATGTAATATCCTCTTTTCTTGTGATATTAATGTTACCCACTTTTATTTTGAAATTTACAGCCTTTCTGAGTTTAGATGGGGATCCGTATAGGATGGTTTCAGTTTTACCTAGGTGTATTGATAGTTTATTGTCAGCTAGCCAGATGCAGATTCTACTCAGTTCAGTGCTTAGCGCTTTTTCCACCTGCAATATGTCCCTGTCAGAGACCAGCAGAGCCGAGTCATCCGCGAACAGGAACAAATTGCAATCACATGCTGATGACATGTCATTCACATATATTAGGAACAGTAAAGGTCCCAATATGCTTCCTTGTGGAACGCCGCAGGTCACTGGGAGGGGGGGGGACAGTGTTCCGTTCACACTAACCACCTGTTCCCTCCCCTCTAAGTAGGATTGCATCCAGCTCACCGATGTTCTATCGAACCCAATTGCTTTCAGTTTATCTAACAATATGTGGTGATCTACTGTGTCGAAGGCCTTCTGGAGGTCCAGCATGACCATGCCGCAGTACTTGCCCGAGTCCACCTCAAGTTCCTTACCCAACTAGCTCCATGAATGACAATGTCTACACTCCCTGCTTCTGTTCATTGAGTATTTTCCTTTTCAAGAAAAACCAGGAAGCAACTTTGGGTGTCGTGGGCTTGACTGATTAATGCATATTGGCCACCCGTTCCTCTGGGGCTGTGTTGGTAGTAGAGTATGTTCATGTTGCTAACAACGCTTAGGTTGTGGGTTTGATTCCCGCTGGGACCATTTATATAGAAAAATGTATGCACTCACTGCCATGTACCTCGCTTTGTATAAAAGCGTTAGCTAAATGGCTATTATTATTATTATTATTATTATTATTATTATTATTATTATTAACTGTCGTGGGTGTTTACACCCTTCACCTCACCATGAACGTGGTTGTGTGCTGTCGTCTCCAGGGTTACCAGGGACTGGTGGACGGAGGAGACAACATCAAACCCGCCACCTGGGAGAGTGTGTCCATGATGCTGCAACTGGTGAGCACACACACACACACACACACACACACACACACACAAACACACACACTCACTAAGACACTCACACACATGCACACTTGCACAAACACACACACTCACTAAGACACTCACACACTCACACACTGGCACAAACACACACACACACACACACAC
>NC_137691.1:6779748-6877248 GCF_963989245.1 Nansenia antarctica | reverse complement strand
TGGCTCTGCTGGAGGCCACGCCAGAGACCCCGGCCTGTGTGGTCAGCCTGTCGGGCAACCAGGCTGTCAGGCTGCCCCTCATGGAGTGTGTCCAAGTGGTGAGCTAGCCACCCATACATACTGCACTGGATATTTACATTTACTCTGGATTTACTCCTTTCGGCATCCACGAGATTCAGGTCAGGGTGGCTTGATGGATGGATGGATTAATGGATGGATGGATGGGTGGGTGGGTGGATGGATGGGTGGGTGGATGGATGGATGGATGGATGGATGAAAGGATGGATGGATGGATGGATGGATGGATGGATGGATGGATGGATGGATGAAAGGATGGATGGATGGATGGATGGATGGATGAATGGATGGATGGATGGATGGATGGATGGATGAAAGGATGGATGGATGGATGGATGGATGGATGAAAGGATGGATGGATGGATGGATGGATGAAAGGATGGATGGATGGATGGATGAAAGGATGGATGAAAGGATGGATGAAAGGATGAATGGATGAAAGGATGGAGGGAGAGATGAAAGGATGGAGGGAGAGATGAAAGGATGGACGAAAGGATGGATGGATGGATGGATGGATGGATGGATGAAAGGATGGAGGGAGGGATGAAAGGATGGATGAAAGTACAGTATATATGGATGGATGGATAAATGGATGAATATTTAGATTTACTCTCTTTCTATTGACAAAATCAACTTATCAACAGATGCGGTGTTAATAAGTAAGACAATGACTTTGTCCGCGTTCATTGTAATGTTTACCACTGTCTATCACTGTGTTTCTCTCTTTCTCTGTTTCAGACCAAAGATGTGACCCAAGCTATGGCTGAGCAGAGGTTTGAGGACGCTGTGAAGCTCAGGGGAAAGTGAGCATTTTGCTGTTCTATTCTGCCTTTATTTTTAATGGGTTTTGGTAGAATAATTCTTTTGTAACTTTCACATCAATATCTGTTTTTTAAGGAGCTTTGAGAATAACTGGAACACTTACAAATTGCTGGCTCACGTGCGCCCCCCAGATGTGAAGGTGAGAAACTGCAATGTTCAGTGCTTGTTTTTTTTCTTCTATGTCTCCTCTCTTGCTTTTGGGGAGTTTGAATTTCATGTATATATACATACATGAAATTCACGAAATATACTATACTTCATGAAATATACTGTATATATATAACGATGATAATACTCCACATATCTAAGGTGTACCTTGCTTGAATTGCCTTGACTATTGCAGGGTGCTGTGAATGTATGGACAAAAGTCATGATAAACTATTTGGAATCACAATAGTACTTCCTCTCTCGTGTCCTTTCAGAGCAACATCAACATCGCCATCATGAACGTTGGCGCCCCCTGTGCCGGGATGAACGCCGCCGTCCGTTCAGCCGTCAGAATCGGCATCATCCAGGGTCACCATATGCTGGCCATTCACGACGGGTTTGATGGGTTGGCTAAAGGACAGGTGCATTTCACCTCCGTACACACACACACACACACACACACACACACACACACACACACACACACACACACACACACACACACACACACACATACCATACCCACGCCTTTTTGATCCCCCCCCTCCCAGGTTGAACCCATGGGTTGGAGCAGTGTGGCAGGATGGACTGGTAAGGGAGGCTCCGAGCTGGGTACCAAGAGGTAAGACTTCCTACCAATCATTCAATCAATCAATCAATCAATCAATCAAACAAACTTTATTTAAACCAGTCAAAAGTTTGGACACAACTTCCCATTCAAATGCAAGTCATGCATTGAATGCAACTCCTATCGATACAACTAGCTCTGTTTGTGTTTCTGATCACCTCCCCTCTCGTGTGAAGGGCCCTGCCAAATGAAGTGATGGAGGAAATCAGCCAGAGCATCGCTAAGTTCAACATCCACGCTTTGATCGTCATCGGAGGCTTCGAGGTGAGGAGGAGATGGAACAGAATGCACTGTATGTCTTGTGACGTTTCACTGGTTCTCTGAAACAATCCTTTTATTCTATACTAACCTAATAAGACTCTAAGTCCCACAACAGTTTAAAGTCATAAAAGCATGTCAGTGTCTCTTGATTTGGGGTGTGGTAGTTTATGTATATATATGTGACACAGTCTGATCATTTGGTCCGTATGTCGGCAACCAATCAAAATGTTCAGACTTTTCGGGCTCTTAGGTGGCGTAGCGGGTCCCGACATGAGGACCAAAGCATTAGAACATGACACATATGATGATGCGGGGCGGCTGTGGCGCAGGAGGTAGAGTCGATATCTAATGATCGCAAGGTTGGCAGATCGGCGGTTCGAGCCCCGGCTGGCCACATGTCAAAGTGTCCTTGGGCAAGACACTTAACCCCAAAATGTCTCCCAATAAGCGGGCTGGCGCCTTGCATGGTAGCTTGCCGCGGCCGCCATTGGTGTGTGAATGTGTGTGTGAATGGGTGAATGAGAGGCCATTGTAAAGCGCTTTGGAATAAGGCGCTATATAAGTCAGTCCATTTACCATTTATTTCATTCATGTGTGTCTCCCTGCCAGGCTTACCTCGGTGGCCTGCAGATGGTTGAGGGCAGGGAGAAGTTTGAGGAGTTGTGTATCCCGATTGTTGTCATTCCCGCCACAGTCTCCAATAACGTTCCAGGATCTGACTTCAGCGTCGGAGCTGACACCGCCCTCAACACCATTACTACGGTCAGACATGCCACAAACACACACACATGCTCATGCACACATACAGTACTCACAACACACACACACACACACACACAACTGTTTATACACACATCCCTCCTCATACTTGCCCCCCCCTCACTCTCTCTCTCTACTCTCTCTCTCTCTCTCTCTCTCTCCTCTCTCTCTCTCTCTCTCTCTCTCTCTCTCTCTCTCGCTCTCTCTCAGACTTGTGACAGGATCAAGCAGTCTTCTGCCGGCACTAAGAGGAGGGTGTTTATCATTGAGACCTTGGGGGGCCACTGTGGCTACCTGGCCACCCTGGCCGGTCTGTCCTCTGGGGCTGACGCTGCCTACATCTATGAGGAACCTTTCGGCATCCACGAGATTCAGGTCAGGATGGCTTGATGGATGGAATGGATGGATGGATGAAGGGATGGATGGATGGATGGATGGATGGATAGAGGAATTCATGGAAGGATGAAAGGATGGATGAACGGATGGATGGATGGAGGATGAAAGGATGGATGGATGGATGGATTAATGAATGGATGGATTAATGGATGAAGGGATGGATGGATGGATGGATGGATGAATTAATGGATGGATTAATGGATGAAGGGATGGATGGATGGATGGATGAAGGGATAGATGGATGATGGAAAGATTACTGGGCTGACTTGTTGTATTTTGTGTAGCAAAACGTGGAGCATCTCGTGGCGAAGATGAAGACGACAGTGCAGAGAGGGCTTATTATCAGGTTTGTGTGTGTGTGTGTGTGTGTGTGTGTGTGTGTCTAATAATAGACTTCTTTAGGCGGCCTGCACTAACACACATAGTTTAAATACAGTGGGTTGCAAACATTTGGGCACCCCTGGTTTAAATGTCTGTTACAATTAATCTCGAAGTGATTGAAAGCAAACCTGAACACTAAATGCTACAACAAAGTTAAACATGACACCTTTCTGCACATTTATTATTATTATTAAAAGCCCTTGTGCAAATCCCTTTTGGATTATTCTTTGTTACCTTTTGAGAAGATGATTACTAAGGCCCAAGTTGATTTACTCCTTAGGGCCTCAATGAGTCAGGTGAATATAATTCCAGGGTTAAACTATATATTCTGAAGTAACTCCATGCCTTCAAAAAAAAGTAATTAAATCAGGTGTTTTACCTGCAAATCCAATAATTCACCAGGACCTTGGTCGGAGACGCTTTGATTTGCTTGTCTTTTTATCTACCGATTGCCTCGTCTTGCTCACAGGAATGAGAATTGCAACGAAAACTACACCACAGACTTCATCTTCGCCCTGTACTCAGAGGAGGGCAAGGGCGTGTTCGACTGCAGGAAGAACGTCCTGGGACACATGCAGCAGGTCTGAGAGAACGCCAGCGTTATGGTTCTTTGAGGTGGTTTGCGGTAGAGGCTGTAGTCTGTACTGTAGTCAAAGCGAGCAGTTATTACACTGGAATACAAAGTGAATCTCCCGTCTTGCTCTCTCTCACAGCATCTCACTCTTTGTGTCTTAGGGTGGAACCCCTACTCCCTTCGACAGGAACTTCGGCACCAAGATGGGGGCCAAGTCGGTCCTCTGGCTGACTGACAAGCTAAAGGAATGCTACCGACATGGTGAGCACATGAATGAAATACTTACTTTCTCTCTCGCTTTTTTTTAAATAAAAGCTCAGAAGTGGTCTAATTTTGGTCAAGATTAGTCCACAATCGACACACGACGAGGTGATGTGGGATACGGACTTCTCAGCATCCAGAGATCAGACCGGTTCTAAGCTCCAGAAACGTCGAACGACAAACGTTGACAGGCTGGTTGGAGTAACCAAATGTGGTTGTGTGTGTGGTAGTGTGTGTGGTAGTGTGTGTGTGTTGTGTGTGGTAGTGTGTGTGTCCACTGGCCTGCCGTGCTCATGAATATTCATGGGCACGTCCCCCTGTGTTGTGTTTTCCAGGCCGTATCTTTGCTAACTCACCAGACACCGCCTGTGTGCTGGGCATGAAGAAGAGATCCCTGCTCTTCCAGCCCCTGTCCGAGCTCAAGGCGGACACTGACTTTGTGTGAGTGCCCCTTCTCACTTCCTCTCACATCCTCTCTCTACCCTTCAATCAATCAATCAATCAATCAATCAATCGTTTTTGATTGATTGATTGAGTGAGTGAGTGAGTGCCTGCTCACTTATCACATCCTGCTCTCTCCACCTTTCCTCTCTCTCTCTTCCTTCCTCTGTTCATCACGGCTCACACAGCTACTCGAGTTCTGCTCTGGATGAGAATGCGAAACAATGACGATGTTAAGATTGGGAGTTGTAGTTTTTGGAATGGAATGGACTTTATTTGTCATTGCTACAGTACAGGTACCAAACAACGAAATTTAGGTTTTTCAAGTGTGTGAAAGTGCAGTTAGCTCAGCGGGAAACAATTTCTTTACTTGATTTCTCAAGGGGAAAGCGTACAGCATTGTTGTTACATCCATCCGTTCATCCGTCGTTCCTTCTCTTCTCTTTCTCCGTCCCACGCTCACTCCTGGTTTCTCCCATGTCACCTTTCTTCTCCTTCCCCTCTTCCCACACCCTGTCTTCTCTCTCCCTTACTCCCTCTCTTCCTCCCTCTCTTCCTCCCTCCCTCCCTTCCCTCCCTTCCTCCCCCCTCTACAGACACCGTATCCCAAAGACGGCGTGGTGGCTGAAGCTGAGGCCCATCATGAAGATCTTGGCCCACTACAACATCAGTCTCGACACCACAGAGAAGACTGCTATGGAGCATGTCATCAAAAAGAGAGTTTAGAATCCTTTCTCTTTCACAGACACGGCACGCACACACACACACACACACACACACACACACACACACCTAGACACACACACACATAATATCAAACATGGACATGATCATTATTATTACTGTCATAAGAGGAGGCCTCTCATGAAGCTTGACCTTTAACCCTCCCTGAAAACATCCTCCTACCCCTCAACCAACCCACTCCCATGGAGAGAGAGAGACAGTGATTCACTCAGCGGATGGATGGGTGTGACAGAGTGAATCTACAGACAGCACTTCTACTGATCTACCGATAGAGCAGCTGTGCTCACAGTTTGCAGTGTGGAAGCTTCAAGTGTTTACTGTGTGGAGGGTCAAAGAGGGCATTTAGAGCTGTTGTGTAATCACTGTCTAAGCACTCTCCCTTCTGCAGCAGACAACCCTGCGTTAGGTATATTGTGTATGTGTCTCGACCATTGTCATGTCATCTCCAAACGACAAACACCCACAATTTCCTCTGTGTCTGTGTCTCTACTCTCACTGCTCTCTCTCTCTCTCTCTCTCTCTCTCTCTCTCTCTCTCTCTCTCTCTCTCTCTCTCTCTCTCTCTCTCTCTCTCTCTCTCTCTCTCTCTCTCTCTCTCTCCTTCAGTAGCTGTACAGTACACACACCTGCTGTATCTTTATTCAGTAGCACATTTTCCTCCTGTGTTTGTATGACAAAACAGTGAAAAAATATAAAAAATAAAGACTTCCTTCCTCCAAGTGTCAGCCCGTTTTCTGCCTCAAAATTGTGGTTTTAACTGAAACCGAACAACGTTCTAAAACGTTCCACTACGTGTTGATGTTTTTTCTTCAGCTTGTATGGATAATGACATGTTATTTGTGCTTTAACAACTCCCTGCCAATAGAGGATGTCAGAGATTAACCTTCTCCAGCCTGACAGTTAAAAGCTACTTTTTCTGTTTATGTTACACAAAGAAAATAGGCTACCTTTTAACAAAAATGTCAGTGGAACAGTGAAAACACATTTCAACCTGAAAAGGTCACACAGGGCTTGTAGCTTGTACATGTAGTTTCACTTATTTACTTATAATTATTTCAGCAAGTAGAATACATCAATGAGTAGTCTATTTTCAAAGTACAAACCCCCATGAATTGCCGCGTGGTCGACACCAGAGGTTCAGAAGATTGTGGCGCTTGACTCCGATACTTCCTGTGAGCACACAGGTGACTTGAAAGTGCTTAGGTGAGTGAACTCGCACTTTATTAAAATATTTTAGTATTTGGTTGTTGTTTTTTTACTATAATGCTGGTCAATAGTTTTGGATTGATGGATGTGTGCATAGTGTCATCACTATTAACTCCTGTTACTCAGCTTCATGTGAATCTGACTTTTTGCATGATTTGGTTTCCTGCCTCCGGCTGTGGGTTATTAAGTCACGTTATTTCTATGTTTCATTTAATAGGTCTGACAATTTCTCAGATAAAGGTATAATAAAGGTGTAATAAATTAATGAACACCCTAATCTGACATGTAGACACACAGATACATGTAGGTGTAATGTTAAATGTACAGTGCCTTCAGAAAGTATTCAGACCCCTTCACTTTTCCCCCATTTTTGTTAAAATGTATTAAATTAAAATTAAAATTGATTAAATTAAAATAAATAGCCATACACAATACCCCAGAATGACAAAACGAAAAGAAAATACTGATACTCTTAAATACTCTTAAAATTAACTAAAATGCAACAATGTCATCAGCAAATCCATCTTACAGTTTTTCTCAGTCACTTTGGTGGATTTCTCACATCACTATTAACATTTGCACCACAGTTAGTGCATTTCTCAGAACAATTAGTACAAACTGCAAAACCTAGGTGTTAACCTGCAAAAGCGTGTCACTTGCTCAAAATGGATAGTTCATTCCTCAAAAGCAAGTATTCATGTCAATGAAAGTGTCAGTGTCATCAAAATGAAAAGTCCTGACACCATTGTTTATGAACAAGATAGTCAAATGGCTTTGTCATGTTTTCATTATGACAGTTCACTCTGTAAGTGTTTTCCAATGCAAAAAAGTCAGATCTTGGTGACACTACCTGAAAATGCTCAAGACAGTACTATACACTATTTGCACGGCCATTTGAAATCTACAGTGGGTTACACATTACTGTATTTAGTGAGGTAAATAAGTACAAGACGCTGAATAGTTATGTTTCACATTTTTACTGTATGCTCTTTGCAATTCAAATGTGTTCACAGCATTGTGCAAAAGAAAAATACAAACTTACAGTATTTACAACAAACATAAGAAACACCCTTTGGGTAGAGCTGTGCACAACTGTAAACAATATTGCAGTACTTATTGGACATACAACATACACAGTACTGTAAATTATTCATTCGCATCCAGACGTTCCTGTCTGTCTGGCCACATATTTTCGTCATCACAGCGAATATCCTCCCTGGCAATGCAGCGAGGAAAGTATCTCCTTGAGTGGCGAATCCACCCTCTGCAGGACTGTGCTGTGATGTCATCACATGCAGCATCCATGGCGTCTAGCAAGGCCATTTGGGTATGTGCATGCCGGTCATATACCTTCCACCTCCAGGCAGAGAAAAACTCCTCTATAGGATTCAGGAATGGGGAGTAGGGAGGGAGATATTCCACCAGCATCCTTTCATGTGCTGCAAACCACTGTCTGACCAGATCTGAGTGGTGAAAACGCACATTATCACATACAACAACAAACTTGTTTAGATGGTCTCCATTTAGACCCCTCTCATTCTCAGGGATTAAGTCCCTGTAAAGAGTGTCTAAAAAAGTCAGCAGATGTTGCGTGTTGTATGGACCAATACGGGGCATATGGGTGAGGACGCCGTTTTCTGAGACGGCTGCACACATGGTAATATTCCCTCCTCGTTGGCCTGGGACATCAGTGGTTGCTCTCTGTCCAATGCGATTTCTGCCACGCCTTCTACCTTTTGCCAGATTGAAACCTGCCTCATCAAGATATATGAATGTGTGCAGCGGTTCCCTGGCGTCCAGCTCCAGTACACGCTTTATCCCAGAATAGAGAGAGAGAGAGAGAGAAACTATAACAACTTTTCCTGTGTAACATAATGCATTTTGGACAACATATTGTACAGTATGAACTTTCATGTAACCAGTTTACAGCACTGAACATTAGAGTATGCAAAGAACACATAAATGTTTTACCTGTACATACTGGTGACGGATCTCCTTCACTCTGTCACTGTTCCGGTCAAATGGCACATTATACAGTTGTTTCATGCGCATTTCATTTCTCCTAAGCACTCTGTCAATTGTAGAGATTGAAACGGATTCAATATTGCCAAATATATTGTCATCCTCTATAACAGCGCTCTGGATCTCTCTCAACCTTATGGCATTGTTTGCAATCACCATTGCACAAATGGCTTCCTCTTGTTGCGGAGTAAAAATGGGCCCTCTTCCACCTCTGTGAGGTTGTCTTGCAATCCTATGTGGTGCAGAGTAAAATTAGAGTAATGTACAGTAAACATGAGATATACTGCTTTACTGTAACCCATATTACTGTAGTGTACAATAACAGTGCTTCCCACTTGTAAAATGCTGCAGTACAGTACCATACTGTAAATATGGCAAATATTTACTGTAACACTACTTTACACTACAGTACAGTAAATCTGTGCTGCAGTAAAGCTGTAAGTCTAAATGTAAAATGTAAAAAGTGACGACAAGTTCTTGTCCCACTGTAAGCTTCATGTATGACACAATGACAGTAGTGCAGTGCAGATAGTTTAGTGCTGAATTACTGTCCAATATACACACCTGTTCTCCCGACGAAATGTTTGAACAATTGAATTCACAGTGGTTCTCCCAACATTTGGCTGCACCCTTCGACCAGCCTCAGCCATTGTGAGGCCGTGATTGACTACATGGTCCACAATTGTAGCCCTAATTTCATCTGAAATCTGCCTATGTACTTGGCCTCTTCTTCCTCTTCCCCTGTTTTGTCCCCTTCCCCTTCCTCCCCGCATCCTCGCCCCTCTTCCACGATGCTGACCTTCCATTTCTGTGTCACAGTATTGTTGAAATGGTATACACTATGTCCTGCTCGGTTCATATATGCTTGCCAATTGAGGGTTCGTGGGATTCAGCTCTGAGTGACTGTGGAGAAGTGGCTTATCATTGGTTACAATGCTTCACACACTCCTCCTCATCAGTGAAAGCTGAGGTTCACCTGAGAGAAATTGTTCAATTTGTTTCAATTGTTTAGATTTTCAGGAAAAATGATAAAGAAATGTATACAATTTGCTTGACAGATTTTGACAACTTGTTCAACATTTTTGGATGTAATGACTCAAGCAATGAAATGAGGACTATTAGTTTTATAGGGAATGACTATTCAGCATCCAAAAGTATAGTTCATTTTGACTGACATGACATAAGCAAAGATAATGTTATAAAACAGCAGAGAATTGTATGACAGCAATTGATGCATGTCCAAAAGCATTTGCAATTTGTTTGAAGGAATGAGAAACTGCTACTATGATGTGCACAAATGACTAAATGTTGTGGAGGTTGAACTAACAGTTATGAGAATTTCAATTCTGATCAGAGAAATGCACCAAAGCGACTGAGAAAAACTGTATTTCAAATGTTTTTATTGAACCAAAAACATCTTATACATACTTGTGGCACACATGGTTTTGTTAGAAATAATATTTTCTTGATGACAGATTTTTTTTTTCTCTGAATAAATTTACTTAAATTAAAGGTTGGATGTTTCTTCAGTGTGACATTAAGCTTATTCACCAAAAGGTTCACTAAAACTCTTTTAAATCGTCTTCACCAGCTGTGCCAATAATTGGGGAGGGTACTGTACATGGTACTGTACATTTCTGTGTATTTCTGTATTTTAATTTGACCAAATTTACTGAAATTTCTAAAAATGTGTTTTTGCTTTCAGAAGGCACTGTAGGTGTTACCGGTACACACATTCTAGGCTATTTTCATATTTTATCATATTCTTTATGACAATTTCCTTTTTCTCATTCTGACAAAGAGTTTATTTGTTTATTTATTGGAAGGATCCCCATTAGCTATACCCACAGGCATGAGCTACTCTTAGTGGGGTCCACATTTAAAACATACATTACAAATAACATTTAACATGTAAAACATACTTATATTACAAATATCAAACATTAAAATATATCATACATTATACAATTTTACATTTGGCATAGCCTAATATAAAACACTTAAATCTCTAGTTAGTGTTATGTTATGTTAGTCTAGTGTCACAAGTTTGCTGTACCCAGGTGTTTCCTTATCTGCTTTTTGAACATACGTTTACTTGTCAGGCTTATAATTTCTGTTGGTAGTAGGTTCCATGACTTCATGGCTCTGAGTGCATTTGTATGTGTTGCTGAACGTGCTAAATGTAGTGTGTGTGTGTGTGTGTGTGTGTGTGTGTGTGTGTGTGTGTGTGTGTGTGTGTGTGTGTGTGTGCATGCACATGCGCATGTGTGCGTGCCTGCGTGTGTGTGTGTGCGTGCATAAATGTCTGTCGCTTAACCACACGTTTGCACATTTCTACAGAATGTGACCACAGACTCGCCCTCTCAGACAAGCAGCAGTCATTGCTATATCTGTGGTTGTCAATGTCTGCCCCATTTCTGACACATGCCAACTTCCTTCTCAGAACAAAAAGGACTCCTTCATCAGTTAGGGAGAGAGGGTAAAAAAGAGAGAGAGAACTACAGTAGGCCTACGTTTCATAGCTAGAATGTTGCTAGAATGTTCTGTGGTCATGTACCTACATGAGCCCCTTAAAGAAGAGTAAATGTTTACCTTTCATAATATGAAAGTATTATGTATTAAAAGAAATTGAGAGTTGAG
Source organism: Nansenia antarctica (assembly GCF_963989245.1). Taxonomy (NCBI): domain Eukaryota; kingdom Metazoa; phylum Chordata; class Actinopteri; order Argentiniformes; family Microstomatidae; genus Nansenia; species Nansenia antarctica. The sequence goes on along the minus strand of NC_137691.1, from coordinate 6,865,889 downwards.
TTTAGTGAGTTGAGAGTTGAGTTTATTACTCATCATCAGAATGGGAAGTTGTGAATGGCTCTAGTTTCTAGCTTAGACCATCTCCTGTCACGCAAACGTCAGAGAAAGCCAGTAATGCCGTGCGTGGTTGAAGATCTGAGAATTGCTCATTTCAGAGGAAGTGTGCTATCTGCTTCTGGTTTCTGGTCTCCACGCCCCCATTTCTCCAAACTCCCAACTCTCACGCTTCTCTCCCTACCAGTCGGCTTGACCTTCAACCTCTGCTTGTGTCTCTCTCTTCAGGCAATGATTGGGATCTTACTACTTGTCACTGTTCTCCTACAGTCTGTGGGACAGAACCAAATTCATGGTAAGTGCATTCATACCTTAACAGACCTTTAGAGTTATGGAGGGTCAGTAAACGCAAACAAACATCCTCCTGTGCTTTTGCGTTCCATTTAGAACCCTCTGAGAAATGGAACCCAAAAGGGTTCTATAATAGATTCTCCCACAGGGAACGCCGAAGGAACCCTTCATGGTTCTAGGTAGCACCTTTTTTCTAAGGATGTGTGCATTCGTCTCGAACATGTCAGGGGTCTATGACAAGGTCCTTATGCTGTTTGTGTGCTGTGCCAGGGCTGCTCCAGGGATGTGTCCCCCAGCCCACATGTGCAGAATGCCTGAGGAGTCCTGGATGTGCTTGGTGCAAACAGAATGTGAGTCAAATCAATCTGTATAAAAACTGTAAACTCTGAGTAGGTGACAAGGTGCTCCGTCCATTTGTTGCTGTTTGAAACTATTATTGTATTTAACCTTTATTTATAAAGGTGATCTATAGGTCAGTCTCAACATCTGTTCTCCAAGAGGGACCAGGGGGGTATTCCATCAATGTTGCTAAAGGACAATCTTGTGAGATTTACAAAACAATCCAGCCTTATTTTGATAACTCAAACTCAACTTATCAAAAATAAGCCTGGATTTTCCTTTAGCAACGTTGATGGAATATCCCCCTGGTCCAAGACAGCAGCAAGGAACGATAGTGTGATCATTATTGAGTGTTTCTTCTTTCCCAGTACTAGGGTTGATAGCTTCTGTTGTGATCTAGTTGTTTTTCTATGGCCTCTGTGAGCCGCCTCTAGGCTCTGGGATTGGCTCCACCTCAGTAGTGATGTGTAGGGACCACGTTACGGTATTCACACAGCTGCAGCTCTTTGTAATAGGAGGCTACGCACTGTACATCTAGATGATCAGATACTGATTATCTCTGCTGGGAGTGTCAAGCTTATAAGACAATGTAGATCACCTTTCAACATTACCATTTTGTACATTTGGAATGAATATTACAGATCCAGTATGGAGATTTTTTTTTAAATAGTGTTAAATGGCCATGAAGATGAACTGGTAACGATCAAGATCGTTCGGTGAAGAGAGCTGTTTTGGTCCGAACAAAACGCTTTCTTAAATCTTGTGTGCCTTTACTTACTCATTGTACGTTTTGCCTGTTTACAAGGTGTCATAAACCCGAAGGTAGTGGCAAAAAAGGGAGTCTGCACATGTTTAAATTAAACAACTTAAGTTTTATTATACTAAATAAGCAAAATAAACTAACTAACATGTGTATAGGAATATGGATAAGAATCAGTAGTGTAAGCCATGAGTGAATAGCTCTAGAACGTCTGTGTAAGGGGTGTATGTATGTAGTGTAAAACTAGGCCCAAAACCTAGGTAACCCGAGACCTCACCAAAAACCCTAAAGGAACCAAAGCCAGTGGAAGAGAGAGTTGACCGAGGTGACACTATTTAGGCTGACGACCTACCCACTCTGCCAAGGTTCCCAAAGGAAACAGCAACAGCCAATAGGCAGGCAGAGTGGGAGGCGTCACACAAGGTGTAAAGGATCCGTGCACAAGGGGAGTCGGTACACAGGGAGTTGGGTTGGGACTCATCTATTAACACACACACACACACACACACACACACACAGGTAGTCCTCGGCACAACCCCGTCAGGTGTGCTGGAATAGTCTTTAGTAAGAAGCAATAAACATAAATAGTCCCACGGGATGCGGTGCGTATGGCTCTTTAACCGTTTCGGTGTTCGCTCACTGCACTCAACCCCAGCTCCTAGACACTGCTCTCAACCCCAGCTCCCAGACACTGCTCTCAACCCCAGCTCCCAGACACTGCTCTCAACCCCAGCTCCCAGACACTGCTCTCAACCCCAGCTCCTAGACACTGCTCTCAACCCCAGCTCCTAGACACTGCTCTCAACCCCAGCTCCTAGACACTGCTCTCAACCCCAGCTCCTAGACACTGCTCTCAACCCCAGCTCCCAGACACTGCTCTCAACCCCAGCTCCCAGACACTGCTCTCAACCCCAGCTCCCAGACACTGCTCTCAACCCCAGCTCCTAGACACTGCTCTCAACCCCAGCTCCCAGACACTGCTCTCAACCCCAGCTCCCAGACACTGCTCTCAACCCCAGCTCCCAGACACTGCTCTCAACCCCAGCTCCCAGACACTGCTCTCAACCCCAGCTCCTAGACACTGCTCTCAACCCCAGCTCCTAGACACTGCTCTCAACCCCAGCTCCTAGACACTGCTCTCAACCCCAGCTCCTAGACACTGCTCTCAACCCCAGCTCCCAGACACTGCTCTCAACCCCAGCTCCCAGACACTGCTCTCAACCCCAGCTCCCAGACACTGCTCTCAACCCCAGCTCCTAGACACTGCTCTCAACCCCAGCTCCCAGACACTGCTCTCAACCCCAGCTCCCAGACACTGCTCTCAACCCCAGCTCCCAGACACTGCTCTCAACCCCAGCTCCCAGACACTGCTCTCAACCCCAGCTCCCAGACACTGCTCTCGAGAGGCTAAACACAGGTTAAAAGCCATCTGATGAGGACCGAATTTACATCAGCTGATGCCAATTCCACATGCCCTCATCCACACTCCACCAACAGTCCCGCAGCCCCCTCTGCAGGCCAGACAGCGGCATGCTCCCACACACAAGGAAATCGGCCTACACGTTTCCCACTATTAGAGTGGTCAAATGTACATTTTAAAAATGTCTGCGTGGGCAGAGTGAGCAGAAACAGGCAAAACTACATTCTTCACCTTTAAGGGGAGTCGATGACTGTCTCTCTGACATTTATCTAGTGGTGGAAGCGGTTTTGTGTCAGAAACCTTTCCAGAAACTGATAATATTGGTTCCTCATGATGAGAGGTTCTGTATGAGAAGTTGCATTGACAGGGCTGAGAGACAGTTGAGGTGGAGAGTAACGTTTCAATTCCTCCTGGTCTTTGTCATACATTTGTTCTGAATGTCAAAAACTCATTTAGATATACAGTACACTTTCTATTCTCTGGATCCTCAACCATTCGTGATTACTAGTGTCAAACTACTCATACTGTTCATGGAACCACTGTTAGGTTGCTCATCGAGAACAATTGCATGCACACAGTAACAGTACAATAACCCTCACAGTTATGTCAAATGTAAGTTTGTTAGGGGCGCTTAGGTGGTGCAGTGGATTAAGCGCTGACTATGTACCGCAGAGCTCCCCGGTTCGATTCCAGCCACGGACATATGTCATCCCTTCTCTCTCTCTCACCCATCCTTCCTGTCATAATCTCTACTATAGCTGTCATTAAAAAGAAAAATATGAGTAGGACTGCCCCACTCAGAAAAAAATAACTTAAAAAATAAATAAAAATAAGTTTGTTAGACATCAGAAATTATCACAGGTTTGTTATCTTGTGTAGCACGATCTCTTCTTTGTCCGTTCTTTAGTGGTTATATTTGAATGATATATATTGTGTGCTGCAACTCTGTGTGGTTTCCTATGGCGTCATAGTGCTATGTACTGTATGTATGTGTGCTATGCTCAGTTCCGCACTTCTATTTCCCTGTCTGTTTCCTGGCTTTCAATAGCTCAGTTGTATTTCTTTTTGCATCTGTGCTTATTTCTATATTACATAAGCTGCTAGTGGTTCATAAAAATATTTTGGTGGTTTTGACTTTATATGTTTCAATTTCAAGATGTAGGCCTCCACCCCCCCCGCTCCGCCTAACACACACACACACACACACACACACACACACACACGCACGCTGTGTTGTGTTGTCCTGTTTTTTGTATTTGTTTTTGTATCCATGTATACACGTGGAAAAAGTATAAACGCACTTACTGAAACGCCAAAGCAAATTCCTATATGTGTATGCATAACGTGGCAATAAACGTTATCTGAATCAGAATCAGAATCTGAATCTGAATCTGAATCTGAATCTGACACACACACACACACACACACACGCACACACACACACACACACACACACACACACACACACACACACGCTTGATAACCTCATAATGTGTTTAAGAGTGTGTGTGACTGAACTGAGGCCCAAACCTGTGTCCTCCTAACAGGACTTCCTGAAGGCGTGGGAGTCGACCGAGCGGCGCTGTGACACCGCTGAGTCTCTGAGCAGCAGGAGCTGTGGGGACGTCGTTAACCCCCAACCCTTCAAGGAGGTGCTGAAGGACCGCGAGCTCAGCAGCGACCCAAACAATGTGGTCCAACTTAAGCCACAAAACCTCCATTTCACACTCAGAGTTGGTGAGAAATGACACCTCCTTTTTGGCAATCAGACTTACGCTTTTGTGGAGGTTATGGGCCGAGCCAGTATTTGCCAGCAGAACCTGGTTTGAAAAACTAAAACCTGTGATTTTTTTTCTTTTTTTCGGCAAAGTGGTTTGTTGCTGTGTACATATGATGGGAAGGGGGGGGGGGGCGAGGGTGTTTTAGGGTTATGGTCAGTTTCAGATGCTGATCAGGAAAGACCCTTAAGTCTTACCACATATGATGAGGGTTAGTGGTGGCCTAGGGGATAGTGAGTTGGACTGGTGATCAGTCATGAGTTCAAATCACACCTGGGAGCACTGCCACTAGTGTGCCCTTGAGTAAGGCACTTAACCTTAAATGACTCCAGGGAGACTGTCCTTGTAATCTCTAGTTGTAAGTCGCTTTGCATAAAAGCGTCTGTTAAAATGTAAATCTACTTTTGATAACTTTTCCATCCTGTTGTTCACAGGAGTCCCTCAGTCGTTCAACGTGTCGTTCAAGAGAGCGGAGGGCTACCCCATCGACCTTTACTACCTGATGGACCTGTCCTTCTCCATGAAGGACGATCTGGACACCATCAAGACCCTGGGCCAGGACATCCTCACCACTCTGAGCAAGGAAACCAAGCATGTCCGCATAGGTGAGTCTTGCTGAGAACTTGCACAGAGTACAACAAAATGTATTTTTTGCTCTAGACTCAGGGTCAGCCATAGTCAGCGCCCCTGGAGCAATTAGGGGTTAAGTGCCTTGCCCAAGTGCACAACAGCAGTGGTAGGCACTTTAGATATGATGCCAGCAACCCTCCAGTCTCCAGCTCACATGCAGCTCCCTCCTGAGGTGGGGATCAAACCAGCGACCTTCCGATTGCTAGCCGGCCTCTAACCTCTAGGAATTACAATGTATTTTCAATTTAAGCACAGCCGGTGTGCCCTTGAGCAATCCCCCCCCAAAAATCGGATAGCTATGTTGCTGTTCCTCACCCTGTCACTACTCCTCATCCCCCTCAGGTTTTGGCTCGTTTGTGGATAAGGTGGCCTTGCCGTATGTCAGCCAGGTAAAGGCCAAGAAACAGAACCCCTGCCCCAGCCGCGTCGATACCTGCCAGCCCGCCTTCAGCTTCCGGAACATTCTGGGCCTCACTAAAGACGCGGATGATTTCACAACGAAGGTCAGCAAGCAGAGGATCTCTGGTAACCTGGATTCTCCTGAGGCTGGCTTTGATGCCATCATGCAAGCTGCTGTCTGTCAGGTAAGGCCCTCACACATGACCAAGCACAGCCACAGCCACAGACAACCCCTGCTCGCCCTCCGTGTCTGCTAAGATGTTCACCTCTGACCCCTGGCCTTTCTACTCATCTCTCCTTTTGTTCACTCTCTTTCTCCTCCCTCTCTCCTTCTCTGTCTTTATCCCCCGCCCCCTCTCTCTCTCTCTCTCTACCTGTCATACTTCTCACCCTCTCTCCCTCTCTCTACCTGTCATACTTCTCTCTCTCTCTCTCTCTACCACCTCCTTTGTCTCTGTCTCTTGCCATGTAGGGTGTGATCGGTTGGAACAATGTGACACGGATCCTCGTCTATACGTCCGATGACACTTTCCACATAGCTGGAGATGGCAGGCTGGCAGGGATATACGAACCGCATGACGGGAGGTGCCACCTCGATGGCAACGGCTTCTACGATGGCACTAAATATGTGAGTAATCACAGTGGGAATGGGATTATCAGCCCAGGTTTAGGTCATAATGCCATGCCTTTGTTGCAAAACAGAGTGGTTCACAACCATAACCACTGGTATTAATAACCACTAGAACAGCCATGAGGGGTCATTTGACCCCTGTGAGTAAAGAAAAATGTTATATCTTTGCACTCGATCAAATTTCAGGACCCTCCTTTCTTCAGGACCCTTCCTCCTGAGGCGGCTCTTTTAGTAGGCACGGCTGTTCTAGTGTTAATCAGAATCGATTCATTGTTCTCTGGTTGGTTATTGTACTCTCTTCCCCCTGGCGCTGTGTCTCAGGACTACCCCTCTGTTGGCCACCTCTCCACCGTCCTCTCAGACAATAACATTCAGCTCATCTTCGCTGTCACCGAGGGGAGTGTTGATGCATACAAGGTCAGCCTTCAAATGTCATTAAATTATATTTCTTTTTCAATTACAAAAAGAGGATTTGTAAATGTTCAACAACTTGTGTTCACACCTTATCAACCTCTCTCTCTCTCTCTCTCTGTCTCTCTCTCACACTCACACACACACACACACACACACACACACACACACACACACACACTTTCATAGGAATTGAGTAAACTCATCCCTCAGTCGGTGGTTGGGGTTTTGACGAAAGACTCGAGCAATGTGGTCCAGCTCATCTCAGAGGCCTACAATGTGAGTATTAGATCATGGAGAAACAATCCAACCAACCGTCAACTTTAAATGACTTTAAATGCCAGAACACAATACACAGAATAGCACTAGGTTTTATACTAGCAAGATATGAATGGCTACAGTTGAACAATGCCTAAACATTCAAATGTCGACAGAATGATTGGAAACTGTGATGCGTATCTGTACAGCAACCAGCACTCGAGTTGAGGGGGGATGAGGGGGGATATGGCATCCCCCCTGAAATAAAAACAGTAAAACTGCCATCCCCCCTTTCCATCCCTTATGTCATTTTATCAATGAACGTGGGATTACTGCTCTTTCAACATTTAGTTTTGCGCATATTGAGTAAAATACTGTGGGCGAGGGCCCAGGGGGCAAGCACACATGCAATGACAATTTTTACCAAGTTACTGACACTGAAGTCACTGACGATGTGGGGATGCTAAAATCCACCATCCCCCCTGATTTTCTTTTACAACTTGAGTACTGACAACAACCAATAAAAAATGTGGTTATGCTCACAGCTGCTCTCATACGCATTTATTTTCACCCTAGCCTCACAGTGGCTCACAGAGGCCAGCAGCATGTGCTCCAAGGCAGAAAGAATAGCTCAAGAGCTGGTTATATCACAATGTGTCTTCTTCTGTCTAGCGATGTCGTTTGAGGGAGGTTTTGAGATGACTGATCTTGATCTAAACATGAGCTTGTTCAAGGTAGAGTGTCATTTTGACGTGTTTCGTACGTATCTTTCCACAGAACCTGTCCTCCACCATCTTCCTGGAGCACCAGGAGACCCTGGTGGACGTGTCCTACCAGTCCCACTGTGTTGCAGAGGAAGGCAGCGCTGCCTGGCGGAAGAAGGGAGAGTGTACGAACGTTAAACTCAATGAGCAGGTCTGTCTGGTCACAAAGCAGGGTGGGGGAGGATGGGGGAGGGGGGATATTAAATGTTTTGCCATTTATCCAAAGCGACCTACAGCAGGTAGGCCTACATTTGTCTAAAGTAAGTGAATCATCTATAAATCAGTCATCATAAGAACAAATGCTAGGACCAGGGGCCATTGGCAGTCACAATGCTAGAAGTCATCAATTGTCTCTGCATGACATCAGCTAGAAGAGCATGACCCAAACCCTCAAGGGATAATCTCTGTTTTTATATTGTTTGGACGGAAGGTGGGCAAGGTTGGTGTAGTAGTTCATAGTGTAATACTTTTTTACCTTAGCTGCACATTTGGATTTGAAAAGCAACAACAAATAAAACATCTCACATCACATTACAAGAATCACTCAGTTATGTCATAGTCTGCTGTCCTAAATATGTTTTATTATCTTATCCCTATCTTGTTTTTTAGATTGGCTTCACAGTGAGATTGAACATCTCTACGTGTCTGAAAGAGAAGACAGAGTTTCACATCAAAGTGCAGGGCATCAGCGAGACCCTCAAGGTCTTTGTGGAAACCCTGTGTGATTGTAACTGCGGTGAGAGTGAGCTGCTGTCCCCACACTGCAACAATAACGGGACGCTCAGCTGCGGCATCTGCAGGCAAGTGCCCCCAGTTGTATGTCACAGCGCCCCCTGGCGGACACAGAGTCTAACTGCTACAACATACACAACACGTGTCGAGTCTGCAACATTCAAAACTTAAACATAAAGCATGAAGCGTTTAATAATTTGTGCCTAACGGTAAATGTAACTCGGCCAGAGTACGAAGGTTCTCACATTCAAAACAAAGAATACCATTTTGAATTAGTCTTAAGAGCAGGAGTAGTTTGAAGTGTTGTTTAGGTACACTGTTGCGGCATTATTTGACAAATCGTGAGCTTAGAATGATAAGGTTCTATCTCCGTTTAGAATGATAAGGTTCTATCTCAGTTTAGGGTCGTTCAGAGATAATGAGCGTCAAAGTTTTTACATTCCATTATGTTTTATGAGATGGAACCTTTGTATTTTATTAATTAGCCTACTAACTAAGAAATGTCAACATTTTTAAAATAACACCACACAGGCATTAATAAACACCTAATGGATCAGATTATGTAAAAAAAAACTCAATTTCGACAGAACCTTATCACGAAATGATGTGTCCCTTGGCTTTAGCTGTGACGACGGCCACCAGGGTCAGAGGTGTGAGTGTGAGCGGCTGAAGGACACGGCCTCTGCGGACGCTCCCTGTCGCCTGGACAAGGCCTCCCAGCTCTGCAGCGGACAGGGGTACTGTGAGTGCGGGAGGTGCGTGTGCCACGGCAGCTACCGCGGAGAGCTCTGCGAGTGTGACGACAACAGCTGTGCCCGGCACGACAACATGCTCTGCGGGGGTAAGTCAGTCGTTCAGTCGCCTAATGGTGCTTTTCCACTACAGGGCCAGCCCGGGTCGGCCCGGGTCAGCCCTGTTCTTGAGCAAGTAGAGAGAGCCACACATCCTCACAGTGTGATTCAAAGGACTCCGATGTCCGATGTTGATGCTTTACTTCTATTGTTATGTGTTGTTAAATAAGTTTGTTTCCAGACAGTAATTGCTTAAAAAGTGTTGCAATCGTGCTGTACTCCTTTTCCCGTTTGTTACCATAATATAGTCAGTGCTGTGTGCTCACAATACAGCGACCTTCAAAGCCACATAGCTGTGAAGATTATTTTGGTGTCTCTTTTGCCTTGTTGGCACATTTACTGTACATCAACCTCAACCTCATTTAAAAACCGAACACCTGCTCCTTCTGCGCATACAGTATTTGAACAGTTGTTAGAGTGAGCACCAAAAGTGGAGAGGCAGCACTCGCTCACTATCTATGCAGCAAAACACTGGAACAAAAGTCACATAGACATTAGGTCAGCTCCATCTGTATCAATGCTGAAGACTTTTAAGCGAGTGTATTTTAAAAAGTTAGGCTTTAACAGATTGATTTGCTTTTATTTAGCATCCTTGGGTTTGAGAAAGGAGCTATATAAATCTAAGCTATTATTATTATTATTATTATTATTATTATTGACCTGGCCATTTAAATTGTTACTGTATCTAATTTGATTGAATTTTATATGATGACCCATTTTTACTTTTCACTTTTTAATTGTTATTTGATCTCATGTTCTATGTAAAGCACTATGAGTCTAACTTGTATGAATATGTGCTATACAAATACATTTGCCTTGCCTTGCCCCTGTATCCCTTAGGTAAGGGGGACTGTGACTGCGGAACATGTAAGTGTCATGGCAACTATACGGGTCCTGCGTGTGACTGCTCCTCCCTCGAGGACCAATGTCAGACAAGAGGCAGTAAACTGTGCAGTGGGCAGGGAACATGCCAGTGCAACAAGTGCCGCTGCAACAAAGACTTTCTTGGCTTTGACTGCTCAAAGATTCTCAATGCATGCCTGAAGTACCAGTGAGTACAAGTAGTTTAACTCTCAGAGGTATGTCAGTTTAGAGTGAGTTGCCAATTAGCCAACACTAGACTGTGCTTACTACTATTGTGTGTGTGTGTGTGTGTGTGTGTGTGTGTGTGTGTGTGTGAGAGAGAGAGAGAGAGAGAGAGAGAGAGAAATAGAAATAGATAGTGGGAGAACATGCATAACACTTTTTTTTAAAACCTGTTTATTATGTGGCCAGGGACTGTGTGATGTGCGAATTGGCCAAAGACGTGGGTGATCATCTGAAGAACTGCAGCGCGCTGTGTGGCTCAGTTAAACCCACCCGAGTGGCGGGACCCCAGGAGTTTCCCTGCAGAAATGGCTCCATATCATACGAAGTGAAGCTGTCCCCTGATGGAAACATCCTGGCCACCTACGCAGATCTGCCTCGTGAGACCTTAAGTTAATCTCTAATAATGATGATTTCTTTCTCTGTAGAGATAATCCGTCCAAAATAATCTTAAGATTATAGCCTGGCTGCTATATTGTTATTATTGCTTATTATGAAGAAAATAAAATTTAAAAATGAAATTAAGTTAAATGTGCAACGATTTCTTTTGCTTTATGCTTTTTTAATTCTATTATATTTGTTTTTTGTTTTCCCTTATATTAGTTATTGTTGCTGTATCTTGCTTTGCACATATTTGAAATAAATCAAAATCAACCAATCAATCAATCAATTATTACTATATTAATATAAATATTACTTTCTCTAATAGATTAACCCTGGAACTTCTTCTCTCTCCACATCCCTGTCAGGTACTATCGACAAGACCGCTGTGATCGTGGGCAGCTCAGTGTCCAGCATCATCTTCATCGGCATCGCGGTGATCCTGGTCAGCCGACTGGTGCTGGAGCTCCACTACCGCAGAGAATACAACAGCTGGCTGAAAGCCAAGGAAGAAGAGGACTGGAAAGACGTGAGAGAGATTGTTGATTCACGAACTTCGTGACGTTAGAATTATAAGGTTCTATCTCCATTTTTGTCAAAATTGATTTTTTTTACATAATCTGATCCATTACTTACTTACTTACGCCTATCGCTCCTTTTGGAGGAGCATAGGCCGTCGACAACAGTTCGCCAGGGTCCTCTGTCCTGTGCTTTGCTTTCCAGCTGTTTCCATGTTAGTCCACTCTGTGTGATGTCTGTCTCCAAGTCCCTGCGCCAGGTGTTCTTGGGCCGGCCTCTCTTTCTTTTGCCTTGGGGGTTCCATCTAAGGGCCTGTCTGGTGGTGCTGGTGTTTGGTTTGCGTAGTGTGTGGCCGATCCATCCCCACCTTCTTCTCTTGATTTGTTCTTCCACTGGTTGTTCGCCCGTTCTCTGCCAGAGATCGTTGTTACTGATGGTATCTGGCCAGTGGATGTTCAGGATCCGCCTCAGGCATCTGTTGATGAATGACTGCACTCTAGTCGTTGTGATCTTGGTTGTCCTCCACGTCTCTGATCCGTATAGGAGTACTGGCTTGATGTTGGATTTGAAGAGTCTGATCTTTGTCCGCTGACTGATTACCTTGGAGCTCCAGATGTTCTTTAGTTGGATGTATGAGGCCCTTGTCTTGCTGATTCTTGCTCTGACATCTGCCTCCGTGCCACCCTTCTTGTCTATGATGCTACCTAGGTAGGTGAAGGATTCTACTTCCTCGAGTGCTGTTCCCTCCAGGTTTATTGGGTCTTCGTTGTTTGTGTTGATCTTTAGTATTTTGGTCTTTGCTTGGTGGATGTTGAGGCCTAGTTGTGTTGAGGTGTCTGCCAGTATGTTCGTCTTCTCCTGCATCTGTTGTCGACTGTGGGATAGTAGGGCAAGGTCGTCTGCGAAGTCTAGGTCGTCCAGTTGTGTTGTGAGTGTCCACTGGATCCCGTTTCTCCTCTGTGCCGTTGTGGTCTTCAATATCCAGTCGATGGCCTGGAGGAAGAGGAAGGGGGACAGTATACCGCCTTGCCTTACTCCGGTCTTCACTTGGAAGCTTCGTGTGAGCTGCCCGCTGTGTATGACTCTGCAGGTCATTCCTTCATAGGAGTTCCTCATGATGTTGACAAGCTTTTCTGGTATGCCGTAGTGTCGAAGCAATTTCCAGAGGGTGTTTCTGTGGAGTCTGTCAAATGCCTTCTCGTAGTCTACAAAGTTGATGTATAATGGAGAGTTCCATTCCAATGATTGCTCAACTATGATTCGGAGGGTTGCAATCTGGTCTACACATGATCTATTGGGTCGGAAGCCTGCCTGCTGGTCTCTTAGCTGCGGATCCACCACTTTCTTTATTCGCTCGAGGAGGATTCTGTTGAAGATTTTTCCTGGCACTGATAAAAGCATGATTCCTCTGTAGTTGTGGCATTGGCTGAGGTCTCCTTTCTTAGGAATTTTGACCAAGTAGCCTTCTTTCCAATCTGTTGGCCCTTAGGTGTTTATTAATGCCTGTGTGGTGTTATTTTTAAAAATGTAGAAATGTTTTAGTTAGTGATTCATAAAATACAAAGGTTCCATCTCACAAAACATAATGGAATGTAAAAACTTTGACGCTCAATATCTCTGAACTACCCTAAACGGAGATAGAACCTTATAATTCTAAGCTCACGACTTGTCGATTTATTAACAATACAGACATTCTTTTGTATGCGGTAACGCAATAAAAAAAATTCTGAAATATGTCCACGAAGGTGCAGTTACATCCACTTTGTGGTGATCATTTTTAGGGAGGGCGGATTATACATTTTGACAGCACTGCAGAAAAATATTTGGACTGTGCATCTGTGCAGTGTAGCTTTTATAGGACCAGGACTTGTACTGTGTGTTGTTATGGTAACGTGTGTGAGCCAGTGTGCAGTACCTACTGTACCTATAACATTGATTGTACAGGGTAGGGTATGATACTTTTCCTTTTCTGTTTCAGACCCACAATCCGTTGTTCCAAGGATGCACGACCACAGTGATGAATCCCATGCACACTGCAGATGCCTAATCCAAACCCATTCAGTAGTCAAGCCAACACGTGAATTCACTGGAATCTGGACTTGATAAAAGTGGGGCGGCTGTGACTCAGGAGGTAGAGCCGGCGTCTAATGATCGGTGGTCGATGGTTCGATTCCCGTCTCCTTCTGTCCACGTGTCGAGGTGTCCTTGGGCAAGACACTGAACCCCAAATTGCTCCCAATGAGCGGGCCTTGCATGGTAGCATGCCGGCATTGGTGTGTGAATGTGTGTGTGTGTGAATGGGTGAATGAGAGGCTATTGTAAAGCGCTTTGGAATAAGGTGCTATATAAGGGCAGTCCATTTACCATTGAAAAGACAACTCAAGAACATTTTGTATTTTTGCTGTGCCAAACCATTGCTGACATAGTTAGACATAGTAACTTTCTCTTCTCTTGAATTGCTGCCTCTACTTCCTCAGCCCTCAACTCCTGAAGCTGACTTTTCTTTCGGAAAATGTGAATACATTTCCGCGTTGTTGAAAATCAATGACACATCGCTAGTCAACTAACACAGCTTATTTTGTGAGCCTGCTAACAATGTAAAGTAGTGTTATAGTTAACTAGCAGTGGGGATTACTCACCCAATCCATTGCGTTGGAGTAGTTTGGCTTGACTAGCAAGTTTGTGTTGTGTTTCTCAACAACGTTGAAACGTAGTTCCACATTTCAAATGAAAAGTCAGAACATTTTGATTGGTTGCCGACATACGGACCAAATGATCAGACTGTGTCACAATTCTGTCCTCATCGCCTCTTTATTACTCAACTGATCTGTTTATCACTCAGTGTGAAGTGTCATTCCTTTCCAATTTCAGCAACTTGTTTAGGCCTACTGTATGTATTTTTGTTAAATTGTTGTAATAATAATCCGTTTTGAACTGATATTTGAACTGCTCAATTATGATACATCTGCTTTTGTATATTGTATATTTATTTTTTTATTTGTAATAATGTCAACATAATATGTTCTATAGCATACAACAAATGTTCATGTGATTACTGTATTCTTGAAATAGTGCATTGGATTATTTTTAGGGGGAATTGTAATATATTGATGATTCAAATTGCAATAAAAAAAAAAGTCATAACCATGTACACTGTTTTTTCTGACATTTTAAAAAGAACATTCCCTCGAGGGACTATTGTAAACTCAAAATAATCTACTTCAGTTCAGAGAGTGAGCCGAGACTACATAACCCAGCGAGCTTGGACTACATAACCCAGCGAGCTTTGGACTACATAACCCAGCGAGCTGCTTGGACTACATAACCCAGCGAGCTTCCGTAACATTTCCGTAACTATGCGGATGTGCACGGTGATTGGACACACACACATATTTAAAAACTGCGCGCGCCGGGCTACTTCGGTTGGTGTTATGAAACTGGTAACTACTTCGCAAGAAATATTTATGCAATACTTTGAAGTTAGTTTAAGTTTAGTTACGTTTTAGTTTCAGCTAGTTGAGTGATATTACTGCCGTAATGATAATGACCCAATGATAGTTAATTCTGCTAAATTGCCAACACAGGAAGTCCTAAGAGATTAACAAATGGTATGGTAAATCGTGTTTAGCTAAGCGTGCTAACTCCAATCCTTACTAGCAGACATGAAGATGAAGGTCTTGTCAGTTGAGGAATACATCAAGCGGACAGCTGGTCCAAAGGAGACCAGTCTGCTACATGAAGAGTTGGAGGTGAGTGATGTTATTATTATTATTATTTAAACATTAAATATGTTATTTAGCTAAACTTTACTCCTCTGTAGCAGCTGACGTTGGGACAATCATGAATGTGTCATTCAAAACTATAGCTAACGTTTCTAGATTCGTTTATGTTTTGGCTTTAGATATTCATGTAGTCGGCCTTGCCATGTAGGCTACTACACCGTAACTGTATTACAGGGTATCTGCGGTGTCTTGAAGAAAAGTATTAAAAGTTGATAAATCAATTTTGGAAAAAATCAAGACCCTTAATAAGTATTAAAAAGTCTTTTTTATGAGGTCTTGAATTTTGTTGGTATTTTTCTGAATTAGAGGGTTAGGGTTACCCTCTGTCCAAAGAGTTTGAGTCCTAAAAACTTTTAGTAAAAGTTTGTGATTTTATTAGTTTTATTAGAAAACAAAGATGAACCGGACATTCTGTTGTATGATAGTGGTCTAGTCTATTGCAAACTAAAACTGTTAAGTTAAGTTAAAGGTGTCACTGATGTGAACGGTTACAGCTCGAAGTGGCGGTGAGGTCTGGGAAAATATTGACAAGGTCTTTAAAAAGTCTTAGAAAGGTATTGAAATTAACCTCAAGATTCCTGTATATACCCTGTATTATCATTACAGAATTTCGTGAGGGCTGGACCTGGGCTACAAGGTCAAAGGTTGTGTGACCGAGTTATCAGAGCCTGTAACCATCAACTGGGAGTGGGACCCCCGGACAGTGACCACGTCACACGTCTGATCCAGCTGGTGGAGTTTGCCCTCTCCGGGTATGACCTTTCCGGGGAGTTTGAGGCTCAGAGCAGTCCTCTGTACATCGAGAAAATCATCTTCCACATACTGAGTAAACTGAGCTCTCTGGGAGTGCACCGTCCGTTTAGCCACCTGGGAACCCTGCTCTACCAAAGGATTGCTCCAGCTCCACAGGTAAAAGGAGCAGAAGTACTTGCTTTTTAAATGTAGGATAGTATAATGCATCAAGTTTTTACTGTGTACACCTGCTCAATCTGTTGTGTTGTTGACTGTGTCTTCATAGACCGGGGACTTCCGTGTTCTGGTGCGGGGCTGCTATACCGTGCTGTGGAACGGACTGTCAGGAGTCCAAGACAACACCCCCCTAAACCCTAGGGACAAGCTCCGTTGCCAGATGCAGTCCCTGGGCTTCCTGCTGCTGCTTGACAGGGGGAGTCCACTTCCTCTCTCGAGCTCCAAAGTACCCATGTACACAAATAGCGCCCTGGCCCAGTACGAGAAGAGCTGTGGGACTCTGACGGAGGAGGACGCTTCCTTCCTCCTACAGGAGACACACAGTCACCTCCTGGCCCATTGGACTGGGGGACAAGGCGGGGAAGGGGACAGGGACCTCTCGGAGCAACCCTGCCTCTCTACACTCTGTGAGGTGGTGCTGATGAACTCCAAGCTCCTCTGTAAGGCAGGCTGCTGGGGTCTGGCCTCAGGACTGATGGACGGTGTTATGGGTAGGGTCGAGGGGTGTACTAACGGACTCAGGCAAGCTCTGGTGTTGGGCAGGCGGGCAGTAGACGTACATCGCTCCCTGAGCTCAGGAGAGGATTGTCGGCTGGCGTTCACAGACTGTGCACGAGACCTCAGGTCTCTCCCTGCTGCCTTAGAGGACCCGGGGGCCCATGCTGTCCTGGAGGGATGCGGGATGGTGGTGTGGGCAGTGGAGGCAGGCAAGAGCAAGGGTCTGAGTGGTGCAGGCCTGCTCGCCTTGTTCTCCTTTCTGGAGGAGTACCAGGAATTACTACAGAAGAGATCACAGAAGGTTGGTGACATTTATCATTGTCAGGCGTGCAGACTTGTCACCTTTCTGCTAAATTAGCCGTTTTTACGTCTAAGTCTCATCCAAGTCTTCCTGTCTGCTAAACTCTGCTGCTGTTGAAATAACTTTTAGCTTCAGGCAGCTAGGTACAATTCCAGACAGCGTGGATAACAGTCAGAGTAAACTGTTTTCCAAGTAATTATGAGGGTGTTATGGTCAGGGCTGCCGCTACTTACACGGTTAGACCATTGATACATTTTCTTCGTTTTCAGGCAAAAATAAAAAAGTGTCACCTTTTTGGGCCATCCCCAATTTGCACCCCTGATTGTATCGTGATAAAATGCTGTAGTGGAAGAATTTCCAATGTTCTCACAGAAACATGTCGGGTGGGTGTGTATGTCGCTCTTTAACAGGATTTGGCGCCGATGCCCGAGAGCCAAATTCAGAAGCAGCTGTGTTTCAGCATGTACCGGGGCTTTGTGTTTGCCTATGAGAGCCTGTTTGCTTCGAAGGTAAGAAGGCTCCCAGCTCTCACCCAAATGAGTTTTTATCCTCTTTGGAATTCTACTTCAGTTCAGGCCATTGGATCATGGCCCTAGTTTATAAAGTTGTTGGTAATTGTTAAGTCAGCATTCACATTTATTTGAGCTCAAATTGCTAATTTGAATGAAAATGCTGTT
Organism: Nansenia antarctica; assembly: GCF_963989245.1. Taxonomy (NCBI): domain Eukaryota; kingdom Metazoa; phylum Chordata; class Actinopteri; order Argentiniformes; family Microstomatidae; genus Nansenia; species Nansenia antarctica. The sequence goes on along the minus strand of NC_137691.1, from coordinate 6,848,358 downwards.
GTTTTGTTTCAGCTGGAGAAGAGGGAGACACTAGACAGAGTACTGCTGTATTGCAATGCTACAGCAGGCCGGATGATGACTGAAGTCCGCAAACTGCCCAGTGACGACATGCTCGTCCAAGCAGGTAACTGACCGATTGTGGCATCTCATTTAATCTGGTTCAGCCCCAGCATGTTAATACCAGATGGCTGATGTGTCTGTGTGTGTGTCTGCCGTCCTCTCTATAGTCACAACAGTGAATAGGCTGGCATGTACTCTTTACAATCGCCGGCTGTACGACCAGGCCTTCACTCTGTTGGAGATCCTGTGCCAGGACCTACGGAAGAACTGCCCTGCCTCTCTGTCTGATAAGGTGATACCTACCCCCTTAAAACATGTTCATTTGTTAGTAGATTATCTTCTATTTTTAGGGCATTTCTGCTTTATTGGGATAGAGATTGACAGGAAAGATGGGTTGGAGAGAGGAGGGATGACATGCAGGATAGGTCGATGGCCAGAATCGAACCAGGGACCCTGCGATTACGCTGCATGCACCTTAGTGAGCTACTACACTGCTTAGGCGTCTCTAAACATGTTAATTTGTTAGTAGATTTGAGTGGATGCCTCATTTCCGTGGGTGGATAGGTTTCGATGTGAAAGTCATTGATACTTTGGGAAAGAGCTACTGTACATGAATTCAATCGGATGTAGTTGTTTTTTTGTTGTATTGTTTGTTTTTTTAAATATGTTTTTTGGGCATTTCTGCTTTAATGGGATAGACAGTAGAGATTGACAGGGAGAGAGAGAGCATATCAAAGAGAGGCGCCCCTCCATTCAGATATTGTTCATCAACACATTTGGTGTGTCTTTCTCCAGTTGAGCTGGGCCTTCAGGATGGCGGTGCAGAGCTCTCGCCGGAGCGGTCAGCTGGAGCGTGCCTTGGACTGGGTCATCCTGTGGCTGCAGGCCCTGGGTGACCGGGTCACGGGTCACATGACGGAGCCCGTCTCTCTGTGGGTCAAAATCAAGGTGGATGCCGTTCAGGCCGGTCAGGAGGACACACGCCTCAGGTATTGGTTACTAGTAGGGATCCACTGTTCACAAGGCTTCTGTTGTTGTTAAGTGTCTGTGTGATGTCAAGGAGGTACATTTTTCATCTTGTCTCCTTTATTCTTCTCTTGAGTTTCAATTAATGACTTGAAATGTTTGTGGTTGTAACTTGCCCTGTGGTGTTCGCTTAAATACTTCATCATCCCTCCAGTACTTCTAAATTCCTCCTCCAGTAAAGGTTATATTTTTACTGGAGCGGCTGTGGCGCAGGAGGTAGGTTGGCAGATCGGCGGTTCGAGCCCCGACTGGCCACATGTCGAAGTGTCCTTGGGCAAGACACTGAACCCCAAATTGCTCCCAGTGAGCGGGCCGGCACCTTGCATGGTAGCTTACCGCCATTGGTGTGTGAATGCGTGTGTGAATGGGTGAATGAGAGGCCGTTGTAAAGCGCTTTGGATAAAGGCGCTATATAAGTGCAGTCCATTTACCATTTAATGTTACGCATACAGAGCGACTGATTGGAGTAACCCTCCCCTGTCATGTTGTTGAACATTCTTTTTTTGTTACTTAACGTTGACATTTGTATCTGAATGCCAATGTTGAGGAAGCAAAGCCAGAAGAATTTTACTCTTGTGTACTTGTACATTGAGATGTAATAAAAGCCATTCCGAATCAGGACTCTGCGCGACGGTTTTGGGTGTAACGTCCCAGACGAGGGCGTGATGCTCTGTCTCCTCGAGGAGGAGCTACGCGTCTACAAGGAGGTGTCAGGAGACACCACAGAGGAGCGCTACAACACACTCTGTGACCTGCTGGACATCTGCCACGAGAGCAGCTCCCACACACACCTGCGTGCTGTCTACCTGTGTGAGATGGCCCAGGTGGTGTGTTTCCAGGACTTCAGCGAACAGACAGACTGGTAGGATTTACCTTGAACTGTAGAGTGAACGATTTACAGAACACACACACATGGCCCACGTAAGTGCCTTCTTTTTATATAAAAAAATAAATAAATAATAATAATTCTTTGCAACTGTGCAGCTCGGCAGTTGATTTTACCCAAGAGGCCCTGCGCTTGCTGGAGGAGGAGCAAGAGACCAGTAAGAATGCTGATAGGCTCAAGGATGACAAGGCCCACGCCTCTTTGTGGCTCTACATCTGCACCCTGGAGAAGACCCTACAGGAGGTCGGTGCTCCCTAGTTTGAGTATCAGGAGTTGAACATTTTCCCCTTTTCCTTCTTTATGTGTCTTTATGGACATTTAAGCCTTAAAACTGACCGTTGGGATTTCTTCCTGGCCCTTTTCTAGGCCATCGAGACAGAGAAGAAGTTGCAGGATGTGAGTGAGCGGGCCGGGGGCGACGCCGTTCCTGTGAGCAGCAACGACCTGGACTACGAGGACAAGCAGAAGCAGCAGGACAGTCACCTGGTGTACGAGGGGCTCGGCTTCGACTTGGCGGCAGAGAGCAGTAAAGAATTACATTTACATCTTTGGCATTTTGACGTCTTATTCCAAAGCGACTTACAACAAATACATTCGACTGACTATGTGAGTCATCTATCCACCAGTCATAGCAGGAACAAGTAATCTATGTTCAGGCCTGGAGCCATTGGCAGTCGGCTAGAAGAAGTGATTTTTTGGGGGGGACATAGGAGAAACAGTATGGGGGCGGGTAGTAGATGTCTCAGGAGAAACAGTATGGTGGGGGGTAGTAGATGTCTCAGGAGGGACAGTATGGGCGGGTAGTAGATCTCTCCGGGGGGACAGTTAAGGTGTAGCCTGAAGAGATGGGTCTAGTCTCTGGCGGAAGATGGGGAGGAATCCTGTAACAGCATCAGCCTTGTGTGTGTCAGACCTCAGTTAGGATGTCTGTCAGCCTGTTGTTTACAGGGGTGGCCAGCCCTGGTCCTGGTAGACCATCGTATTTCAAAACGTTTAATCTAGATCTGGACAATGCAAGTTTTTGCTATCCAGGATCAGATCTATCTGGCCGATTTTGAGTAGTACAGGGGGGGGGAAATCAGCCAGCTTGATCTGATCTTGGTTAGCAAAAAAAAATCTGGATCATTCTGTGTCTCCAGATTTGAAAAATTTGAAATACTCGACCCTGAAGATTCAAATAATCACCTCATCGCCGCCTCCCTGGTTAGAATCCACCAGACCTGGGTTGACCTGGGTTGACCTGGGTTGACCTGGGTTGACCTGGGTATTTGTCTGTCTGTCTCCTCAGAGCTGAGCCAGCCTCTGGACAGGGCGCTGAGAGAGTGGTCCTCTCTGCTGCAGAAGCGTAAAGATCTGCCTTCAGTCAGGAACCCCAAACAGACCTGTTCCTCCATCGCCCTCACCGCTGCTCTCTACAAACTCATGGGCAAGGTAAGAGACTTATCAGTTAGTGTTAGTCTTCAACTGCCCTTTGGCACATTCAGATCTGAAAGGGATCTGATAGTTTTGAGCAGAAGGGTTTATGGCTCCATCTTGCCTTTTGACGCGTAGGGGTTATGAAGGCAAAGGCACATTTATTTGTATACCACATAATCATACAAATTAATCTAGACTCGTAAAGCTTTACAAAAAACATGAGCTAACATAATTAAAACGTGAAAAAAAGTTCAGCTTTAAAACGATTCATAAAAAACAAATCAATCGGTTAAAAAAGCCTTGCTAAAGCCCCGCGGTGGTGTAGCGGTCTAAGCACTAGCCACTAGTGCAAGCTGCCCACCGGGGACTGGGATCGAATCCCAGCTCGCCAGACCCGGATATGGCCGGGGCACACACAGGGAGCGGCATATTGAGCGGCCGCTCCCGAGGGCGGTATAGGAATATTTCCGGACAAGGATCCGTCGCGCAACAGCGCCCCCGGGGTGCCGGAATAACGGTGCTGGGCTCGAGGAGCCAGTCAGCTAGTCTGCCTGGCGGCCTCCTCTGGGGCTGCCGGCCACGGGGTCGTGCGGCGGATCCTACGCAATAGGCAGGGGATAATTGGATGCTAGGTTGGGTTCAATTGGATACCAAATTGGGTGAAAAAGGGATAAAATCTGAAGAAAAAAAAAAAGCCTTGCTTAACTCTTTAAAAAATACACTCAATTAAAAGCCGAACAGAACATAAGTCTTCAGCATATTTTTAAAGGATATAGATCCAATGTGCGTTCGTTACTAGACTGCATCATGTCAACTCTTCACTTCACCTCTCCTCATCCTAGCCTCTGCAGGCTCTTGAGAGTTACCAGCTGGCCATCGGCCTCTCCCGTTGCCTTGGCGATGCCCAAGGCTGTGCCACCTCCCTGTGCCACTCTGCCAGACTGCTTCTCGACCTGGGTGCCCCTGGACCAGCACAGGTAACTCACCTGCTGATAGGGTTGAGGCTTCACATAAGCTTCACAGACGCATGACATCTAAGGCCGCATCTACACTTGACACTTCAATCCAGTCCTTTTTCAACCCGAACAGGATGATCACATACTACTTTATGATAACTGTACACAGGGCTCCCACGGGTCCTTGAAATCCTTGAAAGTTTGTGAATTTCAGAGAAAAAAAAATCAAGGCCTTAAAGGTTTTTGAAAATAGACATGGGTCATTGAAAGTGCTTGAATTCTTCTCTCTCTCTCTAAAAAACAACAACTTTACACATATTTCACAATATATTGTTTTGCTGTGCTGGGGTAGAGAAGGCAAGAGACCATCTAGTGTTCAAGCCTCTACATTCAAGCCTCTCTTTTTAATTGTTGTCTGAGCGGATAGTTCCTATTATATAAATTCTCATCTAGGTCTGTCTCAAACTATGCCGTGTTGGGTCCTTGAATTTGAGGAAATTGAGTCTTGAAAGTCCTTGAAAGGTGCTTGAATTTGATGTTTCAGAAGGTGTGGGAACCCTGTGTACAGGTCTAGAGGATGCACAAAAGTCGCATTGTGTTGACATTGTGGCCCGATTGTGTTTTGGCATCCGGCTGACCACAATTTTTTGTGTTTGTAATACCAGGTGAGGACACATGTTGTGATCTGATCGTCATGTTTGTATATCAGAAGTCTGGTTTTAAATGTCAAGTGTAGACGAGGCCTAAACAAACGGGTGAAACCCTATTCAGCTACATCACGTAAGCTAAATGTTGTGTTTTATCTTGACCTTTTGATTGGCTGTTTCAGAGCCAACTGGAGGAAGCAGAGCAGTGTCTGGCCTCTGACTCCGTCAGCTCCACCACTGAGGGACCCTCTACTCTCTCTATGACGGCCAAACTGCTGAGAGCTCAGCTCTGTTACAGCACAGGACAGGTAACACACACACACACACACACACACACACACACACACACACACACAAGCTTGTGACAGTGACACACACTCGCACAGACACAACAGAGGAAGCTCACTAGGCCGTAGCAGATTGCGTAATTTAGACGCTTTTATTCAAATTAGTTAATATTTTATCTCCAATTATTCTCCCTGGAGTAATTTAGGGCTAAGTGCCTTACTCAAGGCCACACTAGAGAGTGGTGTTCCCAGGTGGGATTGGAACTCATGACCTTCTGATCACCAGTCCAACTCACTATCCACTAGGTCAGGCCAACGCTAGCCGATGCTGGTACCACCCAATATAAATAACAAAGGGATCAAACAAGTAGCCATTGCTCTCTCACCCTCACCGTCTCTCGTTTCCTTTTCTTCTCCTCCTCCTCCTCTCAAACTCTCCTGTACCTCTTCATGTCTCCAGGTGGAGCTTGGGGTGCCTTACCTGTGTGAGGTGCTGAATGAGTTGGGCCGAGAGCAGAGGTACTCTAAGAGCTGGTACCTGCATCGTGCCCGAACCCTCCAGACCAGCAGTGCCTACTTGAGTCTGGACACGGGCACGCTGTCCCAAGACCTGCGGCAACAGATCACCCAGCATGGTCAGCAGCACCCTAGATTGTATTTGTATTTATAAAAAAATAATTTAAAAAAATGCTTTATTGGGATAGAGGCGGTAGAGATTGACTGGAAAGATGGGTGAGAGAGAAGAGGGGTGACATGCAGGATATGTCGACGGTCGGAATCGAACCGGGGACCCTGCGATTACACGGCTGACGCCTTAGTGTGCTACGCCACCAAGCGGCCCTTTACGTTTACATCTGAACTGTTTAGCAGGCGCTTTTATACCAAAAAAACGTATAATTAAAGATTACAGGGACAGTCTCCCTGGAGTAATTTAGGGCTAAGTGCCATACTCAAGGGCACACTAGTGGTGGTATTCCCAGGTGGGATTTTAATAATACTATCATATCATATCTGTATTTAGCTTGCAGGGTGGCCTCTGTTGGAAAATGGTCATTAGTGGTCATATGCCGTCTGTTGCTTTAAATCTAGGATGTTTTGCGTTGTGAGTTCCAAGGGGGATATGACAGGTATGAGAATGAGGTGTTTTGGTTGCATTGCTGTTTTGTTGATGTGTGTGTGCGTGTTTGCGTGTTTGCGTGTGCGTGTGTATGTGCTCCAGGACTGAAGACTGCAGACACTGCCCTCACTGAGAGTCTGAAGCTGCTCGCCAGTCTGCTGGCGGCGCTGGTGGGGAAAGGCTTGTACGGAGCCAACTGTAACATTGAAGCACGCTTCGTTAACCAAGGTAGGGCTGGGCTGGCATACTGTCCACCACACATACTGTACTTCATAGACTGCGGCATCGACTGGCTAAGTAGTCTCATGAAGCTTCATTGACCACGGTTTGGGTGTTCCCCCCACTCCACGTAGAATACGTGTCTATAAACCTCTTGAATGAGGCTCAAGGGAAATCCTCACTCTTGTACCCCATTTTTTAAAGTGGTAAGATGTGCCTACCTTTTATACAATACTCCTTTAGGCCCGTTCGTCTGCAAGTCGTGCTGAGGTTAATTTGGTTGTCAGTCTGTTCTATTGACCTGCTCCCTCTGCCCCCCCCCCCCCCGGTGATAACCTGGTGTTGTGTGTCAGTCTGTCCTGTTGACCCGTTCCCTCTGACCCCCCCCCCCCCCCCCCCCCCCCTGCAGGTGATAACCTGGTGTTGTGTGTCAGTCTGTCCTGTTGACCTGTTCCCTCTGACCCCCCCCCCTGCAGGTGATAACCTGGTGTTGTGTGTCAGTCTGTCCTGTTGACCTGTTCCCTCTACCCCCCACCCCCTGGTGATAACCTGGTGTTGTGTGTCAGTCTGTCCTGTTGACTCGTTCCCTCTGACCCCCCCCCTGCAGGTGATAACCTGGTGTTGAAGTGGCTGGTGCTGTCAGAGCTGCTGAGCTGCTCTCTGAAGATTGTGGCAGTGAGGAGCAGCACCGGGGCCGTACATGAGGCCAGGCACCTGTGTCTGGAGGCCCTCAAACTGGCCACCAAGCTGCAGACTCTTAGCCAGTACGTGTGTGGGGGTGTGGGGGTGTGTGGTGTGTGTGTGGGTGTGTCTCTCTCTGTCTCTCTCTCAGCAATACTAGTTGTATAAACATCTTCTTTTTTGGGGGGGGTATGCTGAGCATTTATTTACATTTTTTGAGCAACAATTTTCAGCATTTTCAATCTCGGAACCAGAATTGGAAAAAACATGCTTCGGGCTTCTGTAACTCTGAGTGTCTTTGTCCTTGTGTAGATGTGCGGAGCTGCTGGTATTGAAGGCAGAGTTGGAGCTGATGAAGGGCGAGAGGGTGGAGAGTGCACTGGACCTGGACAGAGTCTTTAACCTTCTGGAACTCTGCATGGGTTAGTCAACGTCACCCTAGTCGTGCCTCTTACTGTTGGAAACTCTTCGAGTTCCGTGGCCAACGATGCTAACAACGTTTTGTGCTCTCTTTAACCTCTTAGATTTTTCTAATCAGGAGAAGAAGGTTGAGGTGAAGATCAAACCGAGGAAAGGCCGTCCGTCGCGGAAGCCCGAGCCCCCCCTCCCCAGCCCTGCGGAGGACTCCAAGAGCTTCCTGACCACCAGGTGGCTCCCTAAGGAGCCCGTGGAGAGGAAGGACCCGGCCAGCTCCCCGCCGCTCAAAGCTCGGCCCCAGCGCGGGCTCTCCTCCCTGGACCACAGGCCCGACTGCCAGTGCCCCTGCTGCTCCGAGCCCAGCCTGGGCCGGGTCACCGTACGCTGGGCGGCCGCGCAGGCCGACCTGGCCCTCCAGCTGGGCCCGGCGGAAGCCCGCACCAGCCGCAAGCTCCACCTGGCCACCCTGGCCCGCTGCAAGAGCGTCACCGCCAAACTGGCCGTCAGACTGGCCGGGCTCTTCCCCGGTGTTGTTTCCGGCCCTGCGAACTGCTTCCCCAAACCCGCCTTGCTGCAGGACGTGGTGGGCAGAGTGTACCTGCGCATGGCGCTGGCCGGCCTGGAGCTACAGCTGGACAAGGGCCACGGCCCGTGGAAGATCCTGGAGGCCGGCCTGGCGTTCGTGACCGCCAAGCCCTCTCCGGACCTGGGGCCCCTGAGGGCGGGCCTGCTGGCGGCCAAAGCCCTGGCCGCATGTCTGGCCCTGGCGGCCCAGAGGGACTGCTCCCCGGAGGAGCTCTTCTCCGCCGCCTGGACTTGGAACGCACCCAAAGGGGACGTGGAGATGCACCACATCAAGGCCAAACCGCTGCCTCTCACAGCCTCGGCCAGGAAGACGAGGAAGGAAGACCCGGCGGCCGTCGCCGCCGCCAAGCCGAAAGACGCCAAGACGCCCAGAGTCCCCAAGATCAAAGTGACGTTCTCCTTGTCCTCCATCAAAGCAAGTGGCAAGTGTCTGGCCCCCCCCATGACACCGGTGATGGTGAAACCCTCCCAGGCCAGATCTGGAGGGGGAGAGCTCAGCTCGTTTGACTTCAGCACGGAGGTGCCTCCGGTTGCCTGCACCCCTGTCCAGCGGGCCAGAGCACCGAGAGGAGGAGGAGGAGGAGCGAAGGCGGCCCCCAAGCTGGCGTTCCAGGTGTATGAAGAGGCGTCACCATCTCAGCCCGTCCCTGCAGCCCCCAAGAAGACAAACAAGTCTCGCTTCAAGGTACGCCAGGGCCCAGTCATTCAAAACGTTAAATCTGGATCAGAATGATCCCGATTCTTCTTTTTGCTATCCAGGATAAATGCTAAATGGACTGACTTATATAGCGCCTTATTTACAATGGCCTCTCATTCACCCATTCACACACCAATGGCGGCAAGCTACCATGCAAGGCGCCGTCCCGCTCATTGGGAGCAATTTGGGGTTCAGTGTCTTGCCCAAGGACACTTCGACATGTGGCCAGCTGGGGCTCGAACTGCCGATCTGCCAACCTTGCGATCATTAGACGCCGGCTCTACCTATTAGACGCCGGCTCTACCTCCTGAGCCACAGCCGCCCCAGCCATTTTGAGTCATTTCAGCCAGCTTGATCTGATCCTGGATCACAAAAAACAATCTGCATCATTCTGATCCAGATTAAACGTTTTTAACAACTGGGCCCACGGGGTCAAATTATTTTAGGACTTTCATAATCCAGCGTCTTATATGATCTTTAGAGAGGCCTGATCATAAAGACTTGTATCATATTTGTATATGTCGGTCTGTTTTGTGCATCTTGAAATGAATTGGTATGGTGGAGTCAGAGTGTTAGAATCACTAGCAAACTGCCACGGGTATTGCAGCACGGTTCTGACCTTTTGTCTCCTGGCCTAGGTGCAATTCAGTGACGAGAGTGACGCAGAGGCCGACCCCCAAGAGAAGGGGCTCAAAGAGAAGAAACCGGCGGCCTCAAAAAAGTCCACCGCCTCCACCAGAACGACCCGGGTCCGCAAGCAGCCAGCGGCACCGGAGCCGCCTGCGGAGAAGAAGTCCCCTCCCAAGAGGCAGGGCAGGCGCAAGGTTAGCACCTCTTCTGAGGAGGAGGCGGTGGAGGTGGTGCCGGCCCCAGCCAGGAGAGGAGGCAGACCCAGGAGACAGCAGGCTGCCGGGAGGGAGGCTGCTGCTGCGGCAGCCGGAGCAGGGGGACCGGACACTGGGGAGGAACCAGAGAGGTTGAGGACGATCAACGAGGACATGGAAGGGATTATGATGGACAGCAGTATTGAAGAGCTGAGAGCGTCCGACACTGAGACTGAGGAGTCTGCTACATCCAGTAAGTGTGTGTGTGTGTGTGTGTGTGTGTGCGTGTGTGTGTGGATTGAAAGATGCCATAGTGTCGTTGTCTTGTAACATCCCTGAGCGCTGAGGCTAATGTCACTGTTGAACTGACTCCACTTTGCCTCGTCTCTCTGCAGGCATGGCTGTGGACGGCCCAGGCACTGGTTTTGAGGTCCTGCGGAGGGACCTATGTGGCGACGGAGAGAGAGACTGTTTGTCTGAGCTCAGGAGCGGGGGCCACCCAGGGGGAGCCCTGCAGATCCACCCCCTTCACTCCAACACTGTGCCAGGTGAGCGACACTAGTCTGAGGCCCTGCTCTGTCAGTAGTCGAGGCTTTTAAAAAAAAAAAACTAGCTAAAACACATCTTTTCTCCCTGGCCTTTGACCTGAGGTGAGCCTGCCTCCCGACACTGCACTTTTTGCACTTTTATTTCTGCACTTGTATTTGTATTGCACCATGTTTTTAGTGTATTTTATCTGTTTTTCTATCTTGTTTTTTTCTTTTACCAGTGTTTTATCTTTGTTAAGCACTTTGGGCGGCTGTTTGTCGTTGTAAAATTGTGCTATATAAATAAACCTTACTTACTTACTAGTCCTCCATGGTGTGCATCTGAGAGCTCTGTTGAGAGATTTGAGACATAAGAGATTTTGTTTGAATCTGAGTGATCTGTATAGACAGGAGAGTAACAGCCCCCCCCCTCCCTCTTTCTCTTTCCTTTCCTTCCACATAGATGGTCTTTCTCTGGAGGTGGTGCAGTCTTTGCTGCGTTCTGCCTGGTTGGCCCTTCAGCATTTCCCCCCGCCCAGCCTCTACCCCAGCCTCTGTACCCTGCTGGCCCTCTTGCTGGGACAACAGGACCCGGTCACCACGGCGATGCTCCATGCCCAGTCCGTGGGTGTCACTACCCAGCATGACATGATCCGACATCTCTCAAATCGCCTCAGGTCAGTCACCCATATTCTCTTTCCTAAGTCCAAATCAGCCCCTTCCCCCCCCCTGGCAATGATCAATAGTGCCATGGAAGTTGCCTTCCAAAACAATGGATTCAACCTAGCCTATCAGATCTACACAAGGGGCTAGGGGGTAGATCAGGAGATGAGCATCTCTCTTTGATCCTATTTCTTCCTCCTTTTTGTTTTTGTGTTTATTGTAGTATTGTTTTTAAGTCGTTCCGTCAGAGAAGATCCAGTGACCTTGTTGCTGTGTTCCTTCTGTAGGAAGCTGAAGAAGAACGCCACCGAGCTGACAGACAAACTGGGTTCTCTGAGTCTGGACGACCCCTCTGCCCGGACCGGGACGGTCCCTCTGGAGCAGAGACTAGCTCAGCTGGAGAACATCTTTGCCTTTCCTACCTCAGACCCCTCCGCCTTCCCACAGCACCACTGCCAACAGTTCATCCAACAAATAAACAACCTCCCTAAAGGTACAGTACATAGGGTTCCCACGGGTCCTTGAAATCCTTGAATGTTTGTGAATTTGAGAAAAAAAAATCAAGGCCTTAAAAGTTTTTGAAAATCGACATGGGTCATTGAAAGTGCTTGAATTCCCCTCTCTCTCTCTCTCTCTCTCTCTGTCTCTCTCTAAAATAAAAATATAGGTAACATGTAGAAGGGAATAAAACAACCATACTAGTTACTACGGTTAATTAGTTAGCTAGATTTTAAACCGACATAACGCCGTTAGATTTGAAAACCGTTCATGGTCATTCCTATTATATACATTCTCATCTAGATCTGTCTCAAACAATGCCATGGTGGGCCCTTGAATTTGAAGGAATTGAGTCTTGAAAGTCCTTGAAAGGTGCTTGAATTTGATGTTTCAGAAGGTGTGGGAACCCTGAGTACAGCTCAAGGGTTTTCCATCAAGACCCATCTCTTCAGGCTATGCACCTTATGTTTACATTTACAGTTTTGGGCATTTAGCAGACGCCTTTATCCAAAGCGACAAATACATTTGTCTAAGTAATGAATCATCTATCCGTCAGTGATCGCAATAAAAAGTTATCTATGCTCAGCGCCAGGGGCCATTGGCAGTCACAATGCTGGAAGAAAGAGAAAGCTGCTATATAAATAAACAGGGTTCCCGCGCTGGTCTTTAAGCCTTTAAGTCTAAAATCCACCAATCCAAATTTCAGTTATTCGGCCTAAAAATGATGTGCTAGGTCTTAAAAATGAGATCCTGCAAGGAAATCAGTCCGACCACATCTATTTACGCAGAACATAATGAAGCTAGAACCAAAATGCCAATTCACCAATTCAGTGAAATCCCTAATTTCATCACCTCGACGATGACAAAAAGCTATATGGTGTCGCGAATAGGTCTAAAATTCTATTCAAAGAGGTCTATAAAAAGGTCTAAAAAGATCTTACATTTGACTTGTTGAAACTTGTAGGAACCCTGAATAAAGCTTATTAACACCCAGGAGCAAACTGTCAGTGAATGCGAGTTGTGTTTTGGTGGTTTACAGCATGGTGACCTGACTTCTCTCTCTGTAGGGGTGACGGCGTGTCTGCTCTCGGTGGCCAGGGTGCAGCCAGGGGAGATTGGGGACACCCTCCTGCTGACCCGTCTGGAGAGGGGCTCCTCTCCTGTCACCGTCTGCATCCACACCGCCCAGCGGCAGGTGAGGAACACACACACACACTAACCTCTGTTTTGTCCATGTGTAATACACCGTTGATTGTTGCTTGATACCTGACTGACTGACTGACTGTCTGTCTGTGTCTCTGTGTAGCACCCTTTAAGCTGGCTGCTTCAGGAGTTTGACAGTATCCAGAAGGAGCAGAAGGTGGTGAGCTCTGAGTCGGAGAAGACCCAGTGGTGGGGAGGACGCAGGGCACTGGACAATCGCGTTGAGGTAAGGGTAGCAGTGTTTCCCCTATGTTTGCTGCCTTGGGGGGGTGGCATGGACCGTGGAATTGGAATTGGCATTGAATTGGAATTGGGGTGGCATGGACCCTGCGACATACCAGCGTCATGTCCAGGGGGTGTACTAACTTGTACATTAAGCCGCCTCACGCTACGGAAACAGGAGATAGGCTCCTGCCCTATGGGCCGTTAGGCTCCAGAACCATCGGTTCACAAGGCTACTTACTTATGTGGTCTTGACTACCTGTCCACTTTCTCACCTGGTTCTTGCTGTCTCTCTCTCTCTGGTGTGCCGAGCCGACACCATCCTGCTCTCTCTCCTTCTCTCTATCCTCCTCTCTCCCTTTTGCTGTCAACCAAAAGGCGAACATAACAACCAGAGTATTTATAATCTAATAAGAGGCATAAATTGATCCATATCAATTTATAACATAATTATAATAGCTTTTGGATTGCTGTGGCAGGGCTCGACAGTGCGACTGTTTTGGTCGCATTTGCGAGTGAATATATTTCTGTGCGACTTGGAAATACATTCAATAGCACCAGTGCGACTAAAAGACTGCTGAACTACTGTCATGCGCAGTCAAACGTATGTGTATAAGCGATGAGGGAATGAAAACAGTGAACAGAAACGCGTGTCGCAGAAATGCTTCACCCGAGTCCTATATGCGCTTAAAATGCGCATTATGGGTATATGGGATACAGCTCTCATAGTTCGTAGCGCTGTGTTTTGTTAGCCGCTAGCTGCTAGCTGCTAGCAGCGTTTGCTTCCGGTTTCATTACAAAGAGGTTAACCCTATATGTGCCTGACGTCTAACAACATTCAAATGACTAACTTCATATTTTTTCGGATTTCAATGTATGACACATCATTTGAAAGCTTATGATCCGTAGTGCCAATCCACAACACGTCACATTTGAAAGTGTTTATGTAATTTTTTTACATTTGAAAGTGTTTTTTGTTTATATATATTTATATTATACAATATACCAGTCATATTCTGGAATGTGTCTAAATGTTAAAGTTCCATAAGTATAAGCAAAATAAAGTAACAGTTAGTACTTTATAGTAGTAGCATAAAAAATAAAAAAAACACGAACTGTAAACCGTGACCTAAATACCGAGGTTCATACCGAACCGTGGGCCAACTGAAATTAATATTCTTACTTCCCCTTTACATTGTGTGAGTCTCCATTTTTATTACGGCCAAGAGCCGGTTATGGTAATTTTGATATGTTATGATTATGATAATTTGTTGTCGTTGACGAAAATTGCGCAATTTTCATTGTGCTACTGAAATTCTTGGTGTGCTACTAAATGTTTCAACATGGTAGCACAGTGCTACCTGGGGAAAAGGTAAGCGTCAAGCCCTGTGTGGGCAATGCAGTCAGATAATGTCATTTTGACATTACTCTCACCTGAAAAAAGATCATGTCCAACTATAAAAAACAGACATTTCCAATGCTTCAATCCACAATCCACATTTACATGTACTGTAAATATGCCATTATGGTATTACCATGAAGCCCAATTCTAGCAGAATAAGAAAGATTGTATATCTTCAAGTATATAATAAAGTCAAGTGCATCCAGTGCATCCAGTTAGCTCTTTAGCTGACAAGTTTGCAGCAGACTAGCTCATCTCATCACCTCTGAGCACGCTAGCTAGTTAGCTAGTTCTTTGACTATTTACACCATGGAATTATAGTCAGACACTTTCTAGTCACAATAATAACGACCAATTTTAACCAGTGTTCTCTGTCAGAACACTCAGCAATTATATTTGCTAACGTTTCAACTTGCTTACTTTCGTCTGCAGACTCTCACCCGGCAAAAACTCTCTCGCGTCGCGCGCACACTCGCGCACACACTCGTCTCGCGCACAATGTTGTATTATTCTCCAGCGCGGCACAGTGCGAAACGAAGTGTGGAGAGATAGGTCTGGCTATGCGAGACTACTGGCGGACTAATGTTACCAACGAGCCTATGGGCTTTCCACTCGCCAGATTCGGGTTGGGTGTGTTTAAAAAACGCAGATATTTTAGCCTGCTTGTCAGATGTTTGGTGTTTACATCCGTAATAATTCCTCTTTCTAAGGGGGGCGGGTGGTTCCGTTGGGGGGGCGGCCCGTTCGGGTGGTTCCGTTGGGGGGGCGGGCGGTCACTCTGAAGCCTCCTAACTGGTCAGTTAGCCTGGTCAGTTAGCCTGGTCAGTTAGCTGGGTGCGGGCAGGCATGGATGAGCAAGTTGGTCTGGAGAGAGTCGGGCTTAACCCGTACATCTAGAGGGCGATGCTTACAAGCAAGTGGATGCATGTCTAACGGTTGTTCCTCATGTGGGTGTTTTTGATTTGCCCCTGAATCTTGTCTCCCTCTCTTGTCGTCGTCGTCCCCCCACCCCTTGTTTTCCTGTCTTAGAAATTGTGTGAGAAGATGGAGGCATTGCTGGGCTGCTGGCGGGGGCTTCTTTTGCCCCTGACCTCTGACCCCAAGCTCATCACCCAGGCCAAGCACCTCCACAAGACCTTCACTGCCTGGGGAGTGCAGACCTCTGAAGAGATGCTCAAGGTGTGTGCCCCTCCCTCTCAGAAAATGATGTGAAAGGAAGGGAGTCTTAATGGACCTATCGCCACGCGATATAAGCCATGCCCCAAAATAGAAATTGTCCAATCATATCACAGCAAAAGTCACTACAGGCAGAAAACTTAGACAAACAACTCGCTAATATCTGATGGTGAAAAGCTTCTAGACTAAATATTCTTGTCATCTTTAAAAAAAAACATGTCTATTACTTGCTGTGGCAGAAATCAGAAATTTGCCAACTCCCGCCATTGTAAGTCATTGAATGTCATTCAGTCACGGTCAGTCAGTCACTGTCAGTGAAGCGTTGTTTGTTTTTCCGAGTTTTCAAAGGGGGCATGGCTTAGTGATAGGTCCATTGATAGGAGTACACGGTCTCTCTATTGACTAACAGGCGGTTCTCATTAACCCTGTGTGTTCCAGGCTCTGCTGTCGGCCTCTCCTCTCCTCTCCCTGGGAGACGTGCGATGGTTCGCCCAGGGACTGTGTCCGGAGCGGGGGGAGGAGTGTGTGGCGCTGCTGCGGGCGGCCGTGTCTGCGCTGCGAGAGGGGGCGGAGCCACAGGGACATGTGGTGCTCATCCTGGACAAGGTTAGTGGTGGGGGGGGTCACATAATCTCACTTATCCCTCATAAACATGCATGTGCTCGCACACACACACACACACACACACACTTTTTCCATCTCCCCGCAACTCTGTCACTCAAATGTGCACCACAATGTCAACATACCCTGCGGACAAAGCACAGTGTGGTAGTTTGTGTGATGTACTACGCTTTTTAGTTGTTCACGTAGTGGTGGTCTAGTGGATAGTGAGTTGGACTTGTGGTCGGAAGGTTGTGAGTTCAAATCCCGCCTGAAACCACACCACTACTAGTGTGCCCTTGAGTAAGGCACTTAGCCCTCATTTACTCCAGGGGGAATGTCCCTGTAATTCGTAATTGTAAGTCGCTTTGGATTAAAAGCGTCTGCTAAATGGCAAAATTTAATTAAAATTACGTATTGCAGGCGCTGTGATGTAAGTATCTATCCTGTTTCCTCCGCAGTACCTCCAGAAGCTTCCGTGGGAGAACATCTCCTGCCTCAGTTCCCGTGCTGTGACCCGCATGCCCTCCCTGTCCTCCCTACTGGGCCACTGTGCCCTGAGAACTGTGAGATGAAGCACTGTTTGAATCGCCACATTGGGGCCAAACTAACAAATCAGTAACAGTTAACTAACAGTCAGATGCATGATTTTTTTTAATGCTAGTGACTTGTTTGTTTCAAGCTGAATAGTGACGTGGGCGTACTGCTTGTCTCTTTTCCTCCCCTCAGTCTGACCCTGAGTGCGTCCTGAATCGAGGAGTGGACCCTAAGCGGGTGTTCTACGTGCTCAACCCTGATGCCAACCTTCCAGGCACAGAGGGGCGACTTAAAGACCTCTTCTGCTCCAGGTGAGCCTAGTGCCAGTACATACTGTACTGTACTGCATGTCTGCTGCTGTTTAGGATTTGTCTCTTATTAATCTCTCTCTCTCTCTCTCTCTCGCTCCTTCCTTCACTCCCTTTTCCTTCTCAAGTGGGTATGCTTGGCAAGGTGTGAGTGGGGCTGCTCCCGACACTGACCATCTGCAGGAAGCGGTCACTACTAAAGATCTCTACATGTGAGTAGGGAAATGTCACAATTGGGTTGACTGGAACTTACTTCTGTTTGGAAATGTCTGCTGCAGCTCCTCTGTGTGGTATTTCAAAAATGTTTAATCTAGATCAGAATGATCCAGATTCTTTTTTTTTCCAATCCCGGATCAGATCTAGTATCTGGCAGGTTTTGAGTTGTATTGGGGAAATCAGCCAGCTCGATCTGATCCTGTATCGCAAAAGAAATATCTGAACTATAATTCTGAGCTCGTTTGACATTTTTTAAATACTGGGGCCCAGGTGTTCAAAACGATTCTTTTCTCTGACCCAGGATCAGATCGAGCTGGCTGATTTCCCCTATACGACTCAAAATCAGATCTGATCCTGGATCAGAGAAAAGAATCGTGGTCATTCTGACCCAGATTAAAAGTTTTGAACAACCGGGCCCAGAGGTTCCCAGTCTTTCCTGTGTTGCTCACGTGCCGCTCTCTGTTGCCGTAGTTACGTGGGCCACGGAGCAGGGGCGCGCTTCCTCGACAGACGGAAGATCCTGCAGGAGGAGATGAGGGCCGCCTGTATGCTGTTTGGCTGCAGCAGCGCTGCTCTGGCTGTGCGTGGGGAGCTGGAGGGGTCTGGCATCATCCTCGACTACCTAATGGCAGGCTGGTAAGACTTGACAGACAGGCTAAACCCAGGGACGCATGCACGAATACACAGCGTTTTCGTTGTCTCTGTACTTGTACTCTGCCAATTAAATCGAATCTAAAGGGGAATCCTTTTACAGTATTCTATACACACATCATTCAGGGTTCCTCACTGGTCCTTGAAATCCTTGAAAAGTTTGTGAATTTGAGAAAAAGAAATCAAGGTCTTCAATGTTTTTGAAAATAGACACGGGGTCATTGAAAGTGCTTGAATTCCCCTCTAGTTCTGTCTCAAACTATGCCGTGTTGGGTCCTTGAATTTGAGGGAATTGAGTCTTGAAAGTCCTTGAAAGTCCTTGAAAGGTGCTTGAAAGGTGCCGTTTCATAATGTGTGGGAACCCTGCTAATTCTACTTTAGTGCCCAATCTGCCCATACAAGGTACTGAAATTAAAAAACTGAGTGCGTGATCAGTTGCTGTGTGTGTGTCTGTGAACTGGATGTTCTAGTATGCCCGTCTGCTCTGCCCTGTAGCCCGTTGGTTCTGGGGAACCTGTGGGACGTTACCGACGTGGACATCGACCGCTTCACCACGGCCCTGCTGCAGTCCTGGATGTCTGCAGGCCCTGGGGCCGCTCTCCTGGACCACATGGACTCATCCCGCCAGGCCACCCAACTCAAATATATCATAGGAGCTGCGCCTGTGGTCTACGGCCTCCCCGTACACTTGCGATAGGACGAGGAGACGCACCGTCTTAGACTCTAAGCAATTTCACACCCAATGCCCACGATACTAGTGTGTATGATTTTAAACTTTTAAAGGTGTTTGGTGTTTACATCCGTAATAATTCCTCTTTTTTTTTTTTTTTCACATTCATTATCTTTAACAAATTAGCTTTTTGTAATGCCAAAACGAATGCCTTTTGGTGTGAATGCCTTTGTTAATTTAATATAGCAAATGTTTTTATCCTGAGTGATGCATTTTAAATGAATATTCTATGTGTACACTGCATATTTTTAAAGATCTTCAATAAATTCAGTATTACCAAACTGTCCTTGAAATCACTGTTTGTGCAGGTGTGCTTAGAGGGTACAATGATTTTTGCCTTCATATGTCTTAAAGGTCTTGATTGTATTCCATCAACATCACTAGGAAAAGGAAAATCCAGGTTTATTTTCGATAGATCTTGCGATACTCCTTTAGAGACGTTGATGGAATGCCCCCCTGGTGATTCTTCATACAGTAGTAGCAGAAATTATTGGAATATTAGTTTATTGGAGAATGCATAGGGGCACTTTGACTAAAGTTGTCCTCTCCAACATTAACAGAAATTGCAATTGCATGCAAGCTTAAATACATTCTCAAGTTTAAATAAACAATGAGTGGTTATTATTTAAGACGGCTCTGAATTAGTCATCAAATCTATTTCTGTTCTAGTGCAGAAGCCGAATACAGGAAATGACATCTACCCTTTTAAAACATTTCTGGGGGAAGACCCACAGACCCCCATTAAAACTGCTTCTGACTCCCATGCTTTTAGCACATTATATTATCATCAGCACTACAATTAAACAGATCTCTCAAATCCTCTTTTGAAACATGCTTTTCAATATATATTATTTCTTTTGGTAATATGGAGGATACACTCGGTCTAATAATGCAATTATTTACTCAACAAACAACAACAAAACGCAATAGAAGTCATCTACTAATTCATTGTGTAGGAAAAAACGCAGCAATGGAAAGAAAGGTTCTGGAGTAGTAATCATTCCCTCAAGGTGTCCTCGTGGAAACATTCGGTCGTCCTCTCGTCCCTCCCGGTGGGGCAGAGGGCCCATGCAGTCCTGGAGGTACTGAGTCAGGACACGGTGGAGATGCTGAACGCTGTGGCTGCGTCTCAGAGTGTGGCCCTCGTCAGGGTAGATCTGCAGGGTGTAGTTGGCCTTCGCCGCCACTAGGCGGTCAATGAGCTCTTCCGTGTGCTGCAAGTGGACCTTTGCTGCAAGCAGTGGCGTGCAGTCAGGTGAGGCAGGGTAGGCAGTGCCTCACCCAGGCATTTAAGAAAGAAAAAGAATATCAGTCTTTTTAAAATATTTTTTTATTTATTTTTTATCTCAAAAAAATATATTTTTTTAATTTATTTTACTCATTATTCTTAACTTTAATGTGTTAATATGTTGTTAAAATAAAAATAAATGATGTAAAATGTGTTGTTTTAAAAATATAATGCATGCCCTGGCACCAGGAGAGTTTGCTCCCAGAGGCTGAGGCAGACTGTGCTTGTGCTTCTGTGCTATGCGAAGTGACAGACCAACGGTTTCGTAGGTTTGCGCATGCGTAGTCTGTTCTCACATTGTCTTCATTGGTGGACGTTGAGGCACCGTGCAGGCTGCCTCTGACAGCATGATTGACAGTTTGCGTTTGACTTGCCGTAGCGGCATTCCTCTGCTGTTCGCGCCGCGGTTCTAGGTGAATGTAGGCAATGCCATACAGGCTGTTGCGCTACGCTATGTGTAGTTATGAGATAACAATACATTTGACATTTTTGACCAGCTATTTGATAGTATAGTATATATGATTGACTTTATAGTATAGGTATATTAGCCTACATTACATTACAGTCATTTAGCCGACGCTTTTATTCAAAGCGACTTACAATAATTGCATTTAACGTAGGAGTGTACTGCTTTTTTTAGGCAAAATGAAGAATAGCAAACTAAAAATACAGTATAGCAATATAGCAATAGCAATAGCATAGAGAAGAATAGCAAACTAACAATACAATAGGTGCTTAACAGGGAGGATTCTGGTAGTAGACCTACTTCTTGAAGAAGTGAGTTTTGAGCCTGCGTTAAAAGATATAAGGGCTATTGATTGCCTTTATAGTATGCGCTATGCCATTTGAAGTCTGGCTGCTGCGTTAATCGCATGATTTTTTTTAAATAGCTCACTGCCTACCCAGCCAATGACCTCACTGCACGTTACTGGCTGCAAGACATTGGCACCCCCCAAAACAGAGAGTTTAGTAAGTAATCCCAGTATGCATGTAGAAAAACACATATCGTGAGCTTAGAATGATAAGGTTCTATCTCCGTTTAGGGCAGTTCAGAGATATTGAGCGTCAAAATGTTTACATTCCATTATGTTTTGTGAGATGGAACCTTTGGATTTTATGAATTACTAACTCAAAAAGGTCAACATTTTAAAAATAACATCACACAGGCATTAATAAACACCTAATGGATCAGATTATGTAAAAAACTAAATTTTGACAAAAATGGAGATAGAACCGTATAATTCTAACGTCACAATATTTTGTTTATCAGCCTCTCACCATCTGCAGTTCCATATAGAATTAGAAAAGTATTTCCCCTTAGTCTTAGGACGTCATCCAGCACAGAGGCAGCCTGAGGAGACACATTTGAGGTCTTTTGATAATGAAGAACTGAATAATCGGACCAACTGGAAATCCCATGGGTTTATATTAAGGGCTTGAGTGTGAGTGGGTTATTTGCAACCTATAGTGGTAACGATTGGGACAGTGACTGAGCATGCAATCACTTGATGTTATTTATGTCTTTAAAATCTATACTGTATGAAATGTATCTTAATTGTGTCTTAATTTAAATGTATCCCTCCTCAGATCTGTGAGTACGTCGCTTTTCTAGTTCAATATTGAACTTATTAACAGGATCAAGACAAATAGCCTCAAAAATAGACACATTGTGCTCAGCTGATACAGAACAGAGGTGGGTTATAGGCTCTCCCAAAGCCCACTGTGAATAGAAGGCCCAGAACGGAACCCTTACTGACAGTATAGAAGCTCTCCTCATTGGCTGGTAGACCCAGGTATCTCTCTGAGAAAGCAGCATCTATGACAAATGACAAATCATTTACGACTGAACCACAAGATGTCCAAAAAGTAGGAAATTAACTGTGATCACAGTGAACAAAAATGGAACATCAAAAGTTAGAGGATGACATCTGTCAACTACTACATAGTAGTTTGTCTCTTCATGAAAACAAAGATAAATATAACTTTAATATAGTTGTTTTAAGCAAAAATGACACGTGTTGTTATGCACTGTTGTATAAAAAAACGATTGAATAAAAATATATGATAAAAAAAAAAGAGCAACAATGATTTAGGCAACCCACTGTAGATTTTAAAGTCTGTAATGGGAGCCATCACTGCAGCACACTTGAATACGTTGTCGGTTGCTGCCAACATCATCGCGGGAGATTTCAATCATGCTGACCTGAAGGTAGTACTACCGAAGTTCTATCAGCATGTTAAATGTGCAACAAGAGGAGAAAAAACACTGGATAAGGTATACACCAACATCAAGCTTGCTTACAAGGCTAGACCGCTAGCGCATCTAGGCATGTCTGACCATGTGTCAATCCTCCTGATCCCAGCCTACACTCCCATGAGGAAAAGTGCTCCCATCACCACTAAGACTGTCAGAACCTGGCCAGCAGGGTCCGCTCCACTGCAGATCTGCCTGAATGACACCTCATGGCAGGAATATGAGCATGAGGACCTGGAACAGTTAACGTCGTCGGTTCTGAACCACATAGTGAACTGCACCAACTCAGTCACCGTGGACAAACGGGTCCGGGTCTACCCCAACACGAAGCCATGGATGACTGGGAAGGTCCAAAAACTGATCAATGAGAGGGACAACGCCTTCGCAGGGAAGGGCACACTGCTGTACAGCACCACCAGGGCTAACCTAAAGCGCGGCATCCGGGAGGCCAAGGCAGACCACAGAGAGAAGATTGAGGAATGCTTCCTGAGCAACGACTCCAGGCGGGTGTGGCAGGGGGTTCAGCACATGACAAACTTCAGAGCCAACAGGCTCACAGCCGCAGAGGACGACCCCCTGCTGGCGGAAAAGCTGAACTCCTTCTACGCCCGGTTCGACGAGGGGCGAACGGAGGCAACCACAACACAAACACCACTCTCTCCAGCTCTCAGCAGCCTCACCCTCACAGAGCATGAAGTGAGACGCGTGCTGAAGGCGGTGGACCCCAGGAAAGCCTCAGGGCCGGATGGCGTCCTGGGACGGGTGCTGAGGGACTGCGCCGACCAGCTGGCCGGGGTTTTCACCAACATCTTCAACCAGTCCCTGTCCCAGGCCACCATCCCACCCTGCCTGAAAACCTCAACTATCATCCCAGTCCCGAAGAAAAGCGCAGTGAGCTGCCTAAACGACTACCGCCCGGTGGCACTCACACCAATCATCATGAAGTGCTTCGAGAAACTAGTCCGGGCCCACATAGTCACACGCCTCCCGCCCAACCTGGACCCATACCAGTTCGCCTACAGAGCCCACAGGTCCACAGAGGACGCCATCGCGACGACTCTCCACTCCACTCTATCCCACCTGGAGAGGGGAAACAGCTACGCGAGACTGCTCTTTGTGGACTTCAGCTCTGCCTTCAACACCATCCTTCCAGACAGGCTAGTGACCAAACTACTAGACCTGGGACTATCACACTCTATATGTGCATGGATCAAGGACTTCCTGTCTGACCGTCCCCCAGAGGGTGCGGGTGGGCTCCCACACCTCCACAGCCCTCAGACTCAGCACTGGGTCCCCCCAGGGCTGCGTGCTAAGCCCCATCCTCTACAACCTCTACACCTACGACTTCACCCCCGTCCACCCCAGCAACTCCATCGTAAAGTTTGCAGACGACACCACCGTGGTGGGCTGCATTTCGGGGGGGGACGAGGCGGCGTACAGGGATGAGGTAGAGCAGCTGAGCAAGCTGTGCAAGGTTAACAACCTGCTGCTGAACCAGTCAAAGACCCAGGAAATCATCGTGGACTTCAGGAGGAAAAAATCTGAGGTCCAGCCCCTGCTCATCAACGGAGGGAGCGTGGAGAGAGTCTCAACCCTCCGATTCCTGGGGGTGCACATACAGGATGACCTGTCCTGGAAGAACAACACAGCAGCCATCATCAAGAAGGCACAACAGCGGCTCTTCTTCCTGAGAGTCCTCAGGAAAGACCACATCAGACAGGAGATGCTGGTGACCTTCTACCGCTGCGCAGTGGAGAGCATCCTCACCTACTGTACATTTCAAGCCTGCAAACTGCGACACTTTAAATGAATGTGCAATAACACTATGTGCAATATGACAACCCTAGGGTACATAAGGTTGCAGAGAATAGGAAATGTTAGAATAGGTATAGCATAGCATAGAGTACAGCACAGTGTTTTATTTGGACAGTATAGTATAGTGGATAGTGTACATAGCCTTTATTTATGTAAACCGTTTCCCTTCTTGTTTTTCTTTAGTTTTTTTTTCTTTTCCTAGCACCAGGGGAGCCCCCCCTCCCAAATTTCGTTGTTTGGTACCTGTACTATATCAATGACAATAAAGACCATTCATTCATTCAACATCTTTAGTGCGAGAAGTCCACCAAACGCCTGTTGAAAAAAAGATGAATCATGCACATGAATATAATTCACAGTAAGAGTCTGAGCTTAGTTAAGTCAGCAGGATAGCATGTGTACTGCACTGGCAACCACAATCCTCAATTTTTGTCAAACAAAATGTGTACCTCTGATCCTCTTTCTCAATGCTCTCTCTGATTGGTGGTGGGGGTGTTGGGAGGGGAGGGGAAGGGGGGGGTGGGGGGCATAGGCTACAGAGGGACACACAAAAGGTTAGATGTTTTGATGCACTCCCTCCTTGTCCCCTGCCTTTGAGTGACGAGTGACGACCGGTATACCAACACACTGTAGCAACTGACGTTAAAAACGCCACACAGTACCTTTTCCATATAGCCGCACAGTACCTTTCCATATAGCGCAATCCTCCTGCGGTCAATATAGGGCAGCTCCATCAACCACCTACAACAAAGAACGCATTATTCCTATCAGTGACTTCTCTCTACATGACTCCTCTCCCCATGACTCCTGTCTACATGACGCCTGTCTCCATGACTCCTGTCCCCATGACTCCTGTATCCATGACTCCTCTCCCCATGACTCCTGTCTCCATCACTCCTGTCTCAGTGACTCCTGTCTCAGTGACTCCTGTCTCAGTGACTTCAGCCTTCAGATAGATGCAGTAATATGGTGCAGTGAAATATGTCGCCTTGATCCTGTGATACATTTGGATGTCCGCTACGAATACCTAATCAACTTCAACATTATTGTGCCTCTTTTGGCCCAGACGACAGTAATGATGGTTTTGAGAATCAGTAAAAACAAATACATGATAAACAATATCATTTTTCATGAAGATGGAACGGACTCCAGAAGGCGATTCAGGCAACAGAAAATAGAAACAGTCAAAAACCAGAACATATCCAAACTCTTACAATAGAAAACCACCTCGCCATCCAAAACATGTAATAACAAGACACAGACACTGTAAGAAACCAAATGACTAACATTCAAACGCTGTTAGCAGATGTCTCAAAAAAGACTTGAATAATTAAGCAAAGCAATCTTTGAAATGACACGTCATTTTGTTTTATGTGATTGTTTGAATCGATTTGTCTGTATTTCTATATGTATGTGCAGCATCTGCTGCCCCGACTGTACTGTGTGTGTGTGTGTGTGTGTGTGTATGTCTATGTGTGTGCGTGCGTGTGTGCGTGCGTGTGTGTGTGTGTGTGTGTGTGTGTGTGTGTGTATGTCTATGTGTTTGCGTGTGTGTGTGCGTGTGCTCGTGCACAAAGACATTTTATGACCTCGTCCAGTGTAGTGCAGTCAGAGTAATTGTGACCCCCCAAGCCACAGAGGTCAGAGGTCAAACACTGCTGAAGTGTAAACAGTGTACCTATCCTCCCTGCTGTGCTACTGTATCCAGATAAGCAAACACTGTGCTTCAGGAAGTAAACTATCCTGATACAAACTCACTAATGGATATGACAAAAGCTTAACACATCGAGCTCCATCGTGTATTTGTCTCAGGCGGTGTGTTATACCAATGGAGGCTGGTGGAGGCGGAGAACACCTGGATCATTGGAATTAGATTAGATTAGATTTAACTTTATTGTCATTGCAGAGTACAAGTACCAGACAATGAAATGCAGTATGCAAATGCAAAAAAAGCATGGAATGAGGAAGGAAGAATACCTGATTCCTCATTCCATTCAAAGCATTACAATGAGCACATTTAACTTTAACCCAACCAGACCAGACCAAGTGCACTCTCTGTCCCCCCCCCCCAGGCTCCAGCTTCATGAACCAGGCATGGCGCTCCATGGAGCTGGGTGCTGTGTTTGGTTCTGAAGGCTCAGTCTCATTGGTCTCTGGCCCCTGGCGCCAGCAGTGTCCACCCCCCTTCTTCTCACCCATAATAGTGGCTAGATGACTGTAATAAGTGTCCAGTGTGTCTGACTGTGTCTTTTCTGATGAGTACAAGAGTCGCCTTGAGTTCCACAATTCATTTAATGGGCCAGGTAACAGCAGCAGCAGGAGGAGGAGGGAGGGAGGGAGGGAGAGAGAGAGAGAGGGGGGTGGAGGGAGGGGGGGAGGGAGGGAGGGAGGGAGGGAGGGAGGGAGGGAGAGAGAGAGAGGGATGGTTAGAGAGAGATATTTTCTGTGAGAAGTGTACGTATCTGTACTGCAGTAACCTCAAACCTCGTGAAGGAGCCATATGGGGAATGATGTCTGATGATTGCCTCTTAATTGAACCATTGAATGCTTATTCCATAGCTTAATGTTTCTAAATGTTTTATATGTATATGTAATGTAATTTTTTGATTATGGAAAATAAAACCATCTTTAAAAGTATGTTTCCCTGTGTCGTATTATTTGCACTGTGTGTAATGGTTATTGGTTGAAGCAGGATTTGATGATGGATGGTGTCATTTCTCTCAGCAGCACAATGCACCTGCTACAAAAGGCAATGATGGAATCAGGCCACTAGGAGGCGATATCTCACAGAAAGTAAAATAGACTTGTGTTACAGTTTTTCCTCTAGTCTATCGCTTTAACACTATCATCGCAACCTCAAACACAATGACCAAAACCTGAAACTGGTGTATTTTATCTCACACCAATTCTTCACTTCAATGACAAACATATGTCTTGCTTATCACTCATTTAGCAGCTCTAAACCACACAGTCAACAAAACACTAAGGGGAAATAAGAAGCCTTATTCCAAAGCGCTTCCCCAGTGGCCTCTCATTCACACACCAATGGCGGCAAGCTCATTGGGAGCAATTTTGGGCTCAGTGTCTTGCCCAAGGACACCTCGACATGTAGCCAGCCGGGGTTCGAACCGCCAATTTGCCGACCTTGCGATCATTAGACGCCTGCTCTACCTTCTGCATTGGGTTGCCGTGGCTTGGGTTGCCAACCCCTGATCTTCAGGTGCAACTCAAAAAATTTGAATATCGTGCAAAAGTTCATTTATTTCAGTAATTCAACTTAAAGGGTTAAACTTCGATATTATATAGACTCATTACATGCCAAGCGAGATATTTAAAGCCTTTATTTGTTATAAATTTGATGATTATGGCTTACAGCTTATGAAAACCCCAAATTAAATATCTCAGAAATTGTTCATATTACATGAAATCAATAAGAAAAGGATTTTAAATACAGAAATGTCAGCCCTCTGAAAAGTATAATCATGCATATGTACAATGCAATGAGTCTATATCATATTTAAGTTTAACCCTTTAAGTTGAATTACTGAAATGAATGAACGTTTGCACGATATTCTAATTTTTTGAGTTGCACCTGTACATCATTCACAATCAAAGCGCGCGCATTGAAACAGGTATATATATATCGCCTACGGGGTTGCCAGATGGGGCGTGTTACCGCCGAATGTGCTACTTTTGATCACACTGGGCCGGAAAAAAATTTTTTGGGCGGTTGGGCTGGCTGGATAAATAGCATTTAGGCAGCATCAAAATATCAGTGCCTGAAAGAAAGTTACAAAATGCGTGAAGTTAAAACACACAACCCTAGTAGAAGCTACATACAATGTGCAGGTTTTTATTTTATTTTATTTTATTTTACAAACATCATTGGCAACAACAACAGACATACAGTTTAGGGAGCAGGAGATGAGCACCTTGCCCAATAGTAATTAGCGGTTTTCTGACAATCTAGGTTTTTTGGGCTGGTTTTGGGTGGATTTAGCTGTTTTTTTAGACTGTGGTTAGTTAGGCTGGAAATTGTCAATCCCATATGGCAACACTGATCGCCTAACGGTAAAAACATTTGAACGAAAACGACAGTTCCACATTTACTACAGACGCCACTGGAACAACGTTTTGCTTTCGTAGTGATTGAAAACGAAATGGAACCAGAGGGTGAAAAGTTGGATGATCATGGTGGGTTTGAAGTCCATACTTTATATATGTTTTAATATCATCGCAAACATAGGCTTAAAACACCTGCTAGCATGCTAATTCCATGCTAATTTCATGCTAATTTCATGCTAATTTCACGCTACGCTAATGTTACCGAGTTGGCTAGTCACATGACCCACATCACATCACATCAGCCACAGTAGTGAGAACTACAACTCCCACAACTGGATACTAGCTGCTTCGTTTCCAATAACAGCTAAGCTAGTTTACTTTACTTATCATAATGTACATTTGTGATGTAGGGATAGTGTGTTTAACACTGTTTTATTCAGAATAATATGATGCATAAATCCCGTTTTGTCCTGCTAAAATGTCATGTATGTGTTACGGTAACCATGTGGGAATACGGTACATGTGGGAAAACTAGGGTTAGGGTTAGGTGCTATGTCGATTTGGTACATGCTGGCATGCCTAACCCTAACCCTAACCCTAACCCTAACCCTAACCTTAACCCTAGCACCTAACCCTAACCCTAACCTTAACCCTAGCACCCTAGCACCTAACCCTAACCCTAACCTTAACCCTAGTACCTAAACCTAACCCTAACCCTAACCCTAGCACCTAACCCTAACCTTAACCCTAGCACCCTAGCACCTAACCCTAGCACCCTAGCACCTAACCCTAACCCTAACCTTAACCCTAGCACCTAAACCTAACCCTAGCACCTAACCCTAACCTTAACCCTAGCACCCTAGCACCTAACCCTAGCACCCTAGCACCTAACCCTAACCCTAACCTTAACCCTAGCACCTAAACCTAACCCTAACCCTAACCCTAGCACCTAACCCTAGCACCCTAGCACCTAACCCTAACCCTAACCTTAACCCTAGCACCTAAACCTAACCCTAACCCTATCTCTAACCCTAACCCTAACCCTAACCCTAGCACCTAAACCTAACCCTAACCCTAACCTTAACCCTAGCACTTAACCCTAACCCTAACCGTAGCACCCTAGCACCTAACCCTAACCCTAGTTTTCCCACATGTACCGTTATGTTATGATTGTTATGATCCAAAACTGGTCAAATATTTATGCAATACTTTGAGCTAGTTGAGTGATATTAACTGCCGTAATGATAATGACCCAATGACAGTTCATTCTGCTAAATTGCCAACACAGTGAAGTCCCAAGAGATTAACACATGGTATGGTAAATACTATTGGTAATAGATTAGATTAAGGTATCGTAGTAATCGTGCTAAGCGTGCTAACTCCAATCCTTAGCCGAGATAAACTAGCAAGATCAAGATGACACAATTTCTCTAAATAACACGAGATACCTCATAATTATGTTTTAACCGCAGAGATGAAGATGGAGGAACAGTCAGTTGAGGAATTCATCAAGCGGACAGCTGGTCCAAAGGAGACCAGTCTGCTACATTTAGAGTTGAAGGTGACTCAGGTGAGTGATGTTATTATTATTATTATTTAAACATTAAATATGTTATTTAGCTAAACGTTACTCCTTTGTAGGACAATGTATGTATCATTCAAAACTATAGCTAACGTTTCTAGATTCGTTTATGTTTTGGCTTTAGATATTCGTGTAGTCGGCCTTGCCATGTAGGCTACTACACCGTAACTGTATTACAGGGTATCCGCGGTGTCTTGAAAAGTATTAAAAGTTGATAAATCAATTTTGGGAAAATCAAGACCCTTAATAAGTATTACAAAGTCTTATCACGATTTTATGAGGTCTTGAATTTTGTTGGTATTTTTCTGAATTAGAGGGTTAGGGTTAGGGTTACCCTCTGTCCAAAGAGTTTGAGTCCTAAAAACTTTTAGTAAAAGTTTGTGAATTTATTAGTTTTATTAGAAAACAAAGATGAACCGGAGATTCTGTTGTATGATAGTGGTCTAGTCTATTGCAAACTAAAACTGTTAAGTTAAAGGTGTCACTGATGTGAACGGTTACAGCTCGAAGTGGCGGTGAGGTCTGGAAAAATATTGACAAGGTCTTTAAAAAGTCTTAGAAAGGTATTGAAATTAACCTCAAGATTCCTGTATATACCCTGTATTATCATTACAGAATTTCGTGAGGGGTGGACCACAAGGTCAAAGGTTGTGTGACCGGGTTATCCGAGCCTGTAACCATCAACTGGGAGTGGGACCCCCGGACAGTGACCACGTCACACGTCTGATCCAGCTGGTGGAGTTTGCCCTCTCCGGGTATGACCTTTCCGGGGAGTTTGAGGCTCAGAGCAGTCCTCTGTACATAGAGAAAATCATCTTCCACATACTGAGTAAACTGAGCTCTCTGGGAGTGCACCGTCTGTTTAGCCACCTGGGAACCCTGCTCTACCAAAGGATTGCTCCAGCTCCACAGGTAAAAGGAGCAGAAGTACTTGCTTTTTAAATGTAGGATAGTATAATGCATCGAGTTTTTACTGTGTACACCTGCTCAATCTGTTGTGTTGTTGACTGTGTCTTCATAGACCGGGGACTTCCGTGTTCTGGTGCAGAAATGCTATACCGTGCTGTGGAACGGACTGTCAGGAGTCCAAGACAACACCCCCCTAAACCCTAGGGACAAGCTCCGTTGCCAGATGCAGTCCCTGGGCTTCCTGCTGCTGCTTGACAGGGGGAGTCCACTTCCTCTCTCGAGCTCCGAAGTACCCATGTACACAAATAGCGCCCTGGCCCAGTACGAGAAGAGCTGTGGGACTCTGACGGAGGAGGACGCTTCCTTCCTCCTACAGGAGACACACAGTCACCTCCTGGCCCATTGGACTGGGGGACAAGGCGGTGAAGGGGACAGGGAGCTCTCGGAGCAACCCTGCCTCTCTACACTCTGTGAGGTGGTGCTGATGAACTCCAAGCTCCTCTGTAAGGCAGGCTGCTGGGGTCTGGCCTCAGGACTGATGGACGGTGTTATGGGTAGGGTCGAGGGGTGTACTAACGGACTCAGGCAAGCTCTGGTGTTGGGCAGGCGGGCAGTAGACATACATCGCTCCCTGAGCTCAGGAGAGGATTGTCGGCTGGCGTTCACAGACTGTGCTTGGGACCTCAGGTCTCTCCCTGCTGCCTTAGAGGACCCGGGGGCCCATGCTGTCCTGGAGGGATGCGGGATGGTGGTGTGGGCAGTGGAGGCAGGCAAGAGCAAGGGTCTGAGTGGTGCAGGCCTGCTCGCCTTGTTCTCCTTTCTGGAGGAGTACCAGGAATTACTACAGAAGAGATCACAGAAGGTTGGTGACATTTATCATTGTCAGGCGTGCAGACTTGTCACCTTTCTGCTAAATTAGCCGTTTTTACGTCTAAGTCTCATCCAAGTCACATGATGCGTGAGCTAACTAATCTTCCTGTCTGCTAAACTCTGCTGTTGTTGAAATAACTTTTAGCTTCAGGCAGCTAGGTACAATTCCAGACAGCGTGGATAACAGTCAGAGTAAACTGTTTTCCAAGTAATTATGAGGGTGTTATGGTCAGGGCTGCCGCTACTTACACGGTTAGACCATTGATACATTTTCTTCGTTTTCAGGCAAAAATAAAAAAGTGTCACCTTTTTGGGCCATCCCCAATTTGCACCCCTGATTGTATCATGATAAAATGCTGTAGTGGAAGAATTTCCAATGTTCTCACAGAAACATGTCGGGTGGGTGTGTATGTCGCTCTTTAACAGGATTTGGCGCCGCTGTCCGAGAGCCAAATTCAGAAGCAGCTGTGTTTCAGCATGTACCGGGGCTTGATGTTTGCCTTTGAGAGCCTGTTTGCTTCGAAGGTAAGAAGGCTCCCAGCTCTCACCCAAATGAGTTTTTATCCTCTTTGGAATTCTACTTCAGTTCAGGCCATTGGATCATGGCCCTAGTTTATAAAGTTGTTGGTAATTGTTTAGTCAGCATTCACATTTATTTGAGCTCAAATTGTTAATTTGAATGAAAATGCTGTTGTTTTGTTTCAGCTGGGGAAGAGGGAGACACTAGACAGAGTACTGCTGTATTGCAATGCTACAGCAGGCCGGATGATGACTGAAGTCCGCAAACTGCCCAGTGACGACATGCTCGTCCAAGCAGGTAACTGACCGATTGTGGCATCTCATTTAATCTGGTTCAGCCCCAGCATGTTAATACCAGATGGCTGATGTGTCTGTGTGTGTGTCTGCCGTCCTCTCTATAGTCACAACAGTGAATAGGCTGGCATGTGCTCTTTACAACCGCCGGCTGTACGACCAGGCCTTCACTCTGTTGGAGATCCTGTGCCAGGACCTACGGAAGAACTGCCCTGCCTCTCTGTCTGATAAGGTGATACCTACCCCCTTTAAACATGTTCATTTGTTAGTAGATTATCTTCATTTTTTTATATATAACTGTATATGTTTTTAGGGCATTTCTGCTTTATTGGGATAGAGATTGACAGGAAAGATGGGTTGGAGAGAGGAGGGATGACATGCAGGATAGGTCGATGGCCAGAATCGAACCAGGGACCCTGCGATTACACTGCATGCACCTTAGTGAGCTACTACACTGCTTAGGCGTCTCTAAACATGTTAATTTGTTAGTAGATTTGAGTGGATGCCTCATTTCCGTGGGTGGATAGGTTTCGATGTGAAAGTCATTGATACTTTGGGAAAGAGCTACTGTACATGAATTCAATCGGTTGTTGTTTTTTTTATTTTATTATTTGTTTTTTTAAATATGTTTTTTGGGCATTTCTGCTTTAATGGGATAGACAGTAGAGATTGACAGGGAGAGAGAGAGCATATCAGAGAGAGGCGCCCCTCCATTCAGATATTGTTCATCAACACATTTGGTGTGTCTTTCTCCAGTTGAGCTGGTTCAGGATGGCGGTGCAGAGCTCTCGCTGGAGTGGTCAGCTGGAGCGTGCCTTGGACTGGGTCATCCTGTGGCTGCAGGCCATGGGTGACCGGGTCACGGGTCACATGACGGAGCCCGTCTCTCTGTGGGTCAAAATCAAGGTGGATGCCGTTCAGGCCGGTCAGGAGGACACACGCCTCAGGTATTGGTTACTAGTAGGGATCCACTGTTCACAAGGCTTCTGTTGTTGTCAAGTGTCTGTGTGTTGTCAAGGAGGTACATTTTTCATCTTGTCTCCTTTATTCTTCTCTTGAGTTTCTATTAATGACTTGAACTGTTTGTGGTTGTAACTTGCCCTGTGGTGTTCGCTTAAATACTTCATCATCCCTCCAGTACTTCTAAATTCCTCCTCCAGTAAAGGTTATATTTTTACTGGAGCGGCTGTGGCGCAGGAGGTAGGTTGGCAGATCGGCAGTTCGAGCCCCGGCTGGCCACATGTCGAAGTGTCCTTGGGCAAGACATTGAACCCCAAATTGCTCCCAGTGAGCGGGCCGGCGCCTTGCATGGTAGCTTACCGCCATTGGTGTGTGAATGCGTGTGTGAATGGGTGAATGAGAGGCCGTTGTAAAGCGCTTTGGATAAAGGCGCTATATAAGTGCAGTCCATTTACCATTTAATGTTACGCATACAGAGCGACTGATTGGAGTAACCCTCCCCTGTCATGTTGTTGAACATTCTTTCGTTTTTGTTACTTAACGTTGACATTTGTATCTGAATGCCAATGTTGAGGAACCAAAGCCAGAAGAATTTTACTCTTGTGTACTTGTACATTGAGATGTAATAAAAGCCATTCTGAATCAGGACTCTGCGCGACGGTTTTGGGCGTAACGTCCCAGACGAGGGCGTGATGCTCTGTCTCCTCGAGGAGGAGCTACGCGTCTACAGGGAGGTGTCAGGAGACACCACCGAGGAGCGCTACAACATACTCTGTGACCTGCTGGACATCTGCCACGAGAGCAGCTCCCACACACACCTGCGTGCTGTCTACCTGTGTGAGATGGCCCAGGTGGTGTGTTTCCAGGACTTCAGCGAACATACAGACTGGTAGGATTTACCTTGAACTGTAGAGTGAACGATTTACAGAACACACAAACATGGCCCACGTAAGTGCCTTCTTTTTATATAAAAAAATAAAATAATAATAATAATTATTTGCAACTGTGCAGCTCGGCAGTTGATTTTACCCAAGAGGCCCTGCGCTTGCTGGAGGAGGAGCAAGAGACCAGTAAGAATGCTGATAGGCTCAAGGATGACAAGGCCCACGCCTCTTTGTGGCTCTACATCTGCACCCTGGAGAAGACCCAACAGGAGGTCGGTGCTCCCTAGTTTGAGTATCAGGAGTTGAACATTTTCCCCTTTTCCTTCTTTATGTGTCTTTATGGACATTTAAGCCTTAAAACTGACCGTTGGGATTTCTTCCTGGCCCTTTTCTAGGCCATCGAGACAGAGAAGAAGTTGCAGGATGTGAGTGAGCGGGCCGGGGGCGACGCCGTTCCTGTGAGCAGCAACGACCTGGATTACGAGGACAAGCAGAAGCAGCAGGACAGTCACCTGGTGTACGAGGGGCTCGGCTTCGACTTGGCGGCAGAGAGCAGTAAAGAATTACATTTACATCTTTGGCATTTAGCAGACGTCTTATTCCAAAGCGACTTACAACAAATACATTCGACTGACTATGTGAGTCATCTATCCACCAGTCATAGCAGGAACAAGTAATCTATGTTCAGGCCTGGAGCCATTGGCAGTCGGCTAGAAGAAGTGATTTTTTGGGGGGGACATAGGAGAAACAGTATGGGGGCGGGTAGTAGATGTCTCAGGAGAAACAGTACAGGGGGGTAGTAGATGTCTCAGGAGAAACAGTATGGTGGGGGGTAGTAGATGTCTCAGGAGAAACAGTATGGTGGGGGGTAGTAGATGTCTCAGGAGAAACAGTATGGTGGGGGGTAGTAGATGTCTCAGGAGAAACAGTATGGTGGGGGGTAGTAGATGTCTCAGGAGAAACAGTATGGTGGGGGGTAGTAGATGTCTCAGGAGAAACAGTATGGGGGCGGGTAGTAGATGTCTCAGGAGAAACAGTATGGGGGCGGGTAGTAGATGTCTCAGGAGAAACAGTATGGTGGGGGGTAGTAGATGTCTCAGGAGGGACAGTATGGGCGGGTAGTAGATCTCTCCGGGGGGACAGTTAAGGTGTAGCCTGAAGAGATGGGTCTAGTCTCTGGCGGAAGATGGGGAGGAATCCTGTAACAGCATCAGCCTTGTGTGTGTCAGACCTCAGTTAGGATGTCTGTCAGCCTGTTGTTTACAGGGGTGGCCAGCCCTGGTCCTGGTAGACCATCGTATTTCAAAACGTTTAATCTAGATCTGGACAATGCAAGTTTTTGCTATCCAGGATCAGATCTATCTGGCCGATTTTGAGTAGTACAGGGGGGGGGAAATCAGCCAGCTTGATCTGATCTTGGTTAGCAAAAAAGAATCTGGATCATTCTGATTCTCCAGATTTGAATTTTTTTGAAATACTCGACCCTGAAGATTCAAATAATCACCTCATCGCCACCTCCCCGGTTAGAATCCACCAGACCTGGGTTGACCTGGGTTGACCTGGGTTGACCTGGGTTGACCTGGGTTGACCTGGGTTGACCTGGGTGTTTGTCTGTCTGTCTCCTCAGAGCGGAGCCAGCCTCTGGACAGGGCGCTGAGAGAGTGGTCCTCTCTGCTGCAGAAGCGTAAAGATCTGCCTTCAGTCAGGAACCCCAAACAGACCTGTTCCTCCATCGCCCTCACCGCTGCTCTCTACAAACTCATGGGCAAGGTAAGAGACTTATCAGTTAGTGTTAGTCTTCAACTGCCCTTTGGCACATTCAGATCTGAAAGGGATCTAATCGTTTTGAGCAGAAGGGTTTATGGCTCCATCTTGCCTTTTGACGGGTAGGGGTTATGAAGACAAAGGCACATTTATTTGTATACCACATAATCATACAAATTAATCTAGACTCGTAATGCTTTACAAAAAACATGAGCTAACATAATTAAAACTTTTTAAAAAGTTCAGCTTTAAAACGATTCATAAAAAACAAATCAATCGGTTAAAAAAGCCTTCCTTAACTCTTTAAAAAATACACTAAATTAAAAGCCGAACAGAACATAAAAGTCTTCAGCATATTTTTAAAGGATATAGATCCAATGTGCGTTCGTTACTAGACTGCATCATGTCAACTCTTCACTTCACCTCTCCTCATCCTAGCCTCTGCAGGCTCTTGAGAGTTACCAGCTGGCCATCGGCCTCTCCCGTTGCCTTGGCGATGCCCAAGGCTGTGCCACCTCCCTGTGCCACTCTGCCAGACTGCTTCTCGACCTGGGTGCCCCTGGACCAGCACAGGTAACTCACCTGCTGATAGGGTTGAGGCTTCACATAAGCTTCACAGACGCATGACATCTAAGGCCGCATCTACACTTGACACTTCAATCCAATCCTTTTGTCATCCAAACAGGATGATCACATACTACTTTATGATAACTGTACACAGGGCTCCCACGGGTCCTTGAAATCCTTGAAAATTTGTGAATTTCAGGAAAAAAAAAATCAAGGCCTTAAAGGTTTTTGAAAATAGACATGGGTCATTGAAAGTGCTTGAATTTCTCTCAAAAAAATTACTTTACACATATTTCACAATATATTGTTTTGCTGTGCTGGGGTAGAGAAGGTTAGTTAGAGAATCTAGTGTTCAAGCCTCTACATTCAAAAGCCTCTCTTTTTAATTGTTGTCTGTGAGCGGATAGTTCCTATTATATAAATTCTCATCTAGATCTGTCTCAAACTATGCCGTGTTGGGTCCTTGAATTTGAGGAAATTTAGTCTTGAAAGTCCTTGAAAGGTGCTTGAATTTGATGTTTCAGAAGGTGTGGGAACCCTGTGTACAGGTCTAGATGATGCACAAGAGTCGCATTGTGTTGACATTGCGGCCCGATTGTGTTTTGGCATCCGGCTGACCACCATTTTTTGTGTTTGTAATACCAGGTGAGGACACATATTGTGATCTGATCGTCATGTTTGTATATCAGAAGTCTGGTTTTAAATGTCAAGTGTAGACGAGGCCTAAACAAACGGGTGAAACCCTATTCAGCTACATCACGTCGTAGGCTAAATGTTGTGTTTTATCTTGACCTTTTGATTGGCTGTTTCAGAGCCAACTGGAGGAAGCAGAGCAGTGTCTGGCCTCTGACTCCGTCAGCTCCACCACTGAGGGACCCTCTTCTCTCTCTATGACGGCCAAACTGCTGAGGGCTCAGCTCTGTTACAGCACAGGACAGGTAACACACACACACACACACACACACACACAAGCTTGTGACAGTGACACACACTCGCACAGACAGACACAACAGAAGAAGCTCACTAGGCCGTAGCAGATTGACTGACATTTTTCGTCATTTAGACGCTTTTATTCAAATCAGTTAATTTTATCTCCAATTACAGGGACATTCTCCCTGGAGTAATTTAGGGCTAAGTGCCTTACTCAAGGCCACACTAGAGAGTGGTGTTCCCAGGTGGGATTGGAACTCATGACCTTCTGATCACCAGTCCAACTCACTATCCACTAGGTCAGGCCAACGCTAGCCGATGTCGGTACCACCCAATATAAACGACAAAGGGATCGTACAAGTAGCCATTGCTCTCTCACCCTCACCATCTCTTGTTTCCTTTTCTCCTCCTCCTCCTCTCAAACTCTCCTGTACCTCTTCATGTCTCCAGGTGGAGCTTGGGGTGCCTTACCTGTGTGAGGTGCTGAATGAGTTGGGCCGAGAGCAGAGGTACTCTGAGAGCTGGTACCTGCATCGTGCCCGAACCCTCCAGACCAGCAGTGCCTACTTGAGTCTGGACACGGGCACGCTGCCACAAGGCCTACGGCAACAGATCACCCAGCATGGTCAGCAGCACCCTAGATTTCAAATTGTATTTGTATTTCTATAATAATAAAAAAACTGCTTTATTGGGATAGAGACGGTAGAGATTGACAGGAAAGATGGGTGAGAGAGAAGAGGGGTGACATGCAGGATATGTCGACGGTCGGAATCGAACCAGGGACCCTGCGATTACACGGCTGACGCCTTAGTGTGCTACGCCACCAAGCGGCCCTTACGTTTACATCTGAACCGTTTAGCAGACGCTTTTATACCAAAACAGCTTATAATTAAACATTACAGGGACAGTCTACCTGGAGTAATTTAGGGCCATACTCAAGGGCACACTAGTGGTGGTGTTCCCAGGTGGGATTTTAATAATACTATCTACATGTATAGTATCATATCTGTATTTAGCTTGCAGGGTGGCCCCATTACTAATGGTCATTAGTGATCATATGCCGTCTGTTGCTTTAAATCTATGATGATATGACAGGTATGAGAATGAGGTGTTTTGGTTGCATTGCTGTTTTGATGGTGTGTGTGTGTGTGCGTGTGTGTGTGTGTGTGTGTGTGTGCTCCAGGACTGAAGACTGCAGACACTGCCCTCACTGAGAGTCTGAAGCTGCTCACCAGTCTGCTGGTGGCGCTGGTGGGGAAAGACTTCGTTAACCAACGCTTCGTTAACCAAGGTAGGGCCGGGCTGGCATACTGTCCACCACACATACTGTACTTCATAGACTGCGGCATCGACTGGCTAAGTAGTCTCATGAAGCTTCATTGACCACGGTTTGGGTGTTCCCCCAACTCCACGTAGAATACGTGTCTATAAACCTCTTGAATGTGGCTCAAGGGAAATCCTCACTCTTGTACCCCATTTTTTAAACAGTGGTAAGATGTGCCTACCTTTTATACGATACTCCTTTAGGCCCGTTCGTCTGCAAGTCGTGCTGAGGTTAATTTGGTTGTCAGTCTGTTCTATTGACCTGCTCCCTCTGCCCCCCGCCCCCCCCCACCCCCCCCCGGTGATAACCTGGTGTTGTGTGTCAGTCTGTCCTGTTGACCTGTTCCCTCTGACCCCCCCCCCCCCCTGCAGGTGATAACCTGGTGTTGTGTGTCAGTCTGTCCTGTTGACCCGTTCCCTCTGACCTCTGACCCCCCCCCCTGCAGGTGATAACCTGCTGATGAAGTGGCTGGTGATGTCAGAGCTGCTGAGCTGCTCTCTGAAGATGGTGGCTGTGAGGAGCAGCACCGGGGCCGTACATGAGGCCAAGCACCAGTGTCTGGAGGCCCTCAAACTGGCCACCAAGCTGCAGGCTCTTAGCCAGTACGTGTGTGTGTGTGTGTGGGGGGGTGTGTGTGTGTGTGTGTGTGTGTGTGTGTGGGTGTGGGGTGTGGGGTGTGGGGTGTGTGTCTGTGTCTCTCAGCAATACTAGTTGTATAAACATCTTTCTTTTTCTTTTAGTATGCTGAACATTTATTTACATTTTTGAGCAACAATTTTCTGCATTTTCAATCTTGGAACAAGAATTGGAAAAAACATGCTTTTGGCTTCTGAAACTCTGAGTGTCTTTGTCCTTGTGTAGATGTGCAGAGCTGCTGGTGCTGAAGGCCGAGTTGGAGCTGATGAAGGGCGAGAGGGTGGAGAGTGCACTGGACCTGGACAGAGTCTTTAACCTTCTGGAACTCTGCATGGGTTAGTCAACTTCACCCTAGTAGTGTCTCTTACTGTTGGAAACTCTTCGAGTCCCGTGGCCAACGATGCTAACAACGTTTTTGCTCTCTTTAACCTCTTAGATTTTTCTAATCAGGAGAAGAAGGTCGAGGTGAAGATCAAACCGAGGAAAGGCCGTCCATCGCGGAAGCCCGATACCCCCCTCCCCAGCCCTGTGGAGGACTACAAGAGCTTCCTGACCACCAGGTGGCTCCCTAAGGAGCCCGTGGAGAGGAAGGACCCGGCCAGCTCCCCGCCGCTCAAAGCTCGGCCCCAGCGCTGGCCCTCCTCCCTGGACCACAGGCCCGACTGCCAGTGCCCCTGCTGCTCCGAGCCCAGCCTGGGCCGGGTCACCGTACGCTGGGCGACCGCACAGGCCGACCTGGCCCTCCAGCTGGGCCCGGCGGAAGCCCGCGCCAGCCGCAAGCTCCACCTGGCCACCTTGGCCCGCTGCAAGAGCGTCACCGCCAAACTGGCCGTCAGACTGGCCGGGCTCTTCCCCGGTGTTGTTTCCGGCCCTGCGAACCGCTTCCCCAAACCAGCCTTGCTGCAGGACGTGGTGGGCAGTGTTTACCTGCGCATGGCGCTGGCCGGGCTGGAGCTACAGCTGGACAAGGGCCACGGGCCGTGGAAGATCCTGGAGGCCGGCCTGGCGTTCGTGACCGCCAAGCCCTCTCCGGACCTGGGGCCCCTGAGGGCGGGCCTGCTGGCGGCCAAAGCCCTGGCCGCATGTCTGGCCCTGGCGGCCCAGAGGGACTGCTCCCCGGAGGAGCTCTTCTCTGCCGCCTGGACTTGGAACGCACCCAAAGGGGACGTGGAGACGCACCACATCAAGGCCAAACCGCTGCCTCTCCCAGCCTCGGCCAGGAAGACGAGGAAGGAAGACCCGGCGGCCGTCGCCACCGCCAAGCCGAAAGACGCCAAGACGCCCAGAGTCCCCAAGAACAAAGTGGCCTGCACCCCTGTCCAGCGGGCCAGAGCACCGAGAGGAGGAGGAGGAGGAGCGAAGGCGGCCCCCAAGCTGGCGTTCCAGGTTTATGAAGAGGCGTCACCATCTCAGGAGAAACCCCAACCTGTCCCTGCAGCCCCCAAGAAGACAAACAAGTCTCTCTTCAAGGTACGCCAGGGCCCAGTCGTTCAAAACGTTCAATCTGGATCAGAATGATCCCTCTTATTTTTTTTTGCTATCCAGGATAAATGGTAAATGGACTGACTTATATAGCGCCTTATTCCAAAGCACTTTACAATGGCCTCTCATTCACCCATTCACACACCAATGGCGGCATGCTACCATGCATGGCGCCGTCCCGCTCATTGGGAGCAATTTGGGGTTCAGTGTCTTGCCCAAGGACACTTCGACATGTGGCCAGCTGGGGCTCGAACTGCCGATCTGCCAACCTTGCGATCATTAGACGCCGGCTCTACCTATTAGACGCCGGCTCTACCTCCTGAGCCACAGCCACCCCAGCCATTTTGAGTCATTTCAGCCAGCTTGATCTGATCTTGGATCACAAAAAAGAATCGTTTTTCACAAAAAAGAAAACGTTTTTTAACAACTGGGCCCAGGAGGTCACATTTTTTTAGGGCTTTCATAATCCAGCGTCTTATATGATCTTTAGAGAGGCCTGATCATAAAGACTTGTACTACTATCATATTTGTATATGTCGGTCTGTTTTGTGCATCTTGAAATTAATTGGTATGGTGGAGTGTTAGAATCACTAGCAAACTGCCACGGGTATTGCAGCACGGTTCTGACCTTTTGTCTCCTGGCCTAGGTGCAATTCAGTGACGAGAGTGACGCAGAGGCCGACCCCCAAGAGAAGGGGCTCAAAGAGAAGAAACCGGCGGCCTCAAAAAAGCCGACCGCCTCCACCAGAACGACCCGCGTCCGCAAGCAGCCAGCGGCACCGGAGCCGCCTGCGGAGAAGAAGTCCCCTCCCAAGAGGCAGGGCAGGCGCAAGGTTAGCACAGCGGTCCCCCACTCCACCTCTTCTGAGGAGGAGGTGGTGGAGGTGGTGCCGGCCCCAGCCAGGAGAGGAGGCAGACCCAGGAGACAGCAGGCTGCCGGGAGGGAGGCTGCTGCTGCAGCAGCCGGAGCAGGGGGACCGGACACTGGGGAGGAACCGGAGAGGTTGAGGACAATCGACGAGGACATGGAAGGGATTATGATGGACAGCAGTATTGAAGAGCTGAGAGCATCCGACACTGAGACTGAGGAGTCTGCTGCATCCAGTAAGTGTGTGTGTGTGTGTGTGTGTGTGTGTGTGTGTGTGTGGATTGAAAGATGCCATAGTGTCGTTGTCTTGTAACATCCCTGAGCGCTGAGGCTAATGTCACTGTTGAACCGACTCCACTTTGCCTCGTCTCTCTGCAGGCATGGCTGTGGACGGCCCAGGCACTGGTTTTGAGGTCCTGCGGAGGGACCTGTGTGGTGACGGAGAGAGAGACTGTTTGTCTCTCTGCCGCCTACTCCTTTTCTCATTCCCCTAGACCCTCTGGTCGAGGGGGAGGCACAGGACTCCTCATCTCGCCCAAGTGGTCACATACTGTCCTTCCCCTGGCACACTTGTCTATATCCTCCTTTGAATTTCATGCCGCTTTTGTCTCCTCCCCGGTCAAACTCCACATTGCTGTCATCTATCGCCCCCCAGGCCAGCTCGGTGACTTCCTAGGCGAGATGGATGGCCTTCTCAGCTCTTTCCCTGATGATGGCACTCCGCTCGTACTACTAGGTGACTTCAATTTCCAATCTGAGAAACTTCTCTCATCTGGAGTACTTGACCTTCTCCTCTCCTTCGGCCTTACCCTGTCCCCCTCTCCTCCGACTCATAAGGCAGGCAATCAACTCGACCTTGTCTTCACCAGATCTTCCCACACTTCCAACCTTACCGTTACCCCTCTTCCAGTTTCTGATCACCACTTTATATCCTTCTCCCTTCCCCTCAAAACTTCCTCTTCCCTCTCAGCCTCTAACCACTTAAGACCCTCTCGTCGTAACCTACGTACCCTGTCCCCCAGCGCCCTCTCTTCTTCTGTCCTATCCTCCCTACCCTCTGTCGAATCCTTCTCCCTTCTATCCACTGATGCGGCATCCTCAACCCTCCTGTCCGCTCTCACCTCATCCTTCGACACCCTCTGTCCACTAACCTTGAAGCCAGCTCGATCCTCTCCTCGAGCTCCCTGGCTCTCTGAAACGCTACATGCTTGTAGACTAGAGCTCAGAGCAGCTGAGAGGAAATGGAGAAAAACTGGCCTTTCTGATGACCTTAACCACTATCACTCTCTCCTTGCCAACTACGCCTCCTCTGCATCAGCTGCTAAAGCATCCTACTATCATTCCAAAATACATTCTTCTGCCTCTAATCCTAGAAAACTGTTCTCCACTTTCTCTTCACTCCTTAATCCACCTCCTCCCCCTCCTCCTTCCTCCCTGTCCGCCGATGACTTTGTCACCTACTTTGAAAAAAAGGTGGATGACATCAGCAGCACCTTTCCCCCCCCACCTCTCCCTCCTCCCACTAACAATGCTAACACCCCTTCCAAACTCTCTCCTCGACACTCGGTCTCTGGATTGTCATCTTTTTCCCCCCTCTCCCCCGATGAGATTCTCACACTTATCACATCAAAGCGGGCAACCACATGCCCTCTCGATCCCATCCCCTCCCCCCTTCTCCAATCCATTTCCGCCGACATCCTTCCTTACCTTACCACCCTAATCAACTCCTCCCTATCCACAGGATCTGTCCCAGCGGCCTTCAAAATAGCCAGAGTCAAGCCTCTCCTCAAGAAACCTACCCTTGACCCATCATCTGTCCACAACTACAGACCTGTATCCCTTCTCTCCTTCCCTTCCAAAACCCTTGAACGCGCGGCATCTAAACAACTGACTGACTATCTCCGGAAGATGGATCACTTAGACCCCCACCAATCCGGCTTCAAGGCTGGGCATTCCACTGAGACTGCGCTCCTTGCTGTCACGGAAGCCCTCCACTCTGCCCAAGCTTCCTCCCTCTCCTCTGTTCTCATTCTCCTTGACCTGTCTGCTGCCTTCGACACAGTCAATCACCAGATCCTTCTCTCCATCCTCTCAGACCTGGGCATCTCTGGCACCGCACACTCCTGGTTCTCTTCCTACCTGGCGGGCCGCTCCTACCAGGTGACCTGGAGAGAATCGCTATCTTCTCCACGAACCCTCTCCACTGGGGTACCCCAGGGTTCTGTCCTAGGGCCCCTACTTTTCTCCCTCTACACCAAGTCTCTTGGCTCGGTAATCTCTTCACATGGGCTCTCCTACCACAGCTACGCAGACGACACTCAACTCTTCCTGTCCTTCCCCCCG
This sequence comes from Nansenia antarctica, assembly GCF_963989245.1. Classification (NCBI taxonomy): domain Eukaryota; kingdom Metazoa; phylum Chordata; class Actinopteri; order Argentiniformes; family Microstomatidae; genus Nansenia; species Nansenia antarctica. The sequence goes on along the minus strand of NC_137691.1, from coordinate 6,804,453 downwards.
TCTGATGTACACGTGGCAACCCGTATCTCAGCATGTCTCGCTGACATTTCAACTTGGATGGCTGACCACCATCTCAAGCTCAATCTTAACAAGACCGAGCTCCTCTTCATCCCCGGGAAAGCCTGCCCTCTCCAAGACTTCTCCATCACAGTGGAGAACTCTACTGTAACCCCCTCCCTGACAGCCAAGAACCTTGGAGTGATCCTGGATAAACGACTATCCTGTGCGGAGAACATTGCAGCAACAGCTCGCTCCTGCAGATTCTTCCTCTACAACATCAGAAGGATACGACCATTCCTTACCAGAGAGGCAGCGCAACTCTTGACCCAGGCACTGGTCATCTCCCGCCTGGACTACTGCAATGTACTCCTGGCTGGGCTCCCCGCTTCAGCCATTAGACCTCTGCAGCTCATCCAGAATGCTGCTGCCCGGCTGGTATTCAACCTCCCCAAATACTCGCATGTCACCCGTCTCCTTCGCACCCTGCACTGGCTCCCGATAGCAGCTCGCATCAGATTCAAGACCCTGGTGCTTGCATACCAGGCAGCTAAAGGGACAGCCCCTGCCTACCTGAAGGAAATGGTAACCCCCCAAACCCCTGCCCGCTCACTCCGCTCCTCCACCTCGGCTGGCCGACTGGCCCCACCTCCTCTACACAGCAGTCGGGCTGCCCGATCACGTCTCTTCACAACACTGGCTCCCCGCTGGTGGAATGAGCTCCCCACGGCTGTCAGAACGGCAGAGTCACTACCCATCTTCCGTCGTAGACTGAAGACCTATCTCTTCAGGTTACATCTTAACTGCTCCTCCTGAGACATCTTCTGACCCTCACCACTACGTCTCCTAAAGACACCCGCTTTCCCCTCTTCTGTGTCCCTAAGAACTTCTATTGCCCCCCTTGTACTGGTTCTCAGTTTCTCCAGTAAAAAAAAGTTTTAGTAGAAGGCGATAGGGAGAAGGTTTTTCCTTCTATCAGTGGCCCCGGGCCCGAGCTAGATTACTCTTCCTGCAACGAATGGTGGATTGCTGATTCACATGCTTGGTATTCAAATGTATTGATTGTAAGTGGCTTTGGAATAAGGCGTCTGCTAAATGCCAAAAATGTAAAATGTAAATGTCTGAGCTCAGGAGCGGAGGCCCCCTTCACTCCAACGCCGTGCCAGGTGAGCGTCACGAGTCTGAGGCCCTGCTCTGTCACTAGTCGAGGCTTTTAAAAAACTAGCTAAAACAGATCTTTTCTCCCTGGCCTTTGACCTGAGGTGAGCCTGCCTCCCGACACTGCACTTTTTGCACTTTTATTTCTGCACTTGTATTTGTATCGCACCATGTTTTTAGATTTTATCTATTTTATCTGTTTTATATCTGTATTTTATCTTGTTTTTTTCTTTTACCAGCACTTTGGGCGGCTGTTTGTCATTGTAAAATTGTGCTATATAAATAAACGTTACTTACTTACTTAGTCTTCCATGGTGTGCATCTGAGAGCTCTGTTGAGAGATTTGAGACATAAGAGATTTTGTTTAAATCTGAGTGATCTGTATAGACAAGACAGGCGAGTAACAGCCCCCCCCCTCCCTCTTTCTCTTTCCTTTCCTTCCACATAGATGGTCTTTCTCTGGAGGTGGTGCAGTCTTTGCTGCGTTCTGCCTGGTTGGCCCTTCAGCATTTCCCCCCGCCCAGCCTCTACCCCAGCCTCTGTACCCTGCTGGCCCTCTTGCTGGGGCAACAGGACCCGGTCACCACGGCGATGCTCCATGCCCAGTCCGTGGGTGTCACTACCCAGCATGACATGATCCGACATCTCTCAAAACGCCTCAGGTCAGTCACCCATATTCTCTTTCCTAAGTCCAAATCAGCCCCTTCACCCCCCCTGGCAATGATCAATAGTGCCATGGAAGTTGCCTTCCAAAACAATCGATTCAACCTAGCCTATCAGATCTACACAAGGGGCTAGGAGTTTGTGTGTTTATTGTAGTATTGTTTTTAAGTCGTTCCGTCAGAGAAGATCCAGTGACCTTGTTGCTGTGTTCCTTCTGTAGGAAGCTGAAGAAGAACGCCAGCGAGCTGACAGACAAACTGGGTTCTCTGAGTCTAGACGACCCCCCTGCCCGGACCGGGACGGTCCCTCTGGAGCAGAGACTAGCTCAGCTGGAGAACATCTTCGCCTTTCCTACCGCAGACCCCTCCGCCTTCCCACAGCACCACTGCCAACAGTTCATCCAACAAATAAACAACCTCCCTAAAGGTACAGTACATAGGGTTCCCACGGGTCCTTGAAATCCTTGAATGTTTGTGAATTTGAGAAAAGAAATCAAGGCCGTAAAAGTTTTTGAAAATCGACATGGGTCATTGAAAGTGCTTGAATTCCCCTCTCTCTCTCTCTCTCTCTCTCTCTCTCTCTCTAAAATAAAAATATAGGTAACATGTAGAAGGGAATAAAACAACCATACTAGTTACTACGGTTAATTAGTTAGCTAGATTTTAAACATAACGCCGTTAGATTTGAAAACCGTTCATGGTCATTCCTATTATATACATTCTCATCTAGATCAAACTATGCCGTGGTGGGCCCTTGAATTTGAAGGAATTGAGTCTTGAAAGTCCTTGAAAGGTGCTTGAATTTGATGTTTCAGAGGGTGTAGGAACCCTGAGTACAGCTCAAGGGTTTTACATCAAGACCCATCTCTTCAGGCTATGCACCTTATGTTTACATTTACAGTTTTGGGCATTTAGCAGACGCCTTTATCCAAAGCGACAAATATATTTGTCTAAGTAATGAATCATCTATCCGTCAGTGATCGCAATAAAAAGTTATCTATGCTCAGCGCCAGGGGCCATTGGCAGTCACAATGCTGGAAGAAAGAGAAAGCTGCTATATAAATAAACAGGGTTCCCGCGCTGGTCTTAAAAAGCCTTTAAGTCTAAAATCCACCAATCCATAAGGCCTAGAAAGGCCAAAAATGTCAGTTATTCTGCCTAAAAATTATGTGCTAGGTCTTAAAAATGAGATCCTGCAAGGAAATCAGTCCGACCACATCTATTTACGCAGAACATAATGAAGCTAGAACCAAAATGCCAATTTGCCAATTCAGTGAAATCCCTAATTTCATCACCTCGACGATGACAAAAAGCTATATGGTGTCGCGAATAGGTCTAAAATTATATTCTAAGAGGTCTATAAAAAGGTCTAAAAAGATCTTACATTTGACTTGTTGAAACTTGTAGGAACCCTGAATAAAGCTTATTAACACCCAGGAGCAAACTGTCAGTGAATGCGAGTTGTGTTTTGGTGGTTTACAGCATGGTGACCTGACTTCTCTCTCTGTAGGGGTGACGGCGTGTCTGCTCTCGGTGGCCAGGGTGCAGCCAGGGGAGATTGGGGACACCCTCCTGCTGACCCGTCTGGAGAGGGGCTCCTCTCCTGTCACCGTCTGCATCCACACCGCCCAGCGGCAGGTGAGGAACACACACACCCACACACACACACACACACACACTCACTCACTCACTCACTCACTGACTCACACACACACACACACACACACACACACACACACACACACTCACCCACTCACTCACTCACTGACTCACACACACAGACACATGTCTATTACATGTGTATTACACCGTTGATTGTTGCTTGATACCTATGCGTGCGCGCACACATATACATATACTGACTGTCTGTCTGTCTGTCTGTGTCTCTGTGTAGCACCCTTTAAGCTGGCTGCTTCAGGAGTTTGACAGTATCCAGAAGCAGCAGAAGGTGGTGTGGTCTGAGTCGGAGAAGACCCAGTATTGGGGAGGATGCTGGGCACTGGACTATCGCGTTGAGGTAAGGGCAGGGGCGGGCGGTCACTCTGCTGGGTGCGGGCAGGCATGGATGAGCAAGTTGGTCGGGAGAGAGTCGGGCTTAACCCGTACATCTAGAGGGCGATGCTTAACAAGCAAGTGGATGCATGTCTAACGGTTGTTCCTCATGTGGGTGTTTTTGATTTGCCCCTAAATCTTGTCTCCCTCTCTTGTCCGTCCGTCCCCCCCCCCCCCCCCCCTTATTTTCCTGTCTTAGAAATTGTGTGAGAAGATGGAGGCATTGCTGGGCTGCTGGCGGGGGCTTCTTTTGCCCCTGACCTCTGACCCCAAGCTCATCACCCAGGCCAAGCACCTCCACAAGACCTTCACTGCCTGGGGAGTGCAGACCTCTGAAGAGATGCTCAAGGTGTGTGCCCCTCCCTCTCAGAAAAGGATGTGAAAGGAAAGGGAGTCTTAATGGACCTATCGCTAAGCCACGCCCCAAAATAGAAATTGTCCAATCATATCACAGCAAAAGTCACTACAGGCAGAAAACTCGGACAAACAACTTGCTAATATCTGATGGTGAAAAGCTTCTAGACTAAATATTCTTGTCATCTTTAAAAAAACATGTCTACAGTATTACTTGCTGTGGCAGAAATCAGAAATTTGCCAACTCCCGCCATTGTAAGTCATTGAATGTCATTCAGTCACGGTCAGTCAGTCACTGTCAGTGAAGCGTTGTTTGTTTTTCTGAGTTTTCAAAGGGGGCGTGGCTTAGCGATAGGTCCATTGATACGAGTACACGGTCTCTCTGTTGACTAACAGGCGGTTCTCGTTAACCCTGTGTGTTCCAGGCTTTGCTGTCGGCCTCTCCTCTCCTCTCCCTGGGAGACGTGCGATGGTTCGCCCAGGGACTGTGTCCGGAGCGGGCAGAGGAGTGTGTGGCACTGCTGCGGGCGGCCGTGTCGGCGCTGCGAGAGAGGGCAGAGCCACAGGGACATGTGGTGCTCATCCTGGACAAGGTTAGTGGTCTGAGGGGGGGGGTCACATAATCTCAGTTATCCATCATAAACATGCATGTGTTTATGAGGGATCGCACACACACACACTTTTCCCATCTCTCCGCAACTCTGTCACTCAAATGTGCACCACGATGTCAACATACCCTGCGAACAACAAAGCACAGTGTGGTAGTTTGTGTGACGTACTACTATGCTTTTTTTAGTTGTTCACGTATTGCAAGCGCTGTGATGTAATATCTATCATGTTTCCTCCTCCGCAGTACCTCCAGAAGCTTCCGTGGGAGACCATCTCCTGCCTCAGTTCCCGTGCCGTGACCCGCATGCCCTCTCTGTCCTCCCTACTGGGCCACTGTGCCCTGAGAACTGTGAGATGAAGCACTGTTTGAATCGGCACATTGGGGCCTGGTCAGTTAGCCTGGTCAGTTAGCTTGGTCAGTTAGCCTGGTCAGTTAGCCTGGTCAGTTAGCTGGGTGCGGGCAGGCATGGATGAGCAAGTTGGTCGGGAGAGAGTCGGGCTTAACCCGTCCATCTAGAGGGCGATGCTTACAAGCAAACTAACAAATCAGTAACAGTTAACTAACAGTCAGATGCATGCAGCAAATTATGACTTTTTTTTTTAATGCTAGTGACTCATTTGTTTCAAGCTGAATAGTGACGCGGGCGTACTGCTTGTCTCTTTTCCTCCCCTCAGTCTGACCCTGAGTGCGTCCTGAATCGAGGAGTGGACCCTAAGCGGGTGTTCTACGTGCTCAACCCTGATGCCAACCTTCCAGGCACAGAGGAGCAACTTAAAGACCTCTTCTGCTCCAAGTGAGCCTAGTGCCAGTACATACTGTACTGCATGTCTGCTGCTGTTTAGGATTTGTCTCTTATTAATATATCTCTCTCTCTCTCTCTCGCTCCTTCCTTCACTCCCTTTTCCTTCTCAAGTGGGTATGCTTGGCAAGGTGTGAGTGGGGCTGCTCCCGACACTGACCATCTGCAGGAAGCTGTCACTACTGAAGATCTCTACATGTGAGTAGGGAAATGTCACAATTGAGTTGACTGGAACTTACTTCTGTTTGGAAATGTCTGCTGCAGCTCCTCTGTGTGGTATTTCAAAATGTTTAATCTAGATCAGAATGATCCAGATTCTTTCTTTTGCAATCCCGGATCAGATCTAGTATCTGGCAGGTTTTGAGTTGTATTGGGGAAATCAGCCAGCTCGATCTGATCCTGTATCGCAAAAGAAACATCTGAACTATCATTCTGAGCTCGTTTGACATTTTTTAAATACTGGGGCCCAGGTGTTCAAAACTGGATCAGAATGACCCCGACTCTTTCGAGCTGGCTGATTTCCCCTATACGACTCAAAATCAGCCAGATAGATCTGATCCTGCATCAGAGAAAAGAATCGGGGTCATTCTGACCCAGATTAAAAGTTTTGAACAACCGGGCCCAGAGGTTGCCCAGTCTTTCCTGTGTTGCTCACGTGCCGCTCTCTGTTGCCGTAGTTACGCGGGCCACGGAGCAGGGACGCGCTTCCTCGACAGACGGAAGATCCTGCAGGAGGAGATGAGGGCCGCCTGTATGCTGTTTGGCTGCAGCAGTGCTGCTCTGGCTGTGCGTGGGGAGCTGGAGGGGTCTGGCATCATCCTCAACTACCTAATGGCAGGCTGGTAAGACTCGACAGACAGGCTAAACCCAGGGACGCATGCACGAATACACAGCGTTTCCTTGTCTCTGTACTCTGCCAATTAAATTTAATCTAAAGGGGAATCCTTTTACAGTATTCTATACACACATCATGCAGGGTTCCCACTGGTCCTTGAAATCCTTGAAAGTGTGTGAATTTGAGAAAAAGAAATCAAGGTCTTCAAAGTTTTTGAAAATAGACATGGGGTCATTGAAAGTGCTTGAATTCCCCTCTCTAGTTCTGTCTCAAACTATGCCGTGTTGGGTCCTTGAATTTGAGGGAATTGAGTCTTGAAAGTCCTTGAAAGGTGCTGTGTCATAATGTGTGGGAACCCTGATAATTCTACTTTAGTGCCCAATCTGCCCATACAAGGTACTGAAATAAAAAAACTGAGTGCGTGATCAGTTGCTGTGTGCGTGTCTGTGAACCGGATGTTTTAGCGTGTCCCGTCTGCTCTGCCCTGTAGCCCGTTGGTTCTGGGGAACCTGTGGGACGTTACCAACGTGGACTTGAACCGCTTCATCATTGCCCTGCTGCAGTCCTGGATGTCTGCAGGCCCTGGGGCCGCTCTCCTGGACCACATGGACTCCTCCCGCCAGGCCACCCGACTCAAATACAGCATAGGAGCTGCGCCTGTGGTCTACGGCCTCCCCATACACTTGCGATAGGACGAGGAGACGCACCGTCTTAGAAACTCACAGTGAACAAAAATGGAACATCAAAAGTTAGAGGATGACATCTGTCAACTACTACATAGTAGTTTGTCTCTTCATGAAAACAAAGATAAATATAAATGTAACTTTAATATAGTTGTTTTAAGCAAAAATGACACGTGTTGTTATGCACTGTTGTATAAAAAAACGATTGAATAATAATATATGATAAAAAAAAAAAGAGCAACAATGATTTAGGCAACCCACTGTAGATTTTAAAGTCTGTAATGGGAGCCATCACTGCAGCACACTTGAATACGTTGTCGGTTGCTGCCAACATCTTTAGTGCGAGAAGTCCACCAAACGCCTGTTGAAAAAAAGATGAATCATGCACATGAATATAATTCACGGGATGATATAGCATTTTAACCCCCTACAGTAAGAGTGTGAGCTTAGTTAAGTCAGCAGGATAGCATGTGTACTGCACTGACAACCACAATCCTCAATTTTTGTCAAACAAAATGTGTACCTCTGATCCTCTTTCTCAATGCTCTCTCTGATTGGTGGTGGGGGTGTTGGGAGGGGAGGGGAAGGGGGGGTGGGGGGCATAGGCTACAGAGGGACACACAAAAGGTTAGATGTTTTGATGCACTCCCTCCTTGTCCCCTGCCTTTGAGTGACGAGTGACGACCGGTATACCAACACACTGTAGCAACTGACGTTAAAAACGCCACACAGTACCTTTCCATATAGCCGCACAGTACCTTTCCATATAGCGCAATCCTCCTGCGGTCAATATAGGGCAGCTCCATCAACCACCTACAACAAAGAACGCATTCATCTTTCGTTGTGCTTTTTACACTCTTTACGGATGGATTGAAATCGGGTTTTCTGCTGCGAAAAAGCACCACAGTGAAACAGGATTTGAGCTGCTCAAATGTTCCGTTTCTGTTAAGCTTGCAGTAATGTTCAGATGTGTCAACCCTTTCCACAACTGGTCTGCAGCCAGGCAGTAAAAGCATCATCGTTAACACTGTAACTCACTCTGCCGCGCTCAGCTGGTCTTTCACTTTCTGGGAGGTCAGTTTCCTGGGGTCAAGGTTCAGGGACTTCGGGCCTCGTGCCCTCCCACTCCTACTCTCCACTAGGGGTGGGACGATTAGAAAATGTCATGTCACGATTATCGTGGGCAAAATAATCGCGATCCACGATATTATCGCGAGAATTTTAAAAAAAAAAAAAAAAAAAAAACTTTTTTTTAGAATGCCAATAAAACACACTGTAATCACTTTAACTTAGATTTTGTTGTATTTTTATTGAATCATGTTAATAACATTAACATCATTTTAAAAACATCTTGACAAAAATAAAAATCTTTAATAAAATCTTAAATAAGGTAATGATAAATTATAAGGTATCACTGCATAAATAAAGGAAAAAAATACTGTCAAACAAAACTTGAACACTGACACTTTTCTGTCATCAAACTGAGTGCTAGCCTTGTGGCTTAGAGACTTGAAAGCTTCAAGATAGGTTAAAGTGCAAAAATGTCAACAAAATGTTCACTTTTTCTGCCTTTAGCTGTGCTCGGAGAGGTGTGAGTATGTGCCCACTGGCACTAAACACTCTCTCTGAAGGAACACTAGTTGCAGGTATGCATAGAAGCCTGCGTGCAACCCTGGAAAGGTGAGGCAATGGACACGGGGCCGATGCAGCCATGGTGAGAAGGCTAGCATACGTTAGTGACTGACTGACAAGGCTGACTTGACAGTCACGTTACCCATGCAGGCTGAACAATCGCGCGAGACACATTTCTGTGAGGATATTCGCGCGCGGCTCATGTGAGAAATCTCAATTATATTACTATTTATTTATAACATACGATTATTACATCCTCCCTCTCGCCAGTTTGGGGCAACATAGACTTCTCCCCTGGTGCCACGGATAGGGGTTTCAAGCGGTGGGACAGCAAAGGGATGGTTACTATCGGACATTTATATGATACGGAAATACTACTTTCATTTGACCAATTATGTAAGAAATATGACCTACCACAAAATGAGTTTTTCAGATACCTTCAGATACGAAGTTTTTTAAATAGCCAAAAAGACACTGGCCTCTGTCACCAACCCTCTCCGCTGGAGGAGATAGTCTCTGCTGGAAAGACGAGAGGCATTCTGGGGCTTGGGTATAGAGCACTTTCGAAATATGATAAAGGCAAACCTGCATTTACGCCCAAAGACTGGAATAATGACCTGAACATTAATACTGATGCAGCAACTTGGTCACTAATATGGCAATCGGCAAACGACATCTCAATCTGTAATAGGACGAAGGAAACGCAATTTAGACTACTACAACGTTTGCAGATTACTCCCCAACTTAGACATAAAATGGATCATAACAAATCGGAAATGTGTACAAAGTGTATTACCGAGGTTGGGAGCTTTGTTCATTGTGTTTGGACTTGTAGATATATAGATGATTACTGGAAAGGTATAGTGGATAAAATTCATCTAATTCTAGATGTTACATTGGATAAGGACCCCATGTGTCTATTGTTTGGGTTGCCAGACAAACAACTTAAAAGTATGCATTCCAAAAGACTTCTGTGTATCCTCACTTTTTGTGCAAGGAAAAATATATTGCTGAAATGGATAGACTGCAAACCGCCTACAATAGCTGGATGGCACAAGGTAATTTTTGATATGATTCCTATGGAATATCTGACATAAGTGTAAGATAAAGACATTCTATAAGATTTGGTCTCCGTTCTTAGATTATATTGGTACCAGACTGGCTGCCATTGTAATGAAAGGTTTGGTGGATTACACTCAAGAAAGTACACAAGACTAATGTGTAACAGATCTACAATGTATGGGTCACAATATTATTTACTGTGCTGGTGTTGTGCTGCCGCTGTGTTTAGGACTGTAAGACATGGATGCTGTCTCCGATGGGGGTGATCCCCCCATATATTATGGCATTTGTTGTCATTTTCTTTTCTGTTTATTTCTGATATGTGACATGGCCTCCTCCCCCCCTGTTTTTTTGTTTTTGTTTTGTTTTGTTTGTCTTTGTTTTTTGTTTGTAAAAAAAAAAAAAAAAGAGAAAGAACATTTTCTGTTATTGTTTATGGACAATGTACTGCATAACAAAGTGCAAAACTAGTTTTCTACTATTAATGGGACAATAACCTCCCCCACGGATACTAGTTGTTGTTGTTATGTCCTGTTGTGTACGTGAAACTCAATAAAAATATTAACAACAACAAAAAAAACACACATAGGTCACATACATTAATACATACAATAAAAACAGACAGATCAAATCATGATACAGGTGATGGTACTCCTGCTGGGCATTGCTGCCTGACGCACCTCCAACAGTGCCTTTAGAACAGGTGTGCTGTGACACCTCACTGAACACCTATGTGGGCCTAACTGGGTCATCAGCTGGGGACCACCAGTCAGACAAAGCAGTGTTTATAAAATGTAGTGCCTATTTAAAAAGTCCAGTCATTTAAAAAAAAAAAATATAAAAAAAAAAAAAAAAAAAAAAAACGATTATGACGATTATTCAACTAATTAAAATTCTCCACGATAAAGTTATCGCGGGTGTTTTTATCGCGATTAACGATAAACACGATAATCGTCCCATCCCTACTCTCCACCCATGCCACAGCCACTCCATGGATGTTAGCCAGAACCTGGGGCCAGTCCAGAGAGAACCTGTCTGTGACTGCCTGAGTACCAGGAGCTTCATCCCTGTAAGACAAAGATGACTGGGTGATTTTTTTTGCTTTTAGTTTTAATCATGTTCTTCTATGAGACGCTTTTGTGTGAAACCTGTTTCCTTTAAAATGATTTGCTCACAAATGTAGTGTCCATGTGTCTCTGTCAAATGTCTTATATTATGAGGAATATTTTCATGTTTGCTTTCCTGTTTTGTAAAGCTCACACGATGATCAGGAGAGGGTGCAGGCCTTCTTCATATCCCTGTGGTAAGGCCAGCTTGAGGTGAACGTCTGCAATATGAACATGAGTTAGGCTCATGTTATGGCTGCATTATGGCTGAATCCACAATAAGAGTGAAGGTGATTTCCGCCGTGTACAGTAAAGAGGTTAGAGAGGCTGGCTAGCAAATCGAAAGGTCACTGGTTCGATCCCCACCTCAGGAGGGAGCTGCATGTGCCCTTGAGCAAGACACTTAACCCTGAAATTGCTCCAGGGGCGCCGACTACGGCTGACCCTGTGCCTAGAACCCAAAAATACAAAATTCCAACAATTGACTGACAAGTTGATTGCATGGCAAATAAAACATTCTTCTGTTCGTCTTCTTCTGCAGTAGGCCTACCGTGGTGGTCAGCTGTGATGTGTCTGTAGTGTGTGAATGGGAGCCGTTTGCCCTCCAGGGCCAGAGACAGAGGCTTGTTGTCCTCCAGCACTGTGTACCCTAGGAGAACAACCGTGGGATACTGACATTTACACAGCTGGATGTACAAAGAGACATTCCAGTGTTCAGGAGTAACAGCTGGAACCATTGTACGGAATCTACAACTACTTGATTGTTTTCTATATCAACCTCTTCATGAAAAAAATCAGACAAATATATTGCTAAGTAATGCACTTTTTATAGAGAGTGGATGTCCCAGCAGCATTCAATGTCATTTGCTGCTCTAGTCTAGCTGTATGCAATGTACGGTACACACAAAAAACATGACACCGCCTCTGAGTCCATTTTGGTCAGACGAATATATAGCTCAACATCTCCATCTAGTGGACACGCTGTGTAAAGTGGAACATGAAAATCCTAAGAGAAAAAAGTGCTTACTGAAATGTTCTCTTGTGCTGTGAACAGTCACTCTGGGAACTCCAGGACCTAAAGTACAACAAAGAACACACAAAAGATGTTCTCAAAGAGTGTGTCTTCTCTCTCTGTGTGTGTGTGTGTGTGTGTGTGTGTGTGTGTGTGTGTGTGTGTGTGTGTGTGCGCGCGCGTGCGTGTGTGCGTGCGTGTGTCTGCGTGCGTGTGTGTGACATCAAGAAAGATAACGAGATATACATATATTTACCCAAGCAGTGAAGAATGAAGCGACTAAGGCCGGGGTTGAATTCATTCATGCATTCATTCATTCATTCATTCATTCATTGAACTGGGGCTTGTAGAAGCTACAGGTCTCCGTAATGGAACAGGTCAGACAGTGTCTCTGGGAGAGGGGGTTAGTGAGACAAAAACATTCAGATGTTGCTATCTAAACATGTATTTGAACCACAACATTATTCCAGGGTATTATGAATGCAGGTCTACCTGTACAGATGTCTGCTGTATGTGGATTCCTCTGTGCTGACAAAGAACCTACCAAGACAGGGAAACATAGGGATAATGTCAGGCTGTGGGTTGGGGTTATGATGGGGTTAGATATGTAGAGATACAGTATGCCAGATATTGATGCAGGGCCCAGTTGTTCAAACACTTTTAATCTGGATCATAACGATCCTGATTCTTTTCTCTGATCCGGGATCAGATCGAGCTGGCTGATTTCCCCTTTTATCTCAAAATCAGCCAGATAGATCTGATCCTAGATCAGAGAAAAGAATCGGGATCGTTCTGATCCAACGTTTTGAACAACTAGTTCCCTGGTGATTATAGGATCACAGATTGCAGATGGCAGATTGTGCATCAGAATAAAGTATGATGAGTATGATGTTTCCCATGATGTTAAAGTCCATTCCATTCCATTCCATGTTGGCGAAGTGACTTGTCCTCCTACATCTTCTCTGCGTCTTCATCCAGGCCGCAGAGCGACGTCACGTCCCAGTGTCCCGATGTCAGGAAGCCCGGCGACATGGGAGAGGTCAGCGGCTACAGAGAGAAAGAGAATGAATGAATGAATGAATGAATGAATGAATGGTCTTTATTGTCATTAATACAGTACAGGTACCATACAACGACATTTAGGAGGGGGGGCTCCCCTGGTGCTAGGAAAAAAGACTAAAAACAAGAGAGCCAAGGATAAAACAAAAAAAGAGAAAAGAGCTGGTTGACATAAATAAAGGCTATGTACACTATCTACTATACTATACTACTATACTATACAATAAAACACTGTGCTGTACTCTATGCTATGCTATAAATATCCTAACTTTTCCTATATCTGAACCTTATGTACACGTGGGTTGTCATATTGCACATAATATTTGAGCACAGAAACAGAGCGCGCGTGGTGCACAAGACAGAGATGAAACAAAGCTAAAAGACAGAGAGAACGAGGGGAGAGAGAGATGGACAGGGAGAGATAGGAAAACGAGATGGATTGGAGGGGGGTAATTGTAGTTGTGAAGGGCAGACAGACGGATTGACAACAGGGAAATTAAATAACGCCAGATATTGATGAAATTATATATGAATTATTTATTTGAAATATCACGGTAACCTGAGCAGGCAGGGACAGCTATGTGTCGATACTCTTCTTCTCCCCCTTGGATGACAGGAAGAGTGACATAGAACACAGATCCATCTCTAGAGAAGAGGGGGGCCTCCTGGTGGCGAAAGGCAGCAATTCCCACAATTATCTGATGTCAAATTCCCATTTTACCACCTCACAAGCTGCGTTTCCATAAACCGTTCTGATTCGCATTTCGAGGTGATTCGCATTTCGAAATTCGCTTAACTTTCATGGAAACACAGAGAGGACATTGTGCCAAAACACAAGAGGGCTTCTTATTTGTGACAGCAGCAGGTGAAAGCGGGAACAAGTCGTCAACCAATCAAAATGTTTCTTGTATATGTTCTGTGTGGACCCCAGGAAGAGTAGCTGCTTTGCATAGCTAATGGGGATCCTAATAAATCAAATCAAATGTTCCGATTTTTGGTCGGTTGCCGACTTGTTCCCAATCTCACCAGCTGCTGTCACATTTGTGAATAATTGTTGTGTTTTATTGGGAGATTATTGGTCTTGTTTTTAGTGACAAGTAGGATTTTTTTTTTTTTACGTACCTGTGGCTGACCGATCCAGATATTCATGGGCACTACTGGAAAACACCTCACACACACACACACACACACACAAACACACAGTCAACATCAGGGTCAATGAGTTGTCCCACACACAACTTGACCTCTGGCCTGTGTCTGACCCCCGTGTCACTCAGACACACACTCAGACACACACTCAGACACACACTCAGACACACACTCAGACACACGCTCAGACACACGCTCAGACACACGCTCAGACACACGCTCAGACACACGCTCAGACACACACTCAGACACACACTCAGACACACACTCAGACACACACTCAGACACACACTCAGACACACACTCAGACACACACTCAGACACACATTCAGACACACACTCAGACACACACTCAGACACACATTCAGACACACATTCAGACACACACTCAGACATTTACATTTACATTTTTGGCATTTAGCAGATGCCTTATTCCAAAGCGACTTACAATCAATACATTTAAATGCTAAGCATGTGAATCATCAGTCCACCATTCGTTGCAGGAAGAGTAATCTAGCTCAGGCCCGGGGCCATTGATAGAAGGAAAAACCTTCTCCGATCACCTTCTTCTAAAACCTAGTTATTATTTTGTTTATACTGGAGAAACAGAGAAACAGTACAAGGGGGGCAATAGAAGTTCTTAGGGACACAGTAGAGGGGAAAGCGGGTGTCTTTAGGAGACGTAGTGCTGAGGGGCAGAAGATGTCTCAGGAGGAGCAGTTAAGGTGTAACCTGAAGAGATGGGTCTTCAGTCTACGACGGAAGATGGGTATTGACTCTGCCGTTCTGACAGCCGTGGGGAGCTCATTCCACCAGCGGGGAGCCAGTGTTGTGAAGAGACGTGATCGGGCAGCACGACTGCTGTGCAGAGGTGGTGGGGCCAGTCGGCCAGCCGAGGTGGAGGAGTGGAGTGAGCGGGCTGGAGTTTGGGGGGTTACCATTTCCTTCAGGTAGGCAGGGGCTGTCCCTTTAGCTGCCTGATATGCAAGCACCAGAGTCTTGAATCTGATGCGAGCTGCTATCGGGAGCCAGTGCAGGGTGCGAAGGAGAGGGGTGACATGAGAGTATTTGGGGAGGTTGAATACCAGCTGGGCAGCAGCGTTCTGGATGAGCTGCAGAGGTCTAATGGCGGAGGCTGGGAGCCCAGCCAGGAGTACGTTGCAGTAATCCAGACGAGGGATGACCAGTGCCTGGGTCAAGAGTTGCGCTGACTCTCTGGTAAGGAATGGTCGTATCCTTCTGATGTTGTAGAGGAAGAATCTGCAGGAGCGAGCCGTTGCTGCTATGTTCTCCGCACAGGATAGTCGGTTGTCCAGGATCACTCCAAGGTTCTTGGCTGTCAGGGAGGGGGTTACAGTAGAGTTCTCCACTGTGATAGAGAAGTCTTGGAGAGGGCAGGCTTTCCCGGGGATGAAGAGGAGCTCGGTCTTGTTAAGATTGAGCTTGAGATGGTGGTCAGCCATCCATGTTGAAATGTCAGCGAGACATGCAGAGATACGGGTTGCCACGTGTACATCAGACGGGGGGAAGGACAGGAAGAGTTGAGTGTCGTCTGCGTAGCTGTGGTAGGAGAGCCCATGTGAAGAGATTACCGAGCCAAGAGACTTGGTGTAGAGAGAGAAAAGTAGGGGCCCTAGGACAGAACCCTGGGGTACCCCAGTGGAGAGGGTTCGTGGAGAAGACTGCGATTCTCTCCAGGAAGAAAACCAGGAGTGTGCGGTGCCAGAGATGCCCAGACACACACTCAGACACACACTCAGACACACACTCAGCCCTGGAGCCTGGACCCTGGAGCCTGGAGTCTGGAGCCTGGAGCCTGGCATATGACTCAAGGAAGTTGGGAGTTTCGTCTGACTCAAGGAAGAGATTCAGAAATGTGTAAAATGTCTAGTATGCACAGCACAGGACTTCCTCATTCTGGGAGGGCACGGGAGCGCTACTGGAAAACACCTCACACACACACACGCACACACGCACACACACACACAGACGTGTCACATGACAGCTTCTCCTCAGAACGGAGAATAAGGACAGTGTTGCCAGGTTGGTCGTATTCCCGCCCAATTGGGCTACTTATGATCACACTGGGCGGCTTTTAGACTGTGGTTAGGCTGGAAAACAATCCCATCTGGCAGCACTGTTAGGAAAGCGAGATGCTCCCTTAAAAAAAAAGAGTGCATGTTACGAGCCATTCGAAAGACTGAAAAGGTGAACAAGCTTGTTTATCTGGCAAAAAAAACTAGAATAGCCTTACGGACTAAATAGACTAGTCTTGATACAACTTTTATGCACACTGTGAAAGCTACAGTCTAGGATACAATACGAATTGTTTTTGGTAGTGCATATGCCCGAAGAAGGTCTATGAAAGACCGAAATCTCACGCAATAACATCGGATGAAGGATCATATGGAAGGAGATTAACTAAATGACCATCGGAGATAAATCACAGAACCTGTCAACATATTACTACTTCTGGACCCGCAGCCAAAGCCAATCACAGAAGCCAGGTAGGCTACCTGTGTATGCGCATTAAGCAGTGTATTAATGGATGGTATACGGTTTGCATATTCACTTATATTTATGAAACTATGAAGTAGTCTAGTTGTGTTAATGTATTGTAATAGTATAATAGGGCTTCATTATTTGAAATTGGCGGCTCAACAATGCCATTTTGAATCCCGGTTGACCGAAAGCTGTTGGCTTTGAGTGTTCCTGCGTAAATCCTGTTGAGATGCAGGTGAATGTTGGCTGTGTCTTAGGTATATGCTGTTTTTATGTGCGCGGTAAAATGTTGTGTGTGTGCGCTGGGGAGGAGGGGGGGGGGGCTTTCTACAAGTCCAGGCCCAGGGGCCCATTTTTTCATAATCTGTCTATGTATATTATGGTCCCAGTGGGAATCGAACCCACAACATAGTGCTGGTTGGACTTTGCCCACCTGTGAACAGAGTCCAGTCGTGGCCTCACACACAGAGAGCACGGAGTGGTTCTGGACCCACGTGACCCTCACCCACGTAACCATGGAGATGTAATGACCCCTGGATACACAGGAAACAGACAGAGGTCAAAGAGCTCATGCAAGGAGGAACTAACCTGGCTGAGCCACATTATTAATAATAATAATAATAATAATAATAATAATTGAATAATAATTAAAATTGCCTCAAGGACACTGTACAGAAAAAATATATATATACTGTATATATATATTGATGGAAGGTACCCATAAACATTTTAAAGCACTTTGAGTTAATAACAGAGCTACTATATAATACTGTAGAAATACATATTGTGAAATATGATAATATTTAATTATCATATTATATTATATAATCTATAATGTTATAAAAGCAGGTCATAAACCTGTTCTTCAAGGAGACGGGTGGGGTCATTCTCAGAGTGTGCGCTGGACTGAAGACGTTTACCACGTAGAGAGAAGCAGCTGGGATGTTAGCTCCTGCCTGCGTGGGATCGCACATCGAAACATGAAGATCAAATCATCGCAAATAAATCCTTCACCTCAAATTCAACATAATGATGTTAAACCCCCAATAGTATTCCATCCTCAGCATTTGTAAAGGCAAACAGCAGAGATTAGAGAAAGCCTACTGTAGACAATTCGTGATGTTAGAATTATAAGGTTCTATCTCCATTTTTGTCAAAATGTTGTTTTTTACATAATCTGATCCAATAGGCTGTGTGGTGTTATTTTTAAATTTTTGACATTTTTGAGTTAGTAATTCATAAAATACAAAGGTTCCATCTCACAAAACATAATGGAATGTAAAAACGTTGACGCTCAGTAGCTCTGAACTACCCTAAACGGAGATAGAACCTTATAATTCTAAGCTCACGAATTGACTATCATCCCCAAGCACACCCCATGCATATCATCCCCAAATACCCCAGGACTACCTAAACCTTAAGCTCACAGCCACTGCATCGTTATTGCGTAGTTCACCTTTGGGTACGGGTAGAATGTTCCGGAAGGGTAGGGTCCTCCCGTGAGACGAAGGATCTCCACAAAGGGCGTAGCCGTGTTGTTGATGGACAGGTACGCCAGGCGGACGCCGTCTCCAGACCACCAGTAGGCAGGGTAAGCACGGAGGATCTCCTCTGCCATCAGAGGAGAGGGTAGTCAGGGTACAGAACAGGTGACAATGGGTTAACCACCCCTATGACATGTACTGTATCCATTCTCAGTGCAGAAGAGGATTTTTCCACAAGGGAACTTCACTTTCTAAGTCAGGCACAACAATATATCAATATTGGGTAGTAGTAGCAGCAGCAGCAGGAGAGAAAAGAAGAGTAGAGAAGTACTCTCTCTCTCTCACCCTCATACGTCCAGTCTGACAGGCCGTTGACGACAGACCCGCTGCCAGTGAAGGTGAGATGCACTGGGCTGCTGTACACACCTGGCTGGTAGTAGATGTTGTTGTGAAAGATGTAGATCTGCCACGGTAACAAACAACAAACGCCTATGAAGTCACTGGAAACACACACACACACACACACTGTACACATATGTGACCCCCTGACACACTGTACACATATGTGACCCCCTGACTCCTCAGGGCTTTACCAGTTGATTTCCATGCGGACCCCAGGCGGCGTGCTGCAGCGCAGATGGCTTCACCTTGTGTGGATTTAGCTCAAGGAAACCCCTGGGAAGCAAAGGGAGGAACACGAACACGCAAACACGAACAGGCAAACGCACACATGCACACACACACACACACATACACACACACACACATGCAAACACAGACACACACACACACATGTGCAAACGAAGACACACATACAAGCACGCACACATGCACACACACAAACGCAGACACACACACATGCAGACATACACATGAGCACACAGACAGACACACACGCATGACCTGTTATGCATAGTAATTTGTATTTGCTTTTTGGACCGATTGCACACTATGGTAATGAATTACACATGAACTGTATCATAAGTCCTACCCAGTCCCCACACTGTAAATGGCATAGGAGGCTGAAAAGGATTTTGAGAACACCTGTCAAGGGCAGAGGAAAGTAAAATCAAATCAAATCAATTCCAACAGACTTGAAATCCTGGAATTACCCTCCAATAAGTTTGCCAGTTCAGACCTTTCAGCAATGGTAAGCATTTTGGAGTGATATTGTGCACATCCAACCAGGTCTTCATTAAACATGTATACTTTAGGAGCATAACAATTGCATCAGAATGAAATCTTGAGTATGGATATAGTATATCATGATTCATGTTTCTTGTTTTCCTAAACAAATACACTGCTAACTTTACTCACCGGATCGATGTTGTACGCCAGCAGAATATATTTTTGGTCAGGTGACACCTGAAACGTTGTGTCCTTCAGATTCTACGAAAAGACATACATAATGTAAATGCACATAAACGCAGCAGGGAGTGATTTTCTTTCAAACACAACTTGACATTGATTGGACCGTGGATATGGAAGATGAAGTACGTCCACCGACCGCAAAGCAAAATCAGTGAGTCAATCAATCAATCACCCAGCGCTCCTGTTGTGTGCGCTTGTCTCACTCACGAGCACACTGCCGTCCAGCAGAGAGATGGTGAGGTTCTCCTTCAGGCTGTGTTCGAGGATATGTCCCTCCCTAGTGCGGAAGGCCACCTCGTCATCTGAAGGTGGGAGACAGAAACTAGTGGTGAGACAGGAAGTACAGTATGTGTCGCAGTTAAGACCATTAGATTTTTCCTCACACGTGTGTTTTATTTCGAGATGTATCTATCCACTAAGCAATAAGAGTAAGATATAGATGCATATCTGATCATACCTGTCAACCCTCCCGTTTTTCCCGGGATTCTCCCGTATTTTACCTTTCGTTCCCGCTGTGCTCCCGTTTAAATATTTTCCCGTAAATCTCCCGAATTTTTTACCTATAATATAATATAATTTAACACTTAATTGTTAGACGTTGGCGCATGCGCACAATCGTTATATCTATGTCGGAGTTGACTTGTTTCCTCTCGTTTCTTGGGCTGCGTTCGTAATTTTGCTCTGAGAGCGCCGGAACGCACACTAGGTGCAACGTAATTAAGGGACCAAGTAATTTGATTGGACAAGAGGCATTCCATGAATGGTGATCAGATTTCCAGAGCGTATTTACGAACGCAGCCTCGGTTATCTCCGTTTTGAAATGATCGCTGGTAGCATTGCGCCGCTTTTCCCATTGACATCATGGTGTCAAGTAATGTATAATGTGCTGAATTGATATGCCCTTTTGTGTTTTCATGTGTATATGCAGGCAGGGCTGGACTGGCCATCTGGCATACCGGGCATTTGCCCGGTGGGCCGCGGTAGTTTTGGGCCGAGCCGACCGGCAAAATAAAAAATAAAATTAAAAATATATTTTTATTTTTTATTTTATTTTTTAACCAGCCGGCCCGGCCAAAAGCTACCATCGAACGGCCCATAAATCGAAAGCTACCATTGAACGGCCCATAAATCAGGGACAGCGGCCCATTGGTCACTTTTCGATACAGACACTGGGCTGGCCCAATCAACAGAGAGAAGGGGGGTGGGGGGGGTCAGGGGTCACGCACGCACGCAGCACCAGACCTCCGTCTCAGTTTCGCGGTAGTTTTGGGCCGAGCCGGCCGGCAAAATAAATTTAGTTAGCCTGGATAGTTACTAGATAGATACTGAGAGAGATGGAGCGCAAAAGCACACTAAAACGGAAGGGAGGCTGGGAAAAACAAAAAGAAACTCGAGGCAGATGCTGCCAAATGTGTAAACATTAGGGACATGTTTGCTGCACCCTCAAGTTTACCACAGCAGCAACAGCAACAGGTTGAAGAGGAGGCTAGCAGGGAGGAGCGGGAGCAGGGTACAGATACAGAGGATAGAGAGGATACAGAAGAAGCGGGGCCGAGTCAGCCTGTAACCGTTGACCCGGTAAGGAAAATATAGGTAGCTGTTAGGGGTGTAACGGATCGCCCCCCACCGTTCGGCACGCATGTGTACCGCGGATCAATTGCAAAATGTAACCAAGTAATAATATTACTTAATATTAGTTAATATCCCTTGTAAATCACAATGTAGAGTTGCCATGAAAAGATAGACGCGACAGTTGCGTGCTTTGTTTTACTCTAAAGCGCAATGATAGGTTGATAATGAAAAAAAAAAATCTAGAACAACAAGGCTGCGTTCGTAAATTCGCTGTGGAATCTGATCACTGAGTACACTGGTCTACTTGCACTGGTACCATTGCTTACTGTATGTAGTCGTCTTTGTAGTGGTTTGGGGGAATACTACAGTTTGTCATATGACTGTACAGCACAGTATATAAGACAAGTATATAAGGCAAGTCTTTTTGTGCTGGTGGGTGTGGGCCGACCGATTGGGGTGGGCCTGTCTGGGCCAAAAATGCCAGGGCCTAATTTTTGTCCCAGTCCAGCCCTGTATGCAGGGATGTTCAAAGTATTTTACTTTCAACCAGGTATCTGATTCTGATCACCTGTAGTCACTTACTTAATCATAGGAACTAGTTAACCCAATTCTTGTTGCACTGAAGCAGGTGGTTGATTGACTGTGTCCCCTTGTCTAAATGTAAGGGGTATCCTATGGTTGTCTAGTGGTGATGTTAGGACTGACTGTGTGTACCCTTGTCTAAATGTAAGAGGTATCCTATGGTTGTCTATTGGTGGTGTTAGGACTGACTGTGTGTACCCTTGTCTAAATGTAAGAGGTATCCTATGGTTGTCTAGTGGTGATGTTAGGACTGACTGTGTGTACCCTTGTCTAAATGTAAGAGGTATCCTATGGTTGTCTATTGGTGATGTTAGGACTGACTGTGTGTGTACCCTTGTCTAAATGGAAGAGGTATCCTATGGTTGTCTAGTGGTGATGTTAGGACTGACTGTGTGTACCCTTGTCTAAATGTAAGAGGTATCCTATGGTTGTCTAGTGGTGATGTTAGGACTGACTGTGTGTACCCTTGTCTAAATGTAAGCGGTATCCTATGGTTGTCTAGTGGTGATGTTAGGATTGACTGTGTGTACCCTTGTCTAAATGTAAGGGGTCTCCTATGGTTGTCTAGTGGTGATGTTAGGACTGACTGTGTGTTGTCTAAATGTAAGAGGTATCCTATGGTTGTCTAGTGGTGATGTTAGGATTGACTGTGTCTACCCTTGTCTAAATGTAAGGGGTATGGTTTGTGGACAGTGGGGGGGGGGGGAGGACGGCCCGGGGGCGTGCGGGGGATATCCCTTATTTTCCCTTATTTTGGGGGAAATATCCCTTATTTTCAAATCCCAATGTTGACAGGTATGTATCTGATGCGTGTATTAATAGAGAACTATAATATACACTCACCGGACACTTCATTAGGTACACCTTTTCAACTGCTTGTTAACCAAAGTGTACCTACTGAAGTGTCCGGTGAGTGTATAAATGAACCGTACATAATTCCAAACTCATGTCAGGTAATGATTTGTGATTAGTTGATGAGCTGAGCTCTGCGTGTGAGCGGCAGCGTTATAAAACTAATCATGTTAATCAAATAACATGGACCGCCTGTGAAGCAACCAGATGCCGCTAGGTGGGTAGCCTCTCAAACAAACAGCAAACACTCAAGGCTTGATGAATGTTTCATAGATATAAATACAGTATATCACACAATGGCTCTTCTTTTTCTTCTTCAGTTTTTTCTTTTTTGAGAGCATACAATTGTGAACATAGCATTTATAAAAAGTAAAAGGGTACATATACCCTCTATAGAAAATAATTCATGAAAGATGATGACAAATCGACATAATACTAAACACCAAAACAGCTTACAAAGACTGACAAAACTAAAATAACACAACCATAAACAGACATAAATAAAAACTGCAAAAAACAAACAAACATCAATCAGGTAATCGAACACAATGGCTCTTCTTACCATTGAGCCAGGTCACGTGGATGTCATGAACTTTGAACTCCTCTTTCTCAAGGTCCTCCAGGGTGAGACGAGATCGCTGGAGGAGAAGAGACTCATCTGTAACAAACACAGAGAGAGAGAGAGAGAGAGAGAGAGAGAGAGAGAGAGAGAGAGAGAGAGAGAGAGAGAGAGAGAGAGAGAGAGATGATGATTATATTGCTTAGGTTGTGGGTTCGATTCCGGATGGAACCATATATGCTGTACTGACAAATGTATGCACTCACTGCAATATAAGTCGCTTTGGATAAAAGCTTCAGCTAAACGGCATATGTATATATATATATATATATATAAACAAAGATGTATAATTTTGGGACACTGTGGCAAGCTCCTCCTTGTGATCTTCTTTCTGACTTACCGGGAGTGAGTAGGAAGACAGAGAGGATGAACACAGATATGACCATCAGGATTACCATCAATGCTATCCCAATACCTTTCCAGTTATATGGGGGACCACTGTAGACCACGTCATTCTGAAAGGAAAAAACACATACAAACACAGTAGCATTGTCAGGTAGACCAATACTGACCAAAACAGACTAAGAGCTGATTTTAACTTTAAGTGAGTTAAAGTGAACTTTGAATAAAATAAGTTTAGTTGCATTCCTAATTGATAAGAAGTGTGTTTAATTGGGTCATTAACACCACAACAGACTAAATAAATCACAAAGGACTTGTACAAAGCTATCTGTGACACCCCATTAAGTGTAGTTAAAATTAGAACCACTGTTGGGTAGCATCCATGTCAATTAATGTGATCAGACGCTTCATTGAATAACCCTGAGACCCACTGTGGTTTTATCATTATAATTGTGCCTTAGATAATGGCCGTCAGAGTGGATAAGAAGGGCGTGACATATCAGATGTCCCTTGTGAGAGAGAAAGTACATTCTCTCTAATTAAGACACAGTTACTGTATGTGCTATAGTGATGGAGCTTGAAAGTTTAAACAATTATAACAAGAGATATATGCCGTGCCATTCTAAAATTATGTGAACTATACTAGCATTAAGATGGACTGAATTCAACTTATTTTGGGGGGCATTTTAGCTCATTCTAAGAGCGTCATAGCAAGAGTCTGAATACTTATTATGTGGATGCGGTATTTCTGTATTTCAATTTTAATACATTTACCGAAATTTCAAAAAACTTGTTTTCACTTTGTCTTTATGAGGTATTGTGTGTGGAGTGATGGCAAATTCTTTTAATTTAATCAATTTTAAATTGAGTCTATATAACACAAATATTTTTTTACAAATAACAAAACAAGTTGGAAACTTGGTTGGTTCTCTGACAAGATGCATTACAGTGGGAAACTTTAGGTCGATAGATAAAAACATCAAAGAAAATGTTTAGATGCAAGTTACAGTTGTCTGCGGGTGTATGAATGAATGAATGAATGATGAATGAATGAATGGACTTTATTGTCATTGCTACAGTACAGGTACCAAACAACGAAATTTAGGAGGGGTGGCTCCCCTGGTGTTAGGAAAGGAAAAAAAATAAAACTTGAAAAAAAAAATCACAAGAAGGTAAGGAGCTGGTTTACATAAATAAAGGCTATGTACACT
>NC_137691.1:6769748-6774748 GCF_963989245.1 Nansenia antarctica | reverse complement strand
GTAAGGACCCATATTGGCATGATGGAGGAGGACCCCATCCTGTGTAACGGCAGCGCAAAGGGTGATGTTACTACCCCCACGTTGCCCTGGGACATTGATTATAGCCCTGTGGCCAATGATTTTTCTGCCTCTCCTTCTTGCTTTTGCTTTTTTTTTAACCCTGGGATTTCCTCAGCATCCATCTGTAAAACTCTGAAATACAGTGAAAGACAAGATTGTGTAGTTCAGCATAGATCTAGTATACAGTAAATTGACATTACCTTCACATAACAAGGTTACGTGTTCAGAATGCAACATCACAGTGCTAAAGCAAACAATTACATACCTCCACATACTCATGCCGGAGCTGTTTGAAAAGGCACTCGATAAAGTTGTTTAATTTGAACCTGATATCTTTTCAGGATGCGTGCCAGTGTCGACTAAAGAGACCTAATGGACATTATTGAAAATGTCACGGTCACCGATAACGTTGCAAGGAGTGTTTAGTGTTTTGCAAATCACTGTGTGTATTGTTTTGCAAAAAGTGTGACGCTGACATTGTGCTTATAGTGGTGCAAATCTCAGCCAATGTTTTTTTTCTCCTTGAGTTTAAGGTTTTAATAATTGCGTAATACTTTGGATTTTAGTGTTTATAATGCAATCGAAAAAAACGGTAACCATGGGATTTATGGGCAGCTCCTCCTCGTTGAAAAAGTGGCTTTAGCTCACACTGATTGTGCCCCAATTAAGATCTGTGCCTATGTCTGCGAGAGGGAGCACCTGGTGCTTGGCAGGAAGGGAGAGGGTGCCGCAGTCCACAGGTATTAATACCACATGAATCAAGAAGTGCCACTGTGTCCCCAAACTCCCCTGTAGAGCTCTGGACCCTGGATGCCAACAACCAAAGGTCACAGGTTTGGAGTGGCAGGTTGTGCACCCCGTCTGTGCTGAGGCGGATGTCAGTGTTGGATGAGGCAGCTTCCTCAAACCCAGATCATGGCTCAGGTTTGGTGCCAGCCACCCCTCCCTCCCACCACCCCCCACCACCACCCTACACTCGCACACACACACGCACGCATGCATGCACGCAAGCACACACTCAAGCATGCACGCACACATACACAGTTCAAGTTTGGTGCCAGCCATCCTCCACCCCCCCCCCTACACTCGCATGCACACACGCATGCACGCACGCAACGCCCACACATACTCAAGCATGCACGCACACACACTCAGACTCAGATTCATTCATAATAGACATGAACACTCACTAAAACATGAACACTGGAACCCAAAATACTATAAGGAGAGTAGTGCATGCAGTAGAGAAAGTAGTGTGGTGGTTGTAGCCGCGGTAGAAGAGGAGGCCATTCAGCCGCTGAACATAGCAGGGCACTTCTTTTAACGCCCCGCAGCGAGAAGAGACGGTAATCCATGTTCATGTTCTTCCTTCTATGTCTGCTCTGCACCACATGCATGTTGCATGAGGTAGAAGAAAGAAAGAGCGATGTTTACAGAGATTCTGCATTGGAGAAGTGTCTGTCTACTACTCTCACGTACAGATCAACCAGGTCCATCAGCTTCTTTTAATTGTTTTGAACTTGTTTTCGCTTCAGTGGAAGAAGTACAGATGGAGAGGATATGAATCAACATCTGGGGGAATCCAATCCGATTGCCATTGAAATAGAGTCTTTAATAATTAAGATCACTCTGAAATTAAATTATTCAGTGTTGTGTGGTGTTGTTGTGTCTTATTGGGACCAGTATTTTGTCGTTGCCTTATGGGTATTATCATAAACATATAAGTAGGTTTTACTCTAACCGGTCTTGATCCAATGAGGCCCTTGCGTCTACATCATTATTTCAGCGAGTGTGTGCTGGTAGTGAAATGAGGTCATGGTGTTATCCAGCGTGGGAGCCCAAGATCAATCACTTCCTCTCTCCGAGGAGGAATAACCAGGGTGTAGATGGAGGGCAAGGGAGGGGAGGAAGGGGAGGAAAAGGGCATTGTATTATTTGAAAAATGGTTTATTGACCAAGGAGACCAACATAATATGAATCCAGCAAGCAAGCAAGCAAGCAGCACTCCTATATCAGGGTATCTCCTGTGTTCCTATTATGAAAATATGGAGAGATAAGAGCTGTAAGTATTACAGAGGTCCGGAGTAATATCTTAGCATCTAAGAGGAGTAGAAGCCCATGAGCTCCCCGCCACACTGCAGCTAATTAATAAATAAATAGAGTAGGCAGAGAATATGATAGCACAGAAAATAGCATGCATACACAGAGAGAGTGCAGGTCACGAGAGAGTGTTGTGAACTAGTCTAGCCTCTACAACTCACAGGGGATTACAGCGTGCAGGCGCTGTCCTATTGAGCTAGCGTAAATAATTCAACGGACTGTAGCTTCGGTATGTATGCCATGTCAATGCCATGGATCGGAGACTTAATGGTTGCACCTGCGTGGTGGTTTGGCTTCCCTAACAGTTAGAGCTATTATTTATCCAGGTATGGATTTTGAATTGGCTCCGGTTAAAAGGTACTTATATTTCGATTTCATGTTGTTGTGCTGAAGCCACAGAGGCGTGTGTGTGGAGAGTCGGTGTGAATGCTTGGTTATTTATGCTGAATTATCGCTGAGCAGGTGGGAAATGCGCTGTCAAGGTAGTTTTTTTCTGCCCACTAATGCCACATGCTTTGAAAAAAAAAAAAAAAAAAAGTAAAATGATATCATGAGTTGTGATGACAATGACAAATGTTGCAAAAGTGATGACAAAGGGAAATGCTGAAATGTCAGAGTGTGGAGCAGACATCTAATGCAAAGTGTACTGTAGGCATACTTAAGTGCTGTAGTGTACCGTAGGCATACTTAAGCATCTGAATCATTATCAACACCAGAGTGGATCGGATGAAGTCCTCAGAAAGCCAGAATGAGACGGGGGTTTCAGGGTGTGTCATTGTGAGATCATCAGCACATCTCAAAGAGCGTTGGAGAGAATAAACAGCTCTGAGCATTCACAGAATACCCCTTTTCAACCAGGTTCTGAGAACGTAAAGACCCTGATGACCGCTAAATTCGCTCCAATTTCCAGGAAGATATTGTTGTTTAAAAAAAAAAAAGAGAAAAAGAGCCAGTTAAGCCCTGAGGGTATCTTGGGGAAGAAAGCAATAGGACAATTGAAAAAAAAAATGCCTGAAGCTCGCCCGTCTCAGAGGTAAATTGAATAATAAGCCTTTCTGGTGGAAGACGAGAGAGAGAGTGAGGGAAGAGATGGAGAAAAGGGGGTGTGGGGAGGGGTGGGGAGGGGTGGAGGTACACCCAAATTGACTGATTCCAGAAATCTAATTTTCGGCCTGTGGCTGCCTGGCAAATGCTGCTCTGACATTTCATCCGTGATTGTGTTAAATTTCTCCTCTGCTAAACTGCACCAGACAGAGGTTAACAAGGCAAGGCCCATAGACATTGACAAGCCTGTGGAGTGGATGTGAATTGTGACAGTTTTATTGCCCTTTGAAAAGCCTGCATGCTCAATAAGAGAATAAGAATTTCCCAGCACGTTTACATGTACAGTGCCCTCCACAACTATTGACACCCCTGGTAAAAAAAAAGAGTAAAAAGGGTTATAAAAAATTCACCTTTCGGTCACACTGATTTTTTTTTTTTTAAACATTATGCCAATAATTGTGGAGGGCACTGTATATGGAGTCAGGTTACACTTAGTAACCATAGTTACTATGATGCAGTAGCATTGTTACAAAGTAAGGCTATGTACGGCACATATTGTAGTGTACCAAAAATCTTATGTAGATTCATGTTTACATCGTAAATTGTCCTAAATCCTAACCTTAATTCAAGAAGGCTATAAAGGAAGCAGTACTTACCATACCATTTCCTTTAAAAACATGCAATGCTTCAGACGATGGAAAATGCCCGAATTGGATTTCGGCCACAAGTATTGTTACTAGATGGCTCTCTTTTAGGTTCTCTGGTGATACTTCAATGAACAATCTATTTGATGGGGGCTGGGGTGTGAAGATGAGACTTTCATGTTATTGATTACCATTAACGTTATTGATTAAAACGAAGCCTGGTATGTTCCACTCTTGTTACAGTCTGACACATATCGGAATTATCAGAGGACTACACTTCCCATAACCAGCTGAATCCCAGATAGATTAACACGATCAATAGTCTCCCTGAACCTGAGGTCAAGCCAAGTCATCATATGAACAGTATATACCATTAGCCAAAATCCCTCTCTCCAAGGTGACCCTCCATGACATGTGACCGACAGTGGGGTGCACAAATGTGGGCACCCCTGGCTTACAATGTCTGTTACAATTAATCTCCAAGTGATTGAAAGCAAACCTGAACACTAAATGCTACAAGGTTAAACATGACACCTTTCTGCAAATGTTGAAGCAAGGTTTCTTTTTATTTTCATTTTTAAGAGTTTTTAAATGATAAAAAAGGAAAAGGGCCCTGTGCAAAAAGAACCCACACATCACTGCAAAAGAGCGGCAAAAAAGAGTAGCAGACACCGGTCTAGTATAAATAGAAAAAATATTTTCTTTTCCTTGTTTTACTATTTTGAAACTGTAAAAAGTAAAATTAATCTTGCTTTAAAATGTGATTAATTTTGTACCATTTAGAGGTTAGGTTTGCTTCTTTTCACTTAAAGGCATTTTGACTAGGGGTGCCCAAATGTTTGCACCACACTGTATCCCCAATGGTCATGTGATATCCTAAGACATGTGTATAGGAATATTAACAACAACAACAACAACAACAACAACAACAAAATACCAAAAGAAAACCTCAAATCATCTCATACAACTCTACATGACAGTCAACTACGGCAGAAATAATATATGATAGAAACCTTTTCAAGAAAGAGAGAGAGAAATTCATCAGAATTTCGCTGTGGAAGTCAAGTCTTCCTTTATGAACTCTATCCCTGCGGAAGATTCTGAATTGGTGTGAAACTGCTCAGGAACAAAAAGATCACCTTGCGGGTGGCT
>NC_137691.1:6657248-6764748 GCF_963989245.1 Nansenia antarctica | reverse complement strand
CATACACTCAGCCAAGGAAAAGGAAAAAGATCAAGTTTAGTTCACCTAATTGGGAATACAGGTATGGTGCAGGAAAAGCTAGGAGAAACTTGTGGGTGAATCCAATTGCTCACAAATTCATTTTTCATGATATGAAGGAGATTCCAGACTGTCATTCAGGGTATTGAAATGTAACAAATTTATTTATTTTGCTCTGGATTAATTTAAGTAGAATTAGACCTAGTCCTGGTTTAAATTAAACTCTGTCCTAAAGAAACCGCAGCCCTGGGTTGAGCTTTGGACTTCTGCTGCTTGGTGCTCTGGAAGAAAACTCCAGTAGTACGTAGGTGAAATAACAGAAAACCTGAGGGGAACTCTATCAGACAGAGAGCATCGCTTTGTAGTTTTTCTCTCTGAGTCAGGTAGACTCACTTCACACCTGAAGTGAGTCGCAGCACCTGCAGAAGGACTACGCTGCCTTCACATTGATGAAGAAGCTCAATGCAACACTGAGAGCAAAACCGAGCGTGTTAACCAACACATTTTCCCACAAATCAATCTACAGGACTTCATCACTGATAGTAGAGGCAATTACATCAGTCAGTCTATGCAATTGTCCAATAGATTGGCTCTGATCGGTATGGTAACTGCTGGTTTAGGCTCATAGATGTAGTCATTTATAGAGATGCTTGCTTTGCTTGTTCAACTTACAAACCTGTTTAATGGTGAAGTGAAGTGAAGTGAAACTTTATTTATATAGTGCCTTTCGTACACGGATGCAACTCAAAGCGCTTTACAATGATTGAAAAACAAGATTACATACAGAGATGGTGACAAACGACGGGGTAGCTTGTGTTTAAATGGCTGAATAGGGGAGTGGGGGAGTGGGGGAGTGGGGCAGCCAGTTCAGAGAGGGGGTGTATCACTGCAATGGGAAGCTGGAGCTCTGGGCATGCAGGGAGAGATAAAGATGGGTGTTAACTAGCATGGCGTGCTAACTAGCATAGTGCTGACAGTGCTTCTTTTCAACTCCCAAATTGCCACAAGCATGAAGGGATTATTGTTTCCTGTTAACACTTTGCAGAGGGTTTGCATAGAAAGTAAAAAAGAAAAAAGAAAAAACGACACTATGGGAGAATGGGATGATAAAGCCAATTCTGTAGCAGCTCTCTGAAGATAAAGTGCACTTTGGTGAAGAGAGACTTCAACAAAGAGACACATTTTTTTTAATGCATTGTGATCTGAGCACTTAACTGTTACCTAACTGTTACAGCATGTTTAGGTCTGCACTGAAAAAAGTCAGCTCAAAAACAAGAAAACAAAAGCAAATAAAATGGGGGAAATGTTCCTTAAAATTAGCTAAATGATCTGCCAACAGAACAGGAAAATTTCACTAGCCAAGATTTTCTTAAAACAACTAAAAGATTTATTAAAACTAGTGCAGACAAAAAATAAGCATATATTGCCTTGATCTAAGATATTTAGATGTACTTTTTGCAATGTGCAGTCTCTGTAAACCTGTAGTGTATGCCTTGTGACAGCTTAAACTTCAGATCATTCTTTTAACATTTGACTTATTCCACATTGGTCAATGAAATGCAATTAGGTTTTCGTTGGAGATTTCTTTTTGATGTTGCAGGAAGCACTTTGGGTATTTACGATCGGCATATAAGTGCATTAACCGGCTGTAACAGAATTTGTTTGTGCACGTGAAAGCTCTCGAGAAGCAATAGAGGTGCATCTGTAGTCTGCCGATCAATAAGAGCCTATTCAATTGTATCATCATGAGATGAGTGACAATATGACAGGTGAGCAGCCATTGGTCTGTTCAGATGTTGGGGTAGTATGCCTCTACAGTCCTCCAGGCGCTGGCAGATCCACACTGGGCCTTCATCCACCCTCATCCACCGTCATCCACCCTCATCCTCCCTCACCCACCCTCATCCACCCTCATCCACCCTCATCCACCCTCATCCCCCCTCATCCTCCCTCACCCACCTTCATCCAGCCTCATCCACCTTCATCCACCCTCATCCACCCTCATCCACCGTCATCCACCCTCACCCACCTTCATCCACCCTCATCCACCCTCATCCCCCCTCACCCACCTTCATCCAGCCTCATCCACCCTCATCCACCCTCATCCCCCCTCATCCTCCCTCACCCACCTTCATCCAGCCTCATCCACCTTCATCCACCCTCATCCACCCTCATCCACCGTCATCCACCCTCATCCCCCCTCATCCTCCCTCACCCACCTTCATCCACCCTCATCCACAAGATCCTCAGTTCAGTATTTGCTTAAGAAGGATTTTACCAACCAAAGCTACTTTTACAGATCCGCCGTCAAACTTCAGTATACTCCTGAACCTCCCTGCCAGCAGTGGTAGAAGGAGTACTGAAATATCCTACTCAAGTAGAAGTACTGTTACTTCAGTGGAACCTTTACTTACTCAAGTAAAAGTAACTTTTCATGTCAACGAAACAACTTATGTGAGAATAAAAAAGTAGCTGGATAAAAGGTATTCCAGTAAAAGTCATTTGGGTTACTTTAAAAAATAAAAACGTTACCTTGATTATTATTATTTCATCATCATCAAAGTAATTATTATAACTGATCATTGTTCAGATTTTTTGCACAGTTTTATTTGATTGGCCTGTTTAGGCACAGTACTCGTTATTGAATATGACTGGCACACTGAGAGCAGTTTTGCTATTTTCTTTTGGCAAAAAAACGCCCTGCCATCGCCAAATGTTGGTATGATTCTGCTTTGAATATAATTGCACTCTGTAATGGATGATTTTTAAAAAAAGAAAAAAAGAGAGAAGTTCAATACCTTATTCAAAACATACCTAAGTAAAAAGAAATTACACAAAAAAATGCTGAAAATGCTGGTAAAAACACTCAAAATGCTGAGGGGGGATCTGGCACCACGTGACAAATGACTTTATCAAAAGCACCATGAGAATTAATTTGCATTGATTCATTGATTCATTTGAAAGTCAGCCATGCAAAGTGTCCTTGTGTTGATTGGATGTTGGCCGACTGATTAATAAATGAAGAAGGCAGAGAGGAAATAGAGTCAGCCATGGCAACTCTGCTGGGCTGGGACCTGACCCTGTCTATCTTAGCACTGAATCAAGTTACTCTGAAATTATTTGGGCATGAAATAATGTAATCAGGGGAGATTACCTTTTATTGGTGTTTGGCAAGAAAATGCTAGCGGTTATCTGTGGGTGACTGTGGCTAGATAAATACAACCAATGAGTGGATTGCACTGCGGTGTGTCCTTCCCTATATCCTGCTTTCAAAGTAAGAATCATAATGTTTATTTGTATAGTTCACTATAAAAGCTTTTACGGTTCTATTTTGGACCATGCCTGGAATATGTTAGATACTATGTACTGTTAGATAATGCTAGAGTGGGGTTAGAGTGGGGTTTGTAAATAGCATGAGGCGCATTAGCTCTCAAGGGGGAATTCTGTACAATCCCAGGATTACAGGTCCGCACAAGATGGGGTGTATTGTGTGATTGGAGAGTATGGGGCATTCATCAGGTATTAGAGGGGGTTCATTTCCAGCTTTGTGAGGGAGAGACAAGGATAGCCCAGAGTGATACAGGTCCTCCTTGGTTTCCTTCCACATGCTTTCATTCTCAAACAGTCTCTAACAGAATAACTAACAGGTTTTCCAAAATGTGGACCCTCTGGAAACCCTTTGTTTCCATTTATAACAGTCCAGGGTTCAGATTTAGGGATATTTGCTCGGCCAAGCATTCCTATTGGCTACCTCTCTGCGGCTTTCATCCAGACTGACTGGTTACGTCCATCAAGACCTGCAAGCCTGGCCTTTCTCCCTCTTATCTCCCTCTCACACTCCCTCGTCTGCAGCCCTACAAATACTAATCTACCCCAATTTCACACACACACACACACACACATGCACGCGCACACACACACACACACACACACACGCACACACACACGCACACACACACACACACACACACACACAAAGTGGCATGTTGTGTGATTCTCTCTGCGTTATCTGAGGAGGCCACACTTAGCTGTTGTGTGTGCCTTCATCATGCTCATCATTGTTTATGTGCTGGGAGACAGTGCTGTGGGCTTTTCACATAATGAGCGGTGTTTGTTAAAAGGTTCCAGTGTGCGTTCCCTGGCCGCATCCCCCTGACTAAGCTTGTTTGGCCCTGAGGGTGTTGAAGATGGGCGACATGTTAATAGTGTGTTCACGGTGCTGTGAGATTCCCAAAGCACATTTAATTAGGACGCTGGTCAACAGCTCAGCGTTTTCGTTTTTTTTTGTGTCTCACATCCTTGTCCTCTGGGTGGCACAAGCTATTATTTGGTTAATTAATTGCTGAAATCCAACTTCACCCTCTTTTTGGCACTGGTACTGTACAAGCCTAGAGCAACTATCACTTGTCTCACAATTCCCATGATAAGCCCATCAAATTCTACACAATTAAAAAATCCCCAGAATTTTGACCATTTAGCAGACGCTTTTATCCAAAGCCACTTACAATTAGAGATTACAGGAACAGTCTCCCTGAAGTAACTTTGGGCTAAGCGCCTTTACTCAAGGGCACACTAGTGGTGGCGTTCCCAGGTGGGATTTGAACACATGACCTTCTGGTCTTCTGACCTTCTGATCACTAGTCTAACTCACTATCCACTAGTCCACCACTACCCCATATTTTAAAATATAGATTCTTGAGTTTTCCAACTTTCAATGGACTGATCGTGGCTGTTTGTGCAGGAGTAACAGCATCAAAGAAACTGGCCCTTTTCTGGTTGTGTGTTTTCCAAAATAATTAATATTTGGAGTTATGGGCCATGTTATGGGCCACGTTAATTGTGCCAGTCTGCCAGAGGTTTCATGAATTTGATCAATTCCAGAACAATAACAGTCTCTCTTTGATAGATAACAATGCGCTCTTGCCGCTATGGCTTAAAAAAAAAAGAATGACAATTTTACACCTCATTATTTTGTTGAGTCCTCTCCAAGTTAATGAGTCATAGAAAAGGATTCATCCTCTCTTATATCAGGACAAAGTGGTGATGCATTTTAGAGAAACAAAATAGGTAGAAAACTATGGAATCCATTGATGTAACAATAGAGGATGTTATACCATGTTCATTTAGTCTGTGTGGTTTGGTCCTCTCAAATGTTGAAGTGGAACAGAGTACGCTCTCTCTCTCTCTCTCTTTCTCTCTCTCTCTCTCTCTCTCTCTCTCTCTCTCTCTCTCTCTCTCTCTCTCTCTTCCTCTCTCTCTCTCTCTCTCTCTTCCTCTCTCTCTCTCTCTCTCTCTTCCTCTCTCTCTCTATGTAGCTGTGATTGCTGTTGTGGGAATGGACAGTGGCCTAATAAATTATTAGAGAGGAAAGAGAAGGGCTGGACAGTTGTTTTTTAAGACAGTTCATGGATATTACATTATGACAATATGACATATGTTTTGGTACATCAATCTTGCAGAGAAGTCCTGTAATTACCAATTGATCTCAATTAACTGTTACAAAGAGGTTTTTATGGACTGACATTTATGTTATTACCGTTTACCACAGTTCAATAACAAATAGCCCTTTGAAAGTTTTTTGTATAGGGGCCCTTGTAGACACTAGGATGGTTGTGCGTGGTTTGTTTTTCACAGGATTGTTCGCACATGGCAATCACAGTAATTGTTTGTCTGTAAAGTACAGTACACAGGGGGGGTTATACCCAGGCGGCCAGGCCAGGCCTTGTACCATACAGGGTCACAGGGGCAGCAGTCCAGGGAACATGTTGTCTGCAATCTTACTGATGCACTTAATCTAAATATCACTGAGGAGACAGTGCTGCAGAGCTGGGAGGAGCTAGGATGGAGGGCTTGAAACACCTTGTTTCTGTTCACTATTTACTGTACATAGAAATGACACAGTAAACGGGTAAAAATAATAATAATAATAATAACAATCAAGTTACAATCAACATTCTATATCCTACTTTCTCTACAGCAGGTAAACAGTATATTTACAGCAAATAACATAAAGTATCTACCCTTTGTATTTAATGTGGTCATATCATAACAAAATAATAATTCCAAGTGTCCATCTCATAATGATGATGATGGAAACAAAAAAGAAGTATTACGGAGAAAATAAATTCCACTACAGCCTCCGCCAGGGGAATCATTTCCACGTATCTTACAAACACTAAAAGCTCCTCTCCACTCTCATTTACAGCCTTCACCGCTATACGACCAGGACAAACAGCCTTTTCTCTCCAGACCTTTATATTTGGTTGACTCACCAATCCCTCACGAGTGTCATTTATGTGGGACAAACCCCCTTGTGTACAGGACAAGAGTGGTACAGATGATAAAGTGCCAGAGGTGTCAGGGCTATAACCAGTCTTCGGAGGCTGAAGTAATTGCTTAAATATTATTTTAAGAGGAACCCAAGGAACCATCTTTGCTGCCACTTGATTCCTGACACACACTGCAAATCATCAGGGTGGGGGGGGGGGGGGGGGGAGGGGGGGGGTGATTAAGGGGGGCTTTCATTTTTAATTACACATCATCCACAGAGAAGGGAATTAGTGTAAGAAAAACAAGTGGATCCTATAAAATGGTGTGTGAGTGTGTGTGTGTGGGTGTGTTAGGGGCTGCAAATCTCTGAATTTGGGGCTGGGATGGGAAATGTGTAATGGACAGGTTTCTATAGAGACCAGGTTATATATGAGGGTGCTTGACAAGCAGAGGGACCCCGGGGCTTTGGTTGCTCTCTCTGTCTCTGCTACAAAACAAGGCTTAATTAGATTTATCGGTCACAGGAAAAGAAGCTCTACAAGTCTGGTCTCTCGCTGCGGTTTCAACAGGAGGGCAGCAGGTACGGTAAATGCAGTTTGCACTATTGTTTCCCCTTATTTTGTAGAGAACATCAGATTGTGAGACTGATATTATGTTTCTATTCAGTGTTGTTGTTTTTCTTCAATATGTACTTGATTCAATTTGTCTTTACCCAAAACATCTCGGGTATGAATCAGCCATCTTTGATATGTAACACTGTCTGCAACACAGTTTTCATAGAGACAGTAATACCCCTGTACAATTCTTTGAACAGTAAACCACAGTACGTTTATTTAATAATAATATAATAATATATGCCATTTAGCCAACGCTTTTATCCAAAGCGACTTACAGTACTAGTCAAAAAGTTGGACACACTTCCCAAATCAATTGTGTGTACATTGCAATGAGTGCATAGATTCCGGTACACATGGTCCCAGCAGGAATCTAACCCACAACCTATGCGTTGTTAGCGCCATGCTCTAGTAACTGAGCCACAGAGGACCACTTATTTTCCAGGCCATGTGCTTATATTTGGGTCTCCAATGGGTAATTAACCTAATATGTCAAAGGTTTGAGATGTGTAATCGTATAACCGTACACCACTCACATCAATATTTAATTTTAGCAAGAAGAAGAGGGGAGTCTGGGAGTCTGAGAGACCAATGAAAGCACATCTCTGTAAACTGCGGATCCTTGAAATTGCACAAACTCTATATTAGAATGATAAAACAACTTTTTAAAAATGTGTGTTCTCATGGCTTCTGTTCAGGTTATTACCATGTTAAGCATTTGGTGGAAGAGATTATTAAGAAGCCCCCGAACCACTCACTGAAGGCACATTAAACTGTGTGCGTGTGTGTGTGTGTGTGTGTGTGTGTGTGTGTGTGTGTGTGTGTGTTAGTCAAACACTCCAGAAGTTCCATATAAAAGTCCTTTAATGATGGTGTGAATAAACCACAGTCAGATTTTGAGTGACTTTAAATTCCAACAGCTTATTTTCAAGAATTTAGGGATTACGTGGTGTTCCACTTTCCCTCTCACAGGGATGTGCTGACGACAGGGTCGGGGTGGAAAACTGTCTCCCAAATCCAGGTCTGGTGGAACAGCAGGCCAAGAAGTCTCTTATGATACCCGGAGCTTAAAGCTCCACCACACCAGAATGGTGGATGGCTGCCTCAGCCTCTCTTTGTATCACTTGCTTCATCTCAGCCTTGGGAAACAGACCAAATAAATCGTAATTCAAATCTTACTTTTGAGATTAAAGGCAAACAATGATTTGCGATATAATTCCAAGTGTCCATCAGACAGCAGACAGCTGTATCTAGTTATTATAAGCGAATGCAATGTCCCCCCCCTGTGACTCAGACACACAATAAAACGTGAAGGAAATAATGGAGATTTGAAGGCTAACCTCGGATTTCAATTGACAATAAAATTATATTTTTGCATATTATTTTATCAGTCCTCCTCATTGTTCTTATGTAAAAAGATTTGTGTTAGGCCTCCACCGTAAATCTAAGTAAACAGCTTTACCTTGAAATTAAATGTATAATTCATGTCATATTCATGTATAATTAATTTGATTGGAAAGCTGTTTTAAGTAGCATGTTCTAATGCTACCTCAACTCTGTAATTGATGGCCTCTATATTTCCATGGGGGTTGGAGGGGTCACACCCCCTCTGCCGCCCAGTAGCATTGACCCTGCTATTACACAGCCATTAATTATGCTCTGTCAATATGTTTGTTTATAAAGCTCCAGA
This sequence comes from Nansenia antarctica, assembly GCF_963989245.1. Lineage (NCBI taxonomy): Eukaryota > Metazoa > Chordata > Actinopteri > Argentiniformes > Microstomatidae > Nansenia > Nansenia antarctica. The sequence goes on along the minus strand of NC_137691.1, from coordinate 6,756,156 downwards.
AAACAACTGCCCCTGTGGGAAATGCAGATAGTGGTTGGAGAACATCTGCGTATAAATGTTTGTTAATGCGGTAAGAGTCGTTGTTAATTCTCCCTAGGAGCTCTCCAACTGTGTGCTCACACCGAGTGTGTGTCCTATGCGACCCTATTTGTAATAAGGATTGAAAAACATAGCTCTCAGCATTTTGTATTCCATTGAGAATATTATCGTCTCAGACGAGGGCCACAGACGTGGAAATGGTTCTACCTGTGCGGCTCTGCTCCTTAAAACAATGTTATGGCTGTATTTCTAGCTGTAATAGGACTGTAATTCCATGTAGTGCATTTGCCAGTCAAACAGTGGGGACTATGTGTGTGTGTGTGTGTGTGTGTGTGTGTGTGTGTGTGTGTGCGTGCGTGCGTGCGTGCGTGCGTGCGTGCGTGCGTGCGTGCGTGTGTGTGCGTGCGTGCGTGCGTGCGTGTGTGTGTGTGTGTGTGTGTGTGCGCACATGCGGGTGTGTGGGGGGCTTATTTCTCATTACTCCTTGCATGGATTATTATGTCTTGCAAAAGACATGGAAGACATTCTAACCCTGTATAATATAGGGATCAGGCTGAACCGTGCCCATACATGAATCATGATATGTGAATTAGTCTGATTTGAGCAGACTGAGAAAGCATTTGAGAGAGCATGCAGCTTCTCAGAATACTCACAGGCCTGCAGAATGTACTACTGTATCACAAATACTATCCAAACTATTGTTTTTCTACATTTTTCGACTTGTAATATCTCACTTTGCATGGTAAGTTTCTCATTTGAGCCACTGGGAGGCAGACAAAAACAAATTGAGTGATAACCCGTGACTCCATGACGTGACCTCCATAATCATATTTTTCAATAATCCGTGCAAATGGATGCCTTGATGTGCTTTTGTCGGGGGCAAACTTAGTTGTTATTGATTTTCAGGCATTCAAAACACATTGCTCAGCAGTGCGATGTCTGTAAATGAAACCTTTGACCCTTATCTGCATGCTTTGAGTTGCACCCGTGCTTTGAGTCTCATCCGTGTACAAAAGGCTTATATATAAATAGTTGCATCCGTGTACGAAAGGCGCTATATAAATAAAGTTTCACTTCACTTCACTTCTCTTTATCTAATATTTAGTCTTGCATGCATGCATGTGTTCCATTCCAACCCAATCCACCTCCCTTCTCTCTCCTATATAATCCATCCCTTCCCTCCCTCTCTAACCTTTCCCTCTCCCTTTCTTCTTCCGTCCATCCATGACTCCCTCTCTCTACCCTTCCCTCCCCCACCTATTATATATCACGGCCTCTCCCTTCCTGTCCCTTCCAATCCCTCACCCTACACCCTTCCACCATTCCCCCCTTCTCCCTTCCCCCCTTCTCCCTTCCCCCCCTGGCTTACCCCCACCTCTCCATCCTTGTTCCTTCCTCTGCAGATATCTCTTTCAGTCTCCTGCTCCTGGTGTTCGTTGCATGTGGTCTGGTGCTGCTGGGGGTCATCGTCTTCGCCTCCTGGAAGCTTTGCTGGGTGCCCTGGCACGGCAAGGACCTTTCCTCCAGCGCCACTGCCCTCACGGCCCCTGTAGCGCCCCCTGTCTCCTCCTCTTCCCACGGCCAGTTCGAGAGAGCCTTCCCGCCACACGCGCACACACTCGTACACACACACAGCATGGCCTCGGACAAGCTGAAGGACGCGACGGGTTTCCTGGAGGTGCCAGTGAAGATCAGCCACACGTCGCCTGACATCCCCGCGGACGTGCAGCTGTCCATGAAGGACCACTTCCTGCGGCGCACTCGCATGGCGAGGCAGACCACCGAGCCAGCGTCTTCCAACAGGTCAGGATCCTTGTATGTAAGCAGGCCCGGCCCTAGCACTTTTGTGACCCTAAGCAGAGTTTTTGATCGGGTGTTTCGTCGTTGACGGGGGGTGGAGGGCTTGGGGCGGGGGGGGGGGGGGGGGGGGGTCGTAGCGGTATTTTGGATTAACTGGTGTTTCATCGCCGGGGGATAGCAGACTTTTCGATTGACGGGTGGTAAATAGCTTGTGCTAAATCAACAGCAAATGAATGAATATTTCAGTATTTCAGTCAAATGTTTACAATGAAAATGATTCAATTGCAAACTCATCTCATCCTGCCCCCCCCCCCCCCTCCTGCCCCCCCCCCCCCAGACATAGCTCCTTCAAGAAGCATCTCCCCAGGCAGATGCACCACGTCACCAGCCTGGACCGAGGCAGCGACTTCCCCCCCTACACGGACGACCAGTCCTCCGGCCTCGGACGCATCCAGCCGGAGCTCTACAAACAGAGCCCGTCGGACGACGCAGAGGAGACCTCCAAGAACAGCCCCACCAAGACCTGCGGCAAGATCAACTTCTCCCTGCAGTACGACTACGAGAGCGAGGCCCTCCTGGTCAACATCCTCAAGGCCTTCGACCTGCCGGCCAAAGACTTCTGCGGCAGCTCCGACCCCTACGTCAAGATCTACCTCCTGCCCGACCGCAAGCGCAAGTTCCAGACGCGCGTCCACCGCAAGACCCTCAACCCCACGTTCGACGAGTCCTTCCAGTTCCCCGTGGCCTACGAGGAGCTGGGCGGCAGGAAGCTCCACCTGAGCGTGTTTGACTTTGACCGCTTCTCCCGCCACGACATGATCGGGGAGGTGATCCTGGAGAACTTGTTCGAGGTGTCTGACCTCTCCCGGGAGACGACCATCTGGAAGGACATTCAGTACGCCACCTCTGTGAGTTCCGTTCTTCCTCTCTTTCAGTTGTCATGGTGGGATGATGGACGATGTGGAAAAGAACTACCTCACGCTCCTCTTTAATGGTTTTATCACATGTACAGTGTGTACAAGAGTTACAAACGTGAGCTTGGGGAAGGCAGGAGGCACTGGAGGATAGGGAAAGGAGGGTCAGACTCAGCACACCCCTACCCCTAGTGCATTTACATTTACATTTACTATACATGTTTTGCTAATTTAGCAGATGCCTTTAACCAAAGCAACTTACAGCAAATACATTTGACTAAGTAAGTGAATCATCTATCCACCAGTCATATCTTTTTTATAATGACACTTGGGAAACAGTACAGGGGGGTAGTAGATGTCTCAGGAGGGACAGTTAAGGTGTAGCCTGAAGAGATGGGACTTCAGTCTATGGTTGCTAGTGCACAGCCGCAACCATCCTCACTCACATACATTGCATGAAACATATTGTGAACACACAGCGTACTATACTACACTAGAAGTGTCGGTGCCTACTTTATCATTGTCCCTTAAAATGTGTGATATAAAGGGGGCGGTGGTAGCCTAGAGGTTAGAGAGACCGGCTAGCAATCGGTCGCTGGTACGATCCACGCCTCAGGAGGGATGTGAGCTGGTGACTGGAGGGTTGCTGGCATCGTATCTAAGGTGCCTACCACTGCCGTTGTGCCCTTGAGCAAGGCTCCAGGGGCGCTGACCACGGCTGACCCTGTGTCTAGTGCAAACAATACATGTAGTTGTACTCTGTGCAAAGACAAAGAGGTTTTTGAATCTAATCTAATAAATCCCTCTCCTTTCCTGTTCTGGTGGGTTTTCTCTGTGGCCCTGATCCCACAGGAGAGTGTGGACCTGGGGGAGATTATGTTCTCCCTCTGCTACCTCCCGACCGCCGGCAGGCTCACCATGACTGTCATCAAGTGTAGGAACCTCAAGGCCATGGACATCACCGGATACTCAGGTATGGAAAAGAGGGCTTTAAACTGGTTTGTACTGGTTTTCGCTGGTTTTACCTTAACATATTTTTATTTTATTTTATTTAACCTGTATTTAACCAGGCAGGCCAATAAGAACTCATTCTAATTTGCATTGGCGGCCTGGCAAAAGACAGAAGCCTCTTGGGGGGAGTGGGGGAGGGGCTGAAAAGAAATCAGGTTACATGTTAAAAACAAAGAACACACACACGACAGACAGCGGCACACATCCAAGCATTTCCAGCACAGTTAAAAAAAATAGAAACATACAAACATCTCCACACCTCCTCCATTTACAGTCACAGCATCGTCATATAAGTTAAGAGGACAGCGTCACACAGCCACATAAACTCGCACAACAGAAAGCACACTAATAACATTTTTAAAAATTGCAATACATACAGTATGCACATTTGGACACAGGAAAGTCACCAGGCATGCATGGGACAGATAGGAAGCAGCCAACAGGGAAGGTTTGGAAAACACTCGAGGGTTGAGAAACAGTTGCATGTGTCAGTGAAAATGACACGACTTACTTTATGGTATGCTGTTGTTGTTATTGTTGTTGTTGTTGTTGTTGTTGTTGTTGTTGTTCACCCCTTTTTCATACTGAAAGCATTAACCCCGTAAATTACTCCAGACAAGAATAACAGTGTTTCTGTTCTGTATATTTAAAGACCCATACGTGAAGGTGTCACTTGTCTGTGACGGAAGACGCTTGAAAAAGAAGAAGACCACCACTAAGAGGAACACTCTGAACCCCACCTATAACGAGGCCATCATCTTTGACATCCCACCAGAGAACATGGAGCAAGTCAGCTTGCACATATCCGTCATGGACTATGACTTGTAAGCATCAATTCAATTATTTATGTCAATGTCAAAAGTCAATTATTAAATAGTGTGAACTAAGTCTGGCTAGTCAGTAGTAGTAGTATTTACAGAAACTGTACAGTTCTGTACAGTAACCATACATCTGTACATACCATACTGTACATGGCTACCTTAACTGTACATAGCTCATAACTGTATATACCTCTAACTACCACACTTGCCATACTGTACCTATCACGTATCACTGTCATGTTTTCTATCACTGCTTGCACTTCTGGTTAGATGCTAAACTGCATTTCGTGGTCTGGTACTCTGCAGTGACAATCACGTTTAATCTAATCTAATCTAATCTAAGTATGTATCATGTGGCAAAACTGTTGATGGTATATTTTGCCTCTATTCAGGGTGGGACACAATGAGATTATAGGTGTGAACAGAGCAGGATGTCACGCAGAGGGGCTGGGCAGAGACCACTGGAACGAGATGCTGGCCTATCCACGCAAGCCTATAGCTCACTGGCACCCCCTACTGGAGGCCGGGAAGTCTGAGAAAGAGGTACAGCGTTTCCGTCACAAAGTTCAACCCCCTGAAATATCTTGACCCAGGTAGGGGATGCCATTAACCACACACACAGGACCAGATGACCTTACGTCCAACCCTTAGGAGTCTGAAGAATTGTCTGACCCTGTATCATATTATAAAGATTTCACCTCATGTGAAAGTAATGTATTGAGGCCACTGTAAGATCCATCACTTTATTACTTTATCAATGTAGGGTTACTTTTTTTTTTACTTACTTACGTACGTTACTTACTATTACTATTGTGTTATTTCTGTGTTTTGTATCTGAATACTGCAATGTCAATGTTGAGGAACCAAAGCCAAAGAATTTCACTCTTGTATACTTGCTACAGTAAGATGTAATAAAAGTGATTCTGATTCAGTATATACTGTATATTTGTGTCTATAGTTTCTATGCTAATGGTATCCATGTATAGTTTCCATGTCAATGCATCTTCCTGTCATCCTAATGCATCTTCCTGTCAATCTTCTTCCACAGTGGAAGACCCGCACTGCAAGCTTTGACAGCCAAGGCTCCTGTCCTTCCCCAAGGCTCCTGTCGAGCCCGTGAAGAAGGGGGTGAAACTGGTACCTAATTGAAAGGTTTCTGCAGTTTGGCCTGAAATATTGGAGTGTTTCGAGACCCACCATATCTTCTGTGCCTCAGAATAGTTCAAAGTCCAGTAAAGTCGTATTGGAGTAGCATTTTTTGACGGGAGATTATTCCCCGCCAGCCAGCCCTCCGCACGCGCACGTGCACGTGCACACACATGCACACACACACACACACGCACACACACACACACACACACACACACACACACACACACACACACGCACACACACACGGAGGGAGAGAGAGACAGAGAGAAACATCTTGTACTCCATTGGACCGCTGCTTTTTCATGGTTCATATAGCTCATATTGTACAGTATACAGGAATTATTGCCATTGCAATATTTTTGCAATTGAGCACAGGCTAATGAGGTGAACTACATGTATAACTGAGGTTTGGTAAGGGATCTGTGTTATAGTGTTTTTGTGAACACACATAGTTCGATGAAGGTCACCTATAATGTTCCTGTTGAGAAGACGACGTTCCAAGTACAGTACCCTAAGATTTTATAACATCAAACAAATCTAAAACAATCAACAGGGTATTATAAAGTGAATAATGTTTTGTACAAACTTTTGTAAAGTTGTAAGATTCAAACGACAGAAAAACAGAACAATATTGGTTCAGTCAGTCACAGTCACAAAGCTGATTTCCATAATCGAGTACACATATGAAACCAACTTTTTTCATCTTGATTTGTACATGAGATCCTGTACATTTAACTTGTTCATGATACTTTTGACGCCATGTGTAGTCTACCTTCTGTACATTGTGCCATTAGAGGTTGTCTCTGGGCAGTACTGTTAAAATTGCATTGTAGGGACATAAAATGGACAATGACATAACATGTCTAGAACACCCTTTGATACTGACGTCAATGACAGCACTGTATGTAGAATCACGTATAGTATTATCCACATGTTAAGCCCCTGAATTGACTATTATTTTGCAGGTTCAGTGACTGAAGCTACACCGCTTTATTGTTTTCCTGTTAGCTGTTAAGTGTTTGCCTATAGTCCCCCTTGCCTGTTTAGGCAATGTCTTGTACTTTGTTGAGGGACTTGGCTCCACCTTTTGCTTCATTAGTCCTGTGATAAGTGTTTGTTTCAAATGATGACTATCCTGTTTTTTCCAAGCGATTTAGAGTAACTTTCCACTTTTGTATTGAAAATGTGTATTTGTAACATAAGACATGCCCTGTGTTTCAAATAAGTGACAATAAAGTTGTTAATTCTGGTTCTCATAAGTAAATCCTGTAAATAATCACTGAGAACAAATATATATTCCATAGCACTTTCATGCAGGTAGGCTACCTTGTTTATTCGACATTATTTTATCAAAGACATACCCATACCCATGGAAAATAGGTAAAAGGATGTACAGTATGTCATCGCTAGACAAAGAAGTAATAGAAAAACAATCTTTCAGCTATTGTATATATACATGTATTGACTATCACAGGTGTTTTTCCAACAAACAAGAAGCACCTACAGTAAGTGCATTTACATCATTTCATGCTGTTGGAACTGAAGTTTTGCTAGTAAGTAATCAACACATTAAGGAGCATAAACACATAAAGCTTCAGCCGCACAGCTGCCACATCTACTAAAGCCCTAAAGCCAAAGATGAACAAACCAGGTCATTATGCATTTTCACCACATTGAATACATGTAGCCTACTTAAATGATACTTCCTCCAGGCAAAAGTAATCCACTGAACATGCCCATCTGGAAATTCACGTATGTATGTCCTACTTTTGAACTTGCATTGCATTTGTGACACGTTCTAATGCTTTTGTCTTCATATCGGAAATCAAAATGTTCGGACTTTACTTTTGAAACACGGAACTACGTTTCAACGTTGTTGAGAATCACAACACAAACTCGCTAGTCAAGCCAAAAATGCTGCAATAACGCAATAGATAGTGTGAGTAATGCCCACTGCTACCTAGTTAACTATAACACTACTTTACATTGTTAGCAGGCTCACAAAACAAGCTGTGTTAGTTGACTAGCGATGTGTTTGTCATTGATTTTCAACAACACGGAAATGTATTCAAATTTCCGTCAGAAAAGTCAGATGTTACATTGGATCCTGATATGAGGACCAAAGCATTAGAACGTGTAACAAATTATACTTCCTCTAGGCAAAAGTAATCCACTGAACATGCACATCTGGAAATGCACATGTTTATGTACTTTTGAACTCTCATTCCATTTAGTAAAATAAACAGGGGTGTAGTGGTGGTGAGGGGTACACTACAGGGGCTCATACAAACTCACACTTCCAGCTTCTTCTTCATGACCAGTTTGTAGAGGATCTGGTAGCCGTCGTCCCAGGCGTAGATGAGCTGCTCCAGAGGGTTGTACTTGAGGCTGGAGTGGGAGCCGTAGCGCTTGGGAAAGTACACGAGCGGCGCGTCGTCGTTGGTCACCATGTCGCTGACGTCGAACACGCACTGGACGCGGGAGCGGCTGGCCGTCGCGGTGTTGTACACCACGTACACGGTGCCGCAGATGACGAAGGCCGCCTCTGCGTCCTCCCGCGCGCACGGCGTGTCCCACATCTGCTCGATGTCCAGCGTGTCGGCGTCCATCTTGGCCAGGGAGATGTGCCTCTCGTTCTCCCGCGTGGCGTAGAGCGCCCACAAGCCCTCCTCGTCCGCCGCCAGGTCGATCATGGTCTCAGGGGTCAGGCCGTAGACGGGGACGTGACCCTGCCCGGGGAAGACGGCGCTGTCCGCCACGGTGTTGTTCTGCAGGTTGTACTTGATCACCCTGAGCTCGTCGGCGCCCTCCTTCAGGTAGTACGCGTGGTTGTTGTAGACAGTGTGGCCAGTCCCCCGCCAGGCAGAGGGCAGCCTCACGGTCCTGGCCTGCGACGTGCCCTGGACGCTGGTGAACTCGCGCACGGAGCCGAACTCGTAGACGGTGTCTTCCGCCGTCCCGTTGAAGACGTAGACTTTGCCCGAGCCGCTGCCCACGTCTTTGGTCCACATGCCCTTCGGACCTCCGACCCGCTTTAAAATCTTCATGGCTTTGATGCTGGAGATCATATCTCTGCAATCTGAAGAGGAGAAGGATCAGCTTTATAGGAGGTGGAGCAGAAAATGAAAGACTATGAAAGGCCTACTTGGTAGTTACAATACACACTGGACACTGCAGGCAGGCACAACGTAGGCCTGCACATCCGTATAGGACAGTACTTACAACTGTGATACCTGTGATTACAATGACATTTATGTCTCTTTTAAAGTACATATTTACATAGGCAGATGTAACATGTTTACCAATCCTTAGTTACATACTGTATACAGTGCCCATTATTGGTGAAGCATTTTTTCTTCTTTTTTTCTATACTCCAAGAGTTTGGGTTTGAAATCAAGCTATTACTATGAGGTTAGAGTATAGATTCTCAGCTTTTATTTGAGGATATTTCACCATTTGGAAATTACAACATGAGACAACATGAGCAACATAAGTATTATAATTCTCATTCACCCCTTGTCCTTGGACCAAAGTGATTGATCATGCCTTGTGATGTTTGTGTGCAAGTTTAATTTGGACAATGTTTATTAAACAAATGTCGGTTGGTGTAGTAACTGCCAAATACAGGTGAGTGGTGTTGATAGAAGTAAATTGTTACAAACTTAAACGCCTTATTCACCCAGTAATACCATATACCTGCCCAACACTTGTTATACAGTCCCCATATTTCATGGCACCAAAAGTATTGGGACAATTGGCTTGACAGGTGTTTCTGTTTAGTCAGGTGTGTTCCGTCACATGAATTTGTGCAGACATAACACATAAACTCATCCAGCCACTTACTGACTCACTCTCACCTTTTCACTCACTCACTCACCCATTCACTCACTCACCCATTCACTCACTCACCCATTCACTCGCTCACCCATTCACTCACTCACCCATTCACTCACTCACCCATTCACTCACTCACCCATTCACTCACTCACCCATTCACTCACTCACCCATTCACTCACTCACCCATTCACTCACTCAACCATTCACTCACTCACCCATTCACTCGCTCACCCATTCACTCACTCACCCATTCACTCACTCACCCATTCACTCACTCACCCATTCACTCACTCACCCATTCACTCGCTCACCCATTCACTCACTCACCCATTCACTCACTCACCCATTCACTCACTCACCCATTCACTCACTCACCCATTCACTCGCTCACCCATTCACTCACTCACCCATTCACTCACTCACCCATTCACTCGCTCACCCATTCACTCGCTCACCCATTCACTCACACAAAACAGGGAGTACCAGGGCATACTGAACATGCCTGAAGCACAGATTGGAGTAATTTAGTACATGTATTTGTTGTCCTTCTCATTCTGAAATAGAACACAAGGCCTCTCCTTATGAACGCAGAGCTCTTCTCCCTATGACAGCTCCTCAGGAGGAACAGAGGTGTAGAGTAATTGTTTTTATACAGAACTGTGATTTAGCAATCATATCTCTGGAGGAAACAAGAGAACATTGGAATTGCTAAAGTAATGTGCAAGCCTTGGCCAGAATTGGCAGCCTGGACAATGGAAAAGGCGGGGCAATGGATTTTGCAATAGAATTAGACCAACAGGTTAAGCTTTCCATATAAACACACTACATACTGATTATTCAAACAAACCAAAACGGGAAAAGCATAGGAGCTCCATCCCACAACGTCACTCTGAAGTTGTTGTTCATTTTTAGCAGGAGCTGATATTCAAAACTGTTGCAGTCTACTCTAGCTCGTTTTGCTTTGAAGACCAGACACAGAAACACAGTTGAAAGAAAGTTCACAGGCAGTAGAGGCAGGCAGACTGGTGTTTAGAGTTACAATAACAACGCTACCACACATCACAAAAACCACCACTACAACAACAGCAACAACACCACACATCATAAAAGCCAATACAATAACACGGCAAAATACATATTAACTTCTACTGAAAAGTCTGCTAAATGTGGCAACCTAGTTCAGTTGCATATCATATCAACGACACCTCAACAAATGAAATGCAAATTAAAGGAACATTTAAATATATATCTTGTTTCATCTATATTCTCCCGTCACCTGTTGTTCTTGTCCCCCCGGTTCGATTTGATTGTTACTCCCCTGGATAATATTTGGGAACGTAACATACATACCTCCACTCGCCGCCGTGACCACATCACCCCTGTCCTCCAAAACCTACACTGGCTCCCGGTCAAATATAGGATCCAATTCAAAATCCTACTCACCACTTGCAAAGCCGACCTCGTCCCCCTCCACACCCCCTCCCGTTGCCTCAGGTTTGAGGACCAAACCACCCTCAAGACCACCAGGACCAAGCTCCGGACCTGGGGTGATGGGGCCTTTTCAGCCGCAGCCCCGTCCCTCTGGAACGCCCTCCCCAACCACATCAGACAGGCCAACACCCTCCCAACATTTAAACAGGCCCTCAAAACCCACCTCTTCAAGCTCGCCTTCACCAGTTAACCCTCTCCCCCTCCCCTTCCCATGTGTCCCCAGCACTACCTCAATTAGGCCCCTATACTGTCTTCTATTTACCTTTTGTTTTTTTTATTATTACTACTCAATCTTTTCAGTTTGTAAACCGTCTTTGAGTGTCTAGAAAAGCGCTATATAAGTCTAATGTATTATTATTATTATTATTATTATTATTATTATCAGTATGAAGAGTGAGGAAATCCTCCCCAGCTTCCTGGATTCTAAATGACAGTACATTGTGGTTGCCGTGGTGATGGTGTTTTTGAACGCTGCTTGCTGGACCACAGAGAATGTCTGGAAGCCTCTGCAAGTGAAACTGATGACAAACTTGTCAACAGGCGCCAGGTTGCCACGTTTACTTCCTCTCACAGTCATTAGGTGTGATATATTTTCTTGCTTGCTTGGTGTAGGGGTAGGCTACATATATATATATATATGTTTATATGTTTATAAAAGTACACAGTTACATGCTAACTCCCCCCTGTCTATATACCCCCCTGTGAATAGGCCATATAGTGTATATAAGTATAGAAATACTCAATAGATATCTCAATAAATCATTTAAACATATCTACTCAGTTACAGTAAGGTGTAGTGTAATTCGTTACTTTCCACCTCTGTTGAGCACAAGCGAATGCCTCCAAACTCAATGTCACTCAGGGCCAAAAAGTGGAAGGTTCTTGACTGAACAAGTCAATCTTCAGATTTCAGTCCAATTCATCATACTTTCATTTCCAAGAAGATAAGATTCTAGGCAAAAAGACCTAAAAACACAACTCAACAACTGAAGGTAGCTTCACCGGAGAAGATACCCAGCATCTGGTGGGGTCAATGGGTCACAGACTTCAGGCAGTTATTGCATGCAAAGGATACCTGAACAAATGATAAACACGAGTGCTTAATTTGGACATTATATGATTCTGTCCCAATACTTTAGGTGCCATGAAATAGGGGAATATATTGTATGGTGAGACCAACATGTACACAAATACCCTCAAATAAAAGTTAATAATCACTACTTTAACCTCATAGTAATTGTTTAATTTAAACCTTTGGAGTATAGAACCAAAATAAGAAAACATTCTTCACTGTCCCAATAATTATGGAGTTCACTGTATTATTATAGTGTTGCATGATGTATTGGCATTGCATCTAATTTCTCAGCACATATGCACATATGCACATAGTATGGTGACCCACTTCCTTTATTGTGAAATACAACTGTAAACAACTGTTTCCTGAATTCGTGATAGATCTCATAGTGAGCATTCAGTTAACTGTTTGTTGCTTGATTGTTATGCTGCTTGCTGAGCATACTCAAAGAAACGATGTATTTCTCAATATGAATGTTATTATTAAATCCTCGAACCAAATGTTCTGGATATATGACATTACCACAACAATGAAAACCAGAAAGATTCTGCAATTAGATGTAGGCTATTGCAATAAGATGAATCATCAGTACAGCAGGCCTACAGTTTTGTTGAACATAATAATAGCTTATTATGCTAATAATATTACATTATGATGCTAATAGGCATATTAAGCTTGTGATCTTCTATATCCCCTCATTTGTTTCTAGACTTGTTAGTATAGTCAACTTTGTTCAAAGTGCAAAAATAATCTTTTTAACAGATGCACAACTTTTGACATGAAAACATGGCACAGGTTATAAATAACAGTTACAAAGTAACTGTAGACAAATGTGACAATATCTCTAGGATACATTTGGTCTACTGACTTGAAACAAAGAGTAAAATGTAGCAATCTAAATAGTAACATGCTAAGCTAATCATACTGTAGCAAACTAGATAGCTAAGCATTTGGCTAAGCATTTGTCTAGCTAAGACAACAATAAATTAAACTAGTTACTTTAGCTAAAGGTATTGGCCCCCAAATAATTTTACAACTTGTTTCGATAATATCTTCCGACGTTTCTATCGAAAGTTTGACTTTGTTTCAGGAGAGCATTGTGTCTTAGAGATACTGTCTGTCACATGTGTCTGACTACAGAAACACAATAATGATTTAAGTTTGATTTACAAGAGGTTCAAACCTTCGCCATGTTTTCAAAACTCACATCTGTTCATCATGAGGAGGTCATCATGAGGTCACATGGTCAGGTCAAAACCTGTGGGCTGAATATTGTCTGCTACAGTACATGCAGTGTGTCTGTTCTCCCCGTATGCCTTCAGATGTGAGATGTGTTTGGATCTTACCTGAGAGCTTTGCGTACTTGGCCTTGTTCCTCTCCTTCACCAACGTCACCTGCTGCTCTACCAGCTTGTCATCCACATCCACACAAGGCTGGGCCCCGTTCTGGGTTTCCAGGTAGTCCATCTCCCGTTCCACGCGGTCCACACGTGTCCCGACGGAGTCCAGGTCAATCCGCAGCGTCTCCTTGTTCTTGTCCAGGTTCTCCAGCTGGGCGACCATCTGCTGCTTGAACTCCCGCAGCTCGGTGGCGTAGCGGGTCGTCTGCTCGTGCCACACAGAGATGCGGCCCTAGTGGGGGAGGAGAGGAGAGTAGTGGGGGTAGTTAGAGTCTAAAATCAGAGCCCAGTTGATCAAAAACGTTGTTCAGAATGATCACAATTCATTTCTCTGATCCAGGATCAGATCGAGCTGGCTGGCTGATTTCCCCCTATAGGCTACGACTCAAAACCAGGCAGATAGATCTGATCCTGGATAGCAAAAAAGAATCGGGGTCATTCTGACCCAGATTAAAAGTTTAGAACAACTGGGCCCAGGAGCCTCAAACTCATAGGTACTGTAGTTGTATGCCTTTTGAACGATCGTTTCCCCAAATTTGATCATGAAATTTGAAACATGGTAACTTAGGCTAACACTGTATTGCTTCGCATTTTGGTTAGAAATTGAGGATTAGCTGATATAGCACTTATAGTGCCCAGTTAAACAGAACCAAAGTGTGGATTTAAGTCTGTCCTTGTCCATATTATCTGAAGCTATGCTTATGGAGACATCTTTTTTCTGATCTCTCATCCTGCTGGTTTCCTTTCAGTGCAGAGCTCAGTGAGTGCAGTAAAAAAAACAACAACACATAAACCATATCATTAGGGTTTGTTCGAGAGCCACTGGTGTAGACAAGTGCAGCACTGGAACGAAACAGCTCCCAACTTTACAGAGAGGGATATTCAGTGACAGCAACAGATTAATGTTGTTGATACAATAGATGTTTTTGTATATAAAACAACTCTTAGTTTAAGTCTTTAGTTAGTCATTACGTGAACAATTATTTCAATCAGACAGCAGGAAAAACTTGTGAAAGAGTCCCATTAAAGCAACATTAACACTGCTGGAATCCATAAACCTGCGTTGGCATGAGTTATGTCTTTTTATAGAATGACGCACAGGATGAAAAGCAGTGGTTTGCCGAGAACAGTCTCATGAAAGGATTTAGGAGGAAATACTCCTCAGTCATCAATCGGCTCTCAGGGAGACAGAAAAAAGTTTTTCCATATGAATAAGACTACGATAGAGCAAGAGAGAGAGAGAGAGAAGGGAATGGGATATAGACATAGCAGGAGTACTGTGAAAAGCTGCCCAGTAAATCAAGATATTAGCTAATATACAACCAAACACACAAACAATCCATTAATCTCAGAATCCCTTGCATTTAACAACATTATATTTGTGAATCACATTTCTGAAAAGGTAACCCCTACCCCCCACCCCCTAACTTCTGTTTTTCTATTTGAAATCAAATTAACAAAGAAAGCATAGAATCTACACATTCACTCCGTTTCCCCCACATCTGCATTCCATTGAAGGTTCCCCCAAGATCCCCTGAGAGTTTCCGTTCAGAGGCATTCTGGAGCCCAAGGTCTGTCTGGTAAGGAAAAGGACACTCTCTTACCTCGATGGCAAGCAGCCTCTGCTCTAGGTAATCCATCAGGGCTTGGTGCTGGGCACTGGCAAGGCAGGTCAAAGTGACCAGGATGAAAAAAGCCCTCATTTTGTTTGTGGACAGACACTCTTGCCCTGTGTGTGTCGACAGGAGGCGAGAGTGTATGAGGAGGAGCCTGTTACCTACGGAGTCCCCAACTTTTTTACTGGAATGTATCAGTTAATGCCCAGGGAGGAGCTATGAACGTCTGGAACACCGCTGGAAACACACACACACACAGACACACACACACACGCACACTCACACACACATACACACAGACACTCACACACACACATACACACACAAACTTTTGTTTGGACTCCCTCCAAACACAATCAGTTTTGTCCCCTGATTACTGTACTAAGTACCACCACATTAGATGTTTTTATCAAGAACAAAACTTGTTAGTAGAAGACGTGTGTCACACAGGATTGAAAACCTATGCAATGAACAGTGTTACTCCTGTTTGTATCAGATTTAGTTTCAAGTGTCTCTTGAAGAGTTAGCTTTAATGCAGGAGCAGACACTGAAGCAACACTGAGGGGAAAAGAAAGCTTTTTTGTCAAATGAAAAGATTCTGTCTCCCTTTCATGTTTTCTTTGGAAGCCTGAACTCTCTTACATAAGCAGCACTCAGGACTCAAGTTAACAAAAAAAAAACTTGCTCCAAGACTTTGAGATTTCTGTGATTTATTGGTTGCACTTTAACTGTTTGTATGAATCGCATCTCTGACAAAGAGATGTTTGTCCTCTGAGTACTGTCATAGAAAAGGAAGCCATCATGTTATCACATAATATATGTGAGAACAAAGTTCTTCATTCTTCAAGTTGCAATATGACTGTTTTGATGAACTGACACTTATCTGATTGCAGTGTGTGTTAGTGTTTACTTTGTACAGTATGCGCAAGTGTGTGCGCAAGTGTGTGCGCACGCGTGCGTACGTGATCGGGCAAGAACTTGTGTGTGATGTAACACTTTGAACATACAGTTGGATGCACAAAACAATCAATCAATCTCATACACCACATTTTGATGAAACTTGGATGAAAGAGGAATCTTGCCACAGAGATTGTTTAGGAGTTTTGAGGTGACGTCGATTCATGATTAAAAACATGATAGGGTGCAATGTGGAGAGCTAGGAGCCTAATGCAAAGCCTATAGCCTAACAAATTTAGGAATAGCATTTGGACAAATCAACTTAAAGCTATAAGAAGCAAGACTATTGAATCAAATAAGCAGTACACATTCTGGTAACTTTGAACTATTTGCCTACGAATGCAGCTGTAGGAATGTGGCCTAATGCCGTAGGCCTATAGCCACATTTCTAAACAAAGTTTGGAAATTATATTTTGTGATTGAAATCTTTTACACAGCATAATGTAATACTGAAACTTGGCCTATATCAACACGAAATCCAGAGTTGTGTAACCTAGGTGTTGTGGTCAGAGCTAAGGAACGACTCACGGAGTTCCCCAAGTAGTGAGAGGATAGTGGGTTGGAGAGGTGATCAGAAGGCCATGAGTTCAAATCCCACCTGGGAACACCACCACTCTTGTGAGTTGTAAGTGCCTTACACCCTTGTGTGCCCTAAGTTACTACAGGGAGACGGTCCCTCTAATTGTAAGTCGTTTTTATTAAAAGCATCTGCTAATGGTATAAATGTAAATGAACCCAAGAGGGTCACTGGGCAATACAAGATATAGGTAGCGCTCAGTACTAGTGATCATAGTCAAGTAAAAAATACTTTGTATTTTGGCCTCCCTCAATGGACTCCACAGATTGACTCCGTCTTTGTGTCAGGAGGCCGTCTCACAGGCTGTGGCTCTCTGACTGTCCCGATAGAAATGGAGATTCTGTAATTGCTGATGACAAGCACGGTTTCGGTCGACCAGACAGGTGCCTCCACTCAGTCCAACTGTATAAGAGAACGTCACAGGTGCCCCCTCCTTAAATAGCTACCACAGATTTAGAACGCCCACTGTTAATTAGTATTGCTTGATTAGCATCAATCGCAACGGCTTTCAATAGACAGTAACTGGGTAAATGTTTTTATACGGTGCCTTTTCCGTCCCCAGTACTAAATCATGTTGTATTTTGTCTAAATTTGGACAAATACTAATTCCATTAGGTTTTTCATGTATAGTCAATTGTTATTTATTATGAATACAATGATATGGGCTTCTAAGTTGTTGTTTTCTACATTTTAAAAGCTTTGGTTAAAAATGTAAATTTGATTTTGCATGGGATTTGGGATGTCCCCAGTGTTGTTCATTCACCTTCAATCCAAAGAATAACTATTAAAAACATATACATTTCCAAATATGTTATTATTATTTCATTTTCCTGATCAATATCTATTGAAATCAAATATAGTTTTTATCCTTTTTTTTTTTTTTTTGTACAAAAAATTCAGGTTTTGCTTACAATATTGCTTGTCCCTGCGATCACTGTCCACCCTGTTATGCTGTGTTAATGTCCCTTTTAAAAGAAAACCATATTTCTCAATCACATCACTCTCATGAGGTGACATCACATCAGTGGAGGGGATTTCAAATGTGGTAAGCTGTGTGATTTTCTACCTCTTTTACCATCTAATTTTTATGTTTTTATCCAGTGAGTTTAATGTGGTTGACCATAACGTGTCCACCCTGTTATGCCTAAATATTGAGGAGATCAATCAAATTGAATAATTTCAAAAAAAGTATTTAGTGCAAATTAGATTCCTCATCAAGTATTCATGGTCATTCTAGGCATTATGCTAACACAGGCAGGCTAAAGGCTAACTTTAACTCAAAATGTCCACCCTGTTAGTGTCCACCCTGTTATGTGTCCACTCTGTTCTGGAGACACTCGCCCTATTCAACTACAGAGGGTATTCTAAATTTTAAAAAATGTAGGTGCCTGAGCTCGACCACTATGTTTTTCAGCAAGCTAGATATGTCCTTTATATAATAGAACATTCAAATATAGATAAATCAACA
This sequence comes from Nansenia antarctica, assembly GCF_963989245.1. Lineage (NCBI taxonomy): Eukaryota > Metazoa > Chordata > Actinopteri > Argentiniformes > Microstomatidae > Nansenia > Nansenia antarctica. The sequence goes on along the minus strand of NC_137691.1, from coordinate 6,737,997 downwards.
ATTTATTTTTCACAAGTTATGAAGTCCAAATGGCACCGTATTTAAAAAATGACCCACCTAGACTCCCAACTAGACTAGTTATAACAAGACTAGACTATAACTAGACTAGTTATAAATATTTGGGTAAAATTACATTGGTTGGACACGGTTAATCATTACAATTTTGTGCAGCCTTTGTGCATGCATTAATTTCATAATTAACTTGAAATTATTTGCCATCAAATGATGCCCTTTGCTAAATCAGGATGTATAGCCTGTCACATATAAGTGAATTATTTATTATGCATAGTCATAGTCATCAATAAATTCAATAAATCATCATTACATTTTTATTGGCTCATATACTGTCATCTTACATACGTGATCGACTATTATTGACAATATACAAAAGAATAATCCATGTAGCCTGTACTGGCCTACTGCACACAGAATGTGATTTTATATACTTAAGCGTTCAATTGTTGTGGCACTGGATGGATGGGAAGCCAGCCTGATACTGGCTCCCCATTCCTCCTCATTCTCCTGGATTTAACAGCAGCTTTTGACACCGTGGACCACAACATCCTCCTTCACCGTCTGCACTCCACCATTGGCCTCTCTGACACTGTCCACAACTGGTTCACCTCATACCACACTGGCAGAACTGAGCACGTCACCCTGGGAAAGGCAAAATCCCACACCCACAACGTCACCTGCGGTGTCCCCCAAGGCTCGGTGCTGGGCCCCAGGGGCGCCGCTAGAGATTCTGGGCCCCATGACAGAATAACATTTTGGGCCCCCCCACCTAAACCACCCATCAACCTAAACCCAGTTGAAGTTGATGAACTATTGATGCACTGCAAGAAATCCAATGATGGACATCTTTTGTAAATGTAATTTAAAATTACAGTTAATACAGGAATCAACAATTCAGCAAAGAAATCTCAACATTCTTTAACTTATTAAATTAAGACTTGAACAACACAAGGACAAAAGTATAATTAAATGAAGATTGGAACCCAATTATAAAAGTATAAATCTATAATAAAAAATAAAAATATAATTTGAATGGGGTGGTATTGTGTCTAAATAAATGTAGATCTTGTAAAGATCAGTTGGCCATAATACTGTCAGGATTAGATCAATGAAGAATTACAGCAGAGAGATATTTACTGACTCAGCATTGCTTGTTTCACAAAAAGACAAACGTGTCTTATACAAGAGGGAGCAACACAGACATGGTGCCAGCGAAATTGAATGTGAAATGGGAAGATTTTAATTTTTACACTGCGGCAGTACTGTGGAATAGTATACCTGGAGAGCTAAAAACTATATCTAGCCTAATGCACAACGATTCAAGATAGGAGTAAAGAGATCAAATCAAATCAAAGCTAAACGCTGGGCCTTCTTAGTAGCAAAATCTTTAATAAGATCCTTAAAATCTAGTGATGAAGCCAACTTGCTGTGCTGCTGTCATTGTCCTTTGTTACTTCTTGCTCTTCTTCTTCTGCCTCTTTACCTCTTAATTTGTAAACATTTTATTCATTTTATCCAAACAATTACGAATTACAGGGACATTCCCCCTGGAGTAACTGAAGGCTAAGTGCCTTACTCAAGGGCACACTAGTAGTGGTGTGGTTTCAGGCGGGATTTGAACTCGCAACCTTCCGATCACAAGTCCAACTCACTATCCACTACTAGACCACCACTACCCCCCCACCTCTGCTCTCCTCTCTGGCTGCCTTGCTTGAAGAGGGCCCTGGCATGGAGTATCCATAGGTACATAATTCATAATATGTCCTATAATAGTATTAACATAATAACACATACATTACACCAGATTAGCTAACTTAAATGTTATCTAGCTAGCTAACAATATTATTAAGATGCCAGTGTGGTCAATGTTATTGCAATTACTGGAAGAACTATTAACTAAATATGAATATTAGCTAAAGTTGTATTCAATGCTTGCATGGTAATGCAGCATACATTAAAATATTCTAAATATGTTTGTTAACCCCAAACTCCTACTGCTCACCCCCTTCTCCTTCAACTGGGAGGTGCATCTGTGCATGACGTCATTAGCATGTAACATTATACTAGCTAGCTAGCTATAATAGCAAGAGTGCATAGCTGCTGGATACAAATTCACTGAGCTCTAATAACCTATATTTGGACCAAAATTGCCCTCATCTCATACATTTAACTGAAATTATACTGACAGTGCACTGTAAGTTAACTATACTTGAAGTTAATGTTAATTAGCTATCCACTTGTTAAGCCTGACGTCAAAAGTGACGTTTAGCCATTTCCGAGTCCAAACCAGAAATTCTCCGCACCAGAATACCTCTGAACTACAACGGTAGAATGACAGTTTAATAGTTTTTTAGACTCGGATCTATTCATACAACAAGGGACACAGCACTTTCCCGTTTTCTCCATATTGTCAGGGTATTTGAGCCCCGGAAAAGCGCTATATAAATATAATTAATTATTATTATTATTTCTCCATTTCGAAGACAGCACCTCAGCCAACGTTGGGTCCCGGAAACACGTCACGACTTAACAAGCGGATAGCGAGCTAACTAGATCATCCACGCAGTGATTAGATCACTAAACCACTGTTTTTAGTGATTTTTTTACTTTTCTCTTTTGAGACCCTGACTTTGGCTTTGCCTTTCACGACATCGTCCACGCACGCACACGTACATTTGATGCATTTCCAATCTGGCTGTCCTCCATCTGTCCCACACACATACTACAGCAGGACGTGTTGGTCATGGAAACCTTGTCAGAATATTTGCGGTAACGTTCCTCTCGTCTAGCAGCTCGCGCGCGGTGGACTGAACCATGCAATGACTAAATAGAGGGGTAAATAATAAGGCTTAATTTTGTTAAACATAGAGAAACAAAACTCCAGTTTGTTTCTTTTGTGACTTTTTTTATTACATAGAATTATAATTTGAATTCGGCTACATTAACGTCCTTATGATAATAATAATAATAATAATAATATTTATAAATATAATATATAAAAAAAAAATGAAAAAAAAAAAGATTCTCATGGGCCCCTGTCAGTGCTGGGCCCTTAGAATCGTCCTAACTTACCACCCCCTTAGCGGCGCCCCTACTGGGCCCCACCCTGTTCAAACTATACATGCTCCCCCTTGACCGTGTCATCCGCAGGCATGGAATGTCATTCCATTGCTATGCGGATGACACACAGCTCTATCTGTTGATACTGTTTCCATACCAACACACCGTGAGCAGCTTTTGCTAACTCCTGGTTCGCGACCACCAGACCCGTTCTCTTCTTGACGTCAAATCCGCAATGTATTGTTGCTATATTAGTTTTTGATAAATGTAATTCAACTCGCGAAAATAGAAGTGTATAATTTATTTTGTATATATACACATTTGCATAGAGGTCGTTTATTAAATACTATCAATCTACGTTGATAGATTTGTGGAAGTATATTGTGCCATCTTGCCTTTAAGAAATGTGATTAGATACTGACATGTACTTCGATTTTGGTCAAAATAAATATTATTAAATTATTAATACTTTTGATAACGGTCTGACAGAAATGACAAGCCAGTCCCGAATGACGAAAATAGTCTAATGGTGATGTACTTCTTGTCATTATTATACTAGTGCCAACTGCCAAGATAGAGCATAAGATCAGAAGATAAGATCAAGAGAAGAGAAGATCAAGAGAAAATAAGCACTGAGTATGTGAAAAGAGAACAGGTCCTGTCTGTGGTTTTCATGCATGTGACGCAGTGCAGAAGTATGTCTAAAGTATTGAGTTCACCAGTCAGTCGCACGAGACCGAGCAGCGGAGAGACCGTTCTCTTTTATTTTTGATCTCAGAATGGAGACGTATTATGACTATGATGCTTTCTATGATAATGAGACTGGCTTTTCTGACAATGAAACCTATGATTTAAACGACCTTTTGGACTGCCTCAACTCAAGCCTTCCCTTTTCTCATATCTATCTGCCCATACTGTATTTCCTCATGTTCTTCACAGGCTTTCTAGGAAACCTCTTTGTGATTACAGTTATGGGCAGCAGGGGCAACAAGAGAGGCCGGCTGGTGGACACATTCGTGGTGAACCTGGCACTGGCTGACCTGGTGTTTGTCTTGACCCTTCCTCTCTGGGCTGTCTCTGCTGGTCAGGAGGGTCAGTGGAACTTCGGGGACCTCTTGTGTAAGCTGAGCAGCTACATCATCGCCGTCAACCGCTTCTCCAACATCTTCTTCCTCACCTGCATGAGTGTGGACCGCTACCTGGCTGTGGTGAGGCTCATGGACTCCCGGCCCCTCAGGAGCACCCACTGTGTGCGTCTCACCTGCGCCGTGGTATGGCTGCTCTCCCTCGCTCTGGGCATCCCGTCCCTGGTGTATCGTAGTGTGGACACTGATGGTAACAAACCCTTGTGTCTGGAGGATGAAGAGTCACCCCTCTTCCTGAGCCTGAGCCTGACCACGGTCTTTCTCACCTTCGCTCTGCCGGTGCTGATCATCCTCGTCTGCTACGGGTCTATCCTCACCCGCCTCCGCCGCCACTGCATCGCCACGGGTAACCCCCGTGCTGAGGCCCGACGCCGACACTCCTTAAAGATGGTCTTTACCATTATCGTGGCCTTTTTGGTGTCTTGGCTCCCCTACAACGTCTTTAGGACCATCCTCGTCACTGCCAAGCTCTCTGGGGCTTATCTAGGATGTTCCCACCGATCACTTCTGCATCGTGGCCTCGTCCTCTCCTGTTGCCTGGCGTTCCTCAACAGCTGTGTGAACCCTGCCATCTACTTTTTTCTCGACCACCATTTCAAACGGCAGGCAAAGAATCTGTGCCTGACCTGCGTGGGCAAGGGTGGGTTGCATCGGGGCGATGCCTCGTCAACAACCTCGTGGTCGAACAAAGCCACCTCAGAGAGCTTTGGAACAACGACCTTGAGAGGGCATCTCCCATCGTTTGACCAGAACATCTTGTGAGTTTAGAATTATAAGGTTCTATCTCCGTTTAGGGTAGTTCAGAGATATTGAGCGTCAACATTTTTACATTCCATTATGTTTTGTGAGATGGAACCTTTGTATTTTATGAATTACTAACTCAAAAATTTAAACATTTTAAAAATAACACCACACAGGCATTAATAAACACCGAATGGATCAGATTATGTAAAAAAATCAATTTTGACAAAAATGGAGATAGAACCTTATAATTCTAACGTCACGATCTGATGACAGGGTCACACATCTTTTATTGTGCAAATTTAAAGGGAGTCATTAATTGTGTACTATGTGTTAAAGTATACGATTTACTGTGTTATGATTTCAGCTTTGCAGGGAAGGAAAGCACTCAAAAGATGTGTTGATATATGATAATATTTTTTTTTTTTTTTTTTTACAGTATGGACAGTTCAATCATCTTTCCTTATGAAAGATGACATGAAATAAAACATTTGTAAATAGTCGAAATAATGTCAATGCATGCTAAAATTTATTTTGATTTTAGTCGATTAATACATTTGATTCCTTTCTGTCATTGTAATTATTTGGGGAAAATCATACTTGTGTTATATTAAAGATGATTTTCCTGTTCATAGGGTAGGCCAATGATGAAAGCATTATTAGGATTCTGTTTTAATTAAGCATTAAAAATGTATTTCTAATTGGGTTTTTACATTGTGTAATAAATTAAGTGGTGATTAAATTAAGTTTTTCTTTTTAAAGCAGTCATATTAAAACAAATTATAATAATCTTTGTATAGTGTTACAGTTGATATTTACCTGAAATATATTCAAATGAGGATACTACAAAATTGAAATGATAATTTGCACAAATAATTGGAATATCTTTGAGTTCTATCACCTAGATTAGATTTTGCTTTAATGATAGATAACATTTACAGTTTTTAAGCGAATCAAGAGAATCATCTACACATGTCATCAGTCATCATAAGAAAACAAGATATGCAAGGCCCAGCTGCCATTGGCAGTCACAATGCTTTGGGGCAAATTATTATTAACAGTACATGAAATGTACAGAGGGGTATTGGGGAGTAAATACACACATTTAAATGCAGTTAAATATTATAGCTCCTAATATACAGTAGTTCTCATATCTTGTGTTTTATCTTAATTTTACAGTTATGATTTTCATGAATCATGAGTATGATATTCTGTAAGCTGTTCAAGCTACAGCACTTTGAAGTTAAAGTTAAAGTTACTACTCAGTTAAAGTTAAAGTTAAAACACTACTTTGTAACACACACAAAAACTTACCAACTCAAATAGATTCACTAGTTCAATGGTTTCCCCTGCATCTTCTAATATAGGACAACATCGTAGCAAACTGCTACATTTGCAGGTTATAGTGTGATTGATAAAGCAGATACTCCAATGAAATATGGTGAATGAGATGATCTGAGCATTTTCACACAATGACTTACACGAGAGTTCAAATGTTCATCCATGCCCACATCATGTTCAGTTGTTTTTGCACTATGAATCATCCAGCTTCAAAAGGGCTTGAGAAACATGGGTCAGGTGCCAGTCTGTGGGAACTGAAAGTACACTGCACTTTATCAAGATCCCTTTTAGATTTGTGTGAAAAACAGGACTCATGTTGACAATGACAGGTGGTCAATCATGCTCAAGTTGTTTATCTATAGGCCTACAGTTTAATTTAACTACAAAGCAATGATATGCATTAAAATGATTTCAAAACAATGAATTTCTATAGAAAAGAAGAGAGAGAAGATTCAAGTCATTTATTTTCTTTCCTTTTTTCTTTTTACCTCATTGAGATTAACGTGGATTAGTACAAATGAGTAAATTCAATTAACTTGTATATAGTGTGGGGGAAAGACATGAGAAAGAAGAGAGTTATCTTTGAGATTGTATTCCATGTCAAATGCCAAAAGCTCTCTGAGAACGTTTGGCTATGAGGGTTGAGGGATTTCCAAGATGAATAATAAAAAAAGGGGCATTTAATAATTGCCCAGATACATAACAAAATGAATCTCATCACAAAAAAGTAGATGTAAACATTTTTAACTAGATATTACTTTTGCAAGAGTGTGAGGAGACACAGAAATGTCTTGTTAAAAAAACTGATTGGCAAGTCTCAACAGTGAGGCTCTCAATCTCAGACCACACGAATTGAGAGGCACGACCTCCTTTAATCTGACTGCCATCCACCGCTGTGGGTTATACGCATCAGTCAGTTTCCCTTGATGCGAGTGATGAGAAAAACACACTGTACTTTTCTCATGGCCTTATCTATGACCTGCTGGCACTGCTGGGCCGGGTACCTTCTCCATGACTGATTGTGAAACTTGTCTGTGATAACTGTAAACCTTCTCAAGGTTGGCATTCTGAAAATTACTAAACAAACCGCCAGGGTCACTGGTAGGTAAACCCTCTGCTCATCAATATAACGAGTACCATGAACACCTGATGGATAACCGGACAATCTAGACAAATTGATGGCAGCTACTAGATTGAAATCAAGTGTAATACTGAAACACAACTGTGTACATTTCAAACCTGCAAACTGTGACACTTTAAATTAATGTGCAATAACACTATGTGCAATATGACAACCCTGGGGTACATAAGGTTCAAAGAATAGGAAATGTTAGAATAGGTATAGCATAGCATAGAGTACAGCACAGTGTTTTATTTGTATAGTATAGTATAGTGGATAGTGTACATAGCCTTTATTTATGTAAACCAGCTCTTTTCCCTTCTTGTTTTTAGTATTTTTTTCCTAGCACCAGGGGAGCCCCCCCTCCCAAATGTCGTTGTTTGGTACCTGTACTATATCAATGACAATAAAGACCATTCATTCATTCATTCATTCATTCATTCATTCATTCATTCATTCATTCATTCATTCATTCATTCATTCATTCATTCATTCATTCATTCATTCATATGTCAATTGAATACATAATGTGTAGAACTCCAAACACATTTAGCATCAGGGCTTGATATAACAAAGAATAAATGCATATTCTTTATTGCAAAGCAGTGCAGTATTTTTACAGTGCTTCACATTTGTGGTCAGAGCAGTTGAATAGAGGCTGTGCAATGTGCATACTCTAACGAAGTGGAGAAGATGTGCAACATTCTGCCAGAACTGCCACTCTGAAGTGATCACATGGTTGGCTGTGGCTTGGTTACCTCTCACACACCACAAAGCACATACAGTTCATTATGTAGCTAGAATCGGAAGACAAAACATTAAAACAACCAAATGAATATGTTAGGCTGATTCATTGTTTCATTCAAACCGTTATTATGTGCCACTGATTATTTTGTGGTTCAGACATTTTTGGAAAATCAACTAGCCTAGCCGACACTATTAGAAATGACAGCACTTGTAATAATTCAGCATATTGCCAGTAGATAGGCTAAAATCATCCGTTTTGCTATACTTTCCAGTAACTCTTTATCTCAGCAAAAACTGCAACCACCCACAACAGAATAATTAAACTAATCTAATATATACAAAATACTTGATGTAGCTCATCTAATCGGGAGAAAATAGAAACTGGAAACTAGAAAATAAGAAAACAAATTAAAGAAAAAAAATTGAAACATTTAGCCTACATGGTTTAGTTATGACAAGGATTTTCTGTCCTAATTGCACTGAAAATGTTCTCGGCCTATTCTACGTGATACTGAATTGGGCTACTTCATTACAAATATTGAAACTTTGTATTGAATACAATTATAATAATATGTTATCATTGCGCATGAGTAGGTTACTCGGCAAAATCATATTTAAAAAATGAAACACGTCCAATCAGACCGAGTAGCTGCAGATCGCTCTAGTCTGAGCCAAAGTAATGCACTCCTGCCATCTAGCGTTTCAATGACTGTACTACACTACATAATGGTCACATATTATGTGAGCCCTTGGCCCCTAGTCCTATAAAGTCCAGAGTAATTTTGTGTGCTATCTGCTTTAATATGTACTACTCAATTGACCTACATGTTGACCAAACACTGGCATATTCTGGCTGCATTGGGTCTGTCTGTGATTTCAGGTGCTTCTCTCTCTTTGGTAACTTTGGAAGATCGAGGTACTTGCTTTTTTCCAGAGGGAAAAGGAACTTCCCACCATGAGAGACTTAGGGGTGCGGTAGAACATGAAACCTTCAAAAAAAAGTATCTCCTGGTATATTCATGTTGTCTTAGCATTGAATCGATTGTAATGACATGAAAATACATTAAAACGTATCCCTTCCGTGTGAAATAACTGGACTTGTATGGAAAAGATAAGTATAATCAGTCAGACATGCCACCCCTGTTTGGCTGAGTTGGTACAGGCGACGTCTCCCGTTGCGACTCCTGGCTGCTACCCCTCAAAGTGTTTGAACGCAAAATCTCCACAGTTGAAAAACGTGGATGAGTTCTGATAATGGCCCTGCAAAGTTTCTGTGCGCTCCACACAATTGGGCCGTCGAAATATTTCGGACGGAGGTATGGTCCACTTTCTTTCTTGTCTCTTTAAAATAGTAACGAATGATTTGTTTGACATTGTAGCTAACTAGCTGCAATCTGTGTAGTATAAGAAAGTAATGTATGTTGCTAACAACAGCTAGCTCGCTAACTAACTACCAAAGTTCTGCCAAACTTTTTTTTTTAGTTTAGGAGGAAATTATGCAAAGTTACTGGTAGACATTATTTTTCTTTGTGTTATGAAAACAAATGCATTTTCCCAACCCTAGATAAGAAGCAATAATGCAGGACTGGCCCCTTAAAAATGGTCATTGTCATATAATTATTATTTTATTGGGGGGAAAAAAGGTTGTCTTGACATCAAATGTTTGCATTCAAGTTATGTGTGCTTTGTCTGTGATTTTCATCCAGAAAAATGTGTGCTTTTTCAAATTGCCTACGTATGCTTTGCAGTATTACCAATTCAAGCCACACACACACTGCTATAAACTATTAGCCTACTGTAATAGAAGTGCTGCTCTAATGGAATGTCATGTCCTAGGCTACATGTGAGAATATGACCTACTTGATTCATTTCGTGACGTTAGAAATTATACGGTTCTATCTCCATTTTTGTCAAAATTGAGTTTTTTACATAATCTGATCCATTAGGTGTTTATTAATGCCTGTGTGGTGTATTTTTTAAATGTTGACATTTTTTAGTTAGTAATTCATAAAATACAAAGGTTCCATCTCACAGAACATAATGGAATGTAAAAACTTTGACGCAATATCTCTGAACTGCCCTAAACGGAGATAGAACCTTATAATTCTACGCTCACGAAATGTAGCTCAAACTTTTATGAAAACAGGAAAGGTTAGGCATAGCCTAGTTGTAAGGCCTACTCTCGATTTTAAAATATAAAAATGATCTAGCCTATAGGAGACTTTACAGTAAAGGAATTTAGGCAACCCTGTTCATCATAACCTCCTGAATTAATTATTCATAATTAAATGGAAGACTACATTCTAGTTGAATGATCCCACACAGAATGTACGCTGCAGTGCTGCAAAAATCTGCAAATGAAACACCCTTCTGAAATCTGAAGGAAAGAGAGATAAAGCTTTGGTTTAACTGCTGAAGTTGGGCCTAATCATTTATCATCAAACCATAATTTGCCATTTCTTCTAATGAAAGTAGCTAGCCTATATGAAATGAATCCTGAATCCTGAGCCCCACTGGAGATGTTGTCAGAGCTCAGCATTGGCCCTCTTACCGAAAAAGATGCATGAAGTAGTTGCTCATGAATTATGCCTAAAGTTAAACCCACATATTTTCAGTATCAGGGTACCCAATTATGTCATCCAGATTATATTTCTTGGATACAGTATAAAGCTGATGTCTGGTTCCTAAGCCACTGCAGACAAGCCAACACACATCTCCCATGTGGTGTGGAATATCCAGGGTAGGGCCAATTTTCTCAAGGTCCCTACTCCCTTTTCCCTAAGAAGAACTTCTGTTTCATCAATCCAACAGCTTCAGTAAAGTTGCATAGATTATTATGCAGCTTACATTTTCCATGCTGACCTCTTAGAGGTTGTTGCCTCTTAAAGGAGGAGTGTGTCTGTCTGACATGTGTCAAGTCTGTTGAGGTAGTGGTCTCAAAATGCAACAGGGACTGTGGGGGACGTGCCGGAAACAAGGGTGAATAGTGTTGGAATCTGTGGCATTGCAGGGTTATGGGGTGATGCCAGAAAGAGGCATCATGCGTGAGTGGACCTTGAGAACTTGATTATCGTCTCACGGTGTGTGATAGCCTGCGCGTGACAGTCACCTGTGTGATTACAACAATCTAGTCCATTTGTTGACAACACTGTTACTGTTTCCTGTAACTGTTTATACTGTAACTTTTAGTGTAACTTAAGTTCTGCTACCATAATTCTGTTAGAGGATGTAAATCCATTTCTCTTACTGTAGCTCAACAACATTTCTTTTGTTTGTTGACTCAAGACATCATATGATACTGTAGCTAACACCCCCACTCTTTCTGCAGACCTTTTTGAATCTTTACTTGGAGCGAGTTTTGAGAAAACGTGGTTACATTACAAAACCCAGGTAGTTTTTTTTATAGGTATTCCGTTAGCAAACTTTGAATTTGTACAGTTCTTAGTAACGTATAGGAACTGTGAACTTCCTCTTTGGCGAACAACAGAAGGTAGAAAGAGGACCCAGCAGTCCAAACCCTGTCAGAGCCAATAGAGGAAATTAAGATTGAAATACAATCGGATGGGTAGGCCTAAGTATAGGATTTGGTGCCTCCTCCTGTATGAATGAATGAATGAATGAATGAATGAATGGTCTTTATTGTCATTGATATAGTACAGGTACCATACAACGAAATTTGGGAGGGGGGGGCTCCCCTGGTGCTAGGAAAAAAATATATACTAAAAACAAGAAGGGAAAAAGAGCTGGTTTACATAAATAAAGGCTAAATACACTATCCACTATACTATACAAATAAAATACTGTGCTGTACTCTATGCTATGCTATAAATATCCTAACATTTCCTATCTCTGAACCTTATGTACCCGAGGGTTGTCATATTGCACATAGTATTATTGCACATTCATTTAAAGTGTCGCAGTTTGCAGGTTTGAAATGTTCACAGTTGTGTTTCAGTGTTGCACTTGATTACAATCCAGTAGCTGCCATCAAATTGTCTAGATTGTCCAGGGCCTAGAACCTAGGTCTTTGCTGTGTTCAGGGCCTGAATGGCCCTGGGGTAGAAGCTGAGCTTCAGTCTATGTGTCCTTGCGGACATGGTCCTGAACCGTATCTGAATGATGCAATGCCAATGCTGATGAAGCAAATCCAAAGAATTTTACTGTTGTGTACTTACAAGTACATTGAGATGTTATAAAAGCGATTCTAATTCTGATTCTCCTGTGCATGACCCATGTTTTACCTTTCCCTCCCCCTGCTTAAAGGTCTTGATTGAATAGGACCTTCTATATTCAATTATTTATTATTTATTATTATTATTATTATTCTAAACATGATATTATTATAATGGTCTTGATTGAATAGGGCCTTCAGCCTTACTACTCTCTTCAAGAGCCCTTCACTGTCTCTCGTCCTCAACGCTACGGCCCCATTTTGCATTAGCCTTCTTTCTCCATCTTTTTTAGGCCTATATCTGTGGTAGCATAATTCTAATGTTTCCAAAACAGATTTTCTAAAAGTGTTCATTACACCCGTCCCACTGGTAAGCAGCAAGTGTTTTTCTTGGACTAAAATAATCCCCCACACCCCTAAGACCGTTAAGAAGAGGGCAGGCACAGGCAGCAACTGAGACCTCACCACCAGCACTCCCTCTGTGAAGTGGTGTTGATGGCTTAAAGCACAGCCACAATGGTAATGACTGTGAAGACTTGTGTTCCTAAGGCTCATGGCTCACGTCCATCTTGGGTTTGGCTGGCGGTGTGGAAGCTGGAGACGTGTGCGGTTCACATCAGAGACTAACTGTCTGTGCGTTTGCTCATTTGAGATACATTTCCGTAACACATCTTCATTATCCTAAATCGGTGCATGTGAAGGCCACACAGGCATCAGCCCCAGATGGGTGTGGGAGAGTTCGGTAGCCCTGAGAGTCCTCCTGTTTATTTTGGTTTAAAGAAAAAAAAAACTCTTTCCGCCAGCAGAAGCGTGGTAATCTAGCGTATTTTCAAATTGCCTACTAATTACTGACGCCAGAAAAGTTGTTGAGTGTTAGCCTAGGCCTACGTGTTGAAAAGATACGGTAACATCTTTCTTCTTACTCCTCTGGTAACTACTAGGCCTAGCTGTAAGGAAGCTAGTAGCAGTTTGTTACTGTATATAGAGAGACACCAAAGCATTTGGGGAATGTTGTTTTGCCAGCTGCTGAATTCCCTTCAACATGACACAATCTCTGTCCCTTGGTTTTGTAGCTGGACTAGTTCTAGTCTTGATTCAGGACTACTTTACACACTTTTGGGTGGCGTAGCTGGTTTACATCAGGTGTTTCAGCAGATGGTCACGTGTGTTAGAGGCAGTAGAGAGGAATCAGGTTCGAGACACAGGTGAGCTCGGGTGCCACCAGGAAGCAGTACTGTTTGCGGCACCATTACCCATGTCCTAGTACATCAATGAAAGTAGACTTATATTAAATTAGGGAGTATTACACCGCCACCTCCATCACCTGAAATGTCCAGAGAGTGTCGGCAGATAGCCTAATTGTTTGTTCCTGAGAGTCTGTCCCCAGAGGATCGGAGAGTGGAGCAATGGAGAGAGAAAATGGAGAGAGGGGGCGGGGGGGGGGAGAGTGGAAGGCCCAGTCACCCATGAGGCTTTTGATGGCTCGGCTGAGAGAGTGGCGGTGCAAAGCAGACTGTGCTCCACCCAGCTTTGTACCGTGCATGGTTCACCGCTGGTCTTTGTACACATGAGCTCCTTGTCTGAATGGACAGGACTGCGGGGGGATCACCACAACAGCACCCCCTTAGAGCTCTCTGTGGACACCCTGCTCCCACCCACTGTAGACCCAGGAAGTGCAGCGATAGGAATCTGCAGGTCACTATAGAGAATATGGAGATTTAATCTTCAAATAGGCTTAACGAGTCTCTCTCTCCTCAATCCTATGGAAATCCCATTCGTGGAAATCACAAAGCATGGATGTCACACAAAGCCATGTTCAATGTCCCCTTTCACTCAATCTAATCTAGATTGGCCTTGCGCATGTTGTCTTTATTTTACAATGTTGGATTGTACAGTGTGGAATGTGCCATCCTGCTCTAGACTAGTGCACAAAGAAACCAGGTTACGAATAGATTTGCTTACTGTAGTAGGCTAACTAACTAACGCTACGCATGATTGCATGCATAGTTTATTAGGACGACAGTTTTTATGTAATTTATTTACAGCTGTTGTTGCCTACTACTGTTATGAACTTGGAGCTTACAAATTGCTTACACTGTGTTGCCTAAAAGTGGAATTGACTGAACCACATATCCACCTCCTATTTTATAACTTCTGTTGTTGTCTTGGCATGTTGGCGTGCCATGTTGTTTGAGATGTGATACTCTGGTGTGGTGTCTGTCTGGGAATTGTGGGGGCTTTATCAGAGAAGCGTAGAGTCCCTACGGATTGACATTCTTGGAGAGCCAGAGTGGACCCTATGTGAATGTAAACCATGCGTTGTGGAGCAGGTGCTGTGTCTACATATTCCGCATGGACTACTATCCCACCCTCAACCATGTGTCACCCCTCCCACACACACACACGCACACACACGCACACACACACACACACACACACACACACACACACACTTTAGACGAAGATGGTGGCTGGGAATTGGTTGGACCTATACAAGAATGCCTCCTCATACCAAAGATTTTAAATTCAATTATACCAGTATCAGAAGAAGCTATTTTTATATATAATGTAGCCGATTGTATTAATAGTAGGTAGGCCTATATTAAGGCTAATATTTGATAATTGATGCAAAGACCTCCCAGAACAATGGCAGCGTTGGAAAGACTTTTTCTCTGAAATGATCAGGAGAGGGCAGTAAGTGTACATGTTTACACATTTTGAACTGAAACTTTACAATTCAGATGTAATAGATTATTATAATAGATTATTATTATATTAATAGAATTAGTCATTGTCTAATTTTGTCAAATGTTTTAAATGTAGTTGTATGCAGACGACAGTATGCACACGACAGAGACAGATAACTCTATGTGGAAGAGACAGGCCTTTTGTGACACATTATGTACTTTAGGCTTACTTCCAGTGGTGTGATGTATAGCCTACTCCTGTACTCACGGCTAGATTGCACACCAGCTGACTTGTTAAATGTTTGCATTTGCGCTCGTTAAGTGTTTACATATATTTGGCAAATGGACCGTGTGGACAGTAATCTCTATCTTACTCACCTGGTTGTCACCTCACAACAACAGACAAAAAAAAGTGAAGTGTTATCATTCCGTTCTGTCAGTTTTATTGACACAGCTCAGACCATCCCTAAGTGTAGGGGCGGTCGAGCGTCACAGCGCCCGGCCTGGCCTGCTCCTAGGGTTGACCTCAGCACAGGTATGCGCTCGCTAGCTACCACGCCTCTCTGTGGGTGAGTCTCCTCTCCCCTCCCACCTTGCTGCTTCTGCTCACAAGCCGTCCCTCCTTCGATCATTTCCAGTTGTGTGAGGAATACGACAGAAGGCAGTTTCCAGGAAAACCGGCTTTTTTTTTGTACCATGATTTTCATAATGTAAGTGCTAAGTTTGCTATTGTTTATGTGACAATGTATAGGCTATGCTTTATGTGTAGTGAGTGACTACACTGTAGTACACTTTTTAGTGTATGTGTTACGACCAATTTGTGTGTCAGTTTACCCACTGGCCAGTCTAGCTGCCTGACCATGTATGTATCCCACCGGAGCCATGACATGGTGATTAGATTAAGCTGTTTCTTGGAAGACGTGGGGGGGGGGCTTTTGTCCCCTTTGTTATACCCCGTTTAAGGCGACCTGGGGAGATGATTGACACCTCATTGAGTCATTGACATGTAATTGACAAGTCAGCAAGATTTTACTCTCTTTATTCTATGTAGTAACTTAACATTCTACTCTTGTAATCAACAATCATTTATTACAATAGGTGATTTAACGTTTCAGGACTTCAGGATTTAATGTTTGAGGACTCCACTAGTTTTGTTCACTAATTCCTACCTACCTAAATACGATACTTACTACTTTGCATTTGAATTTAAGCAGTACGCAGTAATGTGCATTGTTGCCAAACACGCCTTCCGCACACAGTTACATCATCCAATTATGGCCCTTAACATTTTTCCTAGTCAATCATTCTCAGAACTGAGATTGCAATCTGTGTTAATATAATGACGTGAGAGTTTCACAAACAACCACGGTCACAGGAAGCTAACTAGACTTTTTAAGTACAGCCAGTATGTGTCATAATACTCATGCATTGATTGGACACTGTGCTGGTCTAGGCCCTAGGATCACTCTGATGTCATGGCATGTCATGCCTGAGTCATGACCGCCAACTGGCCTCTACTGTACGTGACCAATCCCTGTATCATATGGGATGTAGTAGCCTTGTTCCAGGGAAAAGCCTGCCCTCTGGTTATTAAGAAGAACACCGTTATTATCAACACATAAAAGTGTACATTTGTAGTGTGTTACTTTGATTCATTTTAGTTGCACACTGTTTTGTCAACAGATTTTTTACTATGAATAGATATTTGATATATTTTGATATATCAACAGATGGGATGTTAAAGAACATTTTTACCAAAATAGGTAGGCTAAGCCATTCCGCTTTTTCACAATTCTTTTCATATCTGCGTTAACCGGACTACAGCTACTTTGTGTCTGAAACACAAAACATAATGGTGGTGGGACTGTCAGGGCCTGGAACACAAAACATAACGGTGGTGGGACTGTCAGGGCCTGGGACACAAAACATAATGGTGGTGGGACTGTCAGGGCCTGGGACACAAAACATAATGGTGGTGGGACTGTCAGGGCCTGGGACACAAAACATAATGGTGGTGGGACTGTCAGGGCCTGGAACACAAAACATAATGGTGGTGGGACTGTCTGGGACTGTCTATGTCAAATAAGGCGTCTGCTAAATGCCAAAAATGTAAATGTAGCCTAGGCCTAATGCTCTTTGGCCACTCAACAACACTATTAAGTCTACTTTCCTGTCTCTGTGATTACTGGTGGCCTGCTGTCCTCTTTTGTGTTCCGGCATTTCTCAACCTCTTTAAAGTAGCTCCCCCATTAGCTGCAGGCTAAACATTCACCTGAGGATGCACGGTGTGTTGGAGATGGCCAGTCACCCCTGGTGGGGCTCGGCTGACCGGGCAGAGCTGCAGGGAACGGCTCTAAGAAACGTGAAAGAGCAGCTCTATTAAGCACCATTGTTTACGGAACAAAGAATTCGGTTTTACCCCTGTGACTTTGGGTCACATGACCTTTTCTGGGTTAGGCTAAGTGGTGCCTTGAAAGTTTGCTCTTCTCTCTATGCTGCTGCTACGTCAGTTAACTATAGCCTAAATGGATATTTCTGGCAGGCATTGATAATTAGACATGGTCGTCATTCTCGGTACTGGAGTTTCAGCACTAGTTAGGCTATTTGTTGAATCCGTTACGCAGGGTTCCCACGGGTCCTTGAAATCCTTGAAAGTTTGTGAATTAGAGAAGAAAAAATCAAGGTCTTAAAAGTTTTTGAAAATGACATGGGTCATTGAATGAAATTGCTTGAATGAAATTGCTTGAATTCAATTCCCCCCCCCCTCTCTCTCTCTTAAAAAATAAATATATATACTGTATATATATATAAATAAAATACTTAGCTCATCAACTAGTAAATAAGTCTCTGTATTGCTTAACTTTACACATATTTCACAATATATTGTTTTGCTGTGCTGTGGTAGAGAAGGCAAGAGACCATCTAGTGTTCACACATTCAAGCCTCTCTTTTTAATTGTTGTCTGTGAGCGGATAGTTCCTATTATATAAATTCTCATCTAGATCCGTCTCAAACTATGCCGTGTTGGGTCCTTGAATTTGAGGGAATTGAGTCTTGAAACAAGGTTCTTGAAAGGTGCTTGAATTGGATGTTTCAGAAGGTGTGGGAACCCTGTTTACAATATTGGCGAGAGACCTCTTTGTTAAGCAAGAACAAACTAAAAGCATAGGCTCCATTATTAATGTTTACAGGCCTTTGTGAAACGGGACGTTATCCTGAGCCTCTACTCGTGAACACCAGCTGACCCACAGATATGGAGGTGAAAGAAGAAATCAGCGACACTGACAGTGGCATCATCCTCCACTCTGGTAAGCACCCTTTATACCTTAAGTTAGACTTAAATGCAAACGATAGGCTAAGCAAGCAATGACTCAATTGAAAGGAGATAAGACAATTAACATTAGAGAATGATCCCTACATTTCCTCTTCTTACCATGATGTATACTGAAAAATGCATGCACTCCACTCACTGCAATATAAGTCACTTTGGGTAAAAGTGTCAGCTATATGGCATATATTATTATTATAATTATTAATATTATATTTCATGAGTGGAGGCTAAAACCAGTTTGTTCCTGGGCTGCTGCCCTGCATAAGGAGGTGGTTTGGTTCAGAGCTGGGCTGTCTTGATTCTTACCTCGCTGTACATTGACGAAGGGACTGTTCTTTGGTGTCATTTATGGGAACACAACTATTAACTGCCAGTTGTTGCTTTGCATTTGACCAAGGCTCCACCTCATAGTAAATGAAGTAGCAGGTCAGAATCAGAATGGCTTTTATTACATCTTACTGTACTAGTACACAAGAGTACAAATTCTTTGGCTTCGGTTCCTCAACATTGACATTGCAGCATTCAAATACAGGGTTAGTAAGGGTTGCAGCAACAACCACTGGGTTTCTACTAGCTAGTAGCTATTGCTGGTCACATTCCTCATCCCATATGTAATGTAGGCATGTAGATGTGTCTCTACAATGGAAGCTTAGTCTGCATGTTTTTGTTTGTAATTTTTAATTGCGTGGTTGCAGTTATTGTGTGGTCTCTTTGTCCTCGCGGTCACACCTCCGGTGGCTGATGTCAATCAGTACCTGCAGGGATTTGGCTCTAATCTCTGAAGGCATGTGACACACAAAGCAGTTTGTCATTTCCTAGGCCTAAGAATGAACCTAGGGTCATTAGTCACCAGCCCTTTAGAGACACTTAACTATTCCAAGATGGCACCCCAGCCGTTGTTGCCTTGGTTTTACTCAGACATTTGATCCTATCACACTTTCATGACAGTTTCGGTATCAGTCACCAAAACAGCTGTCAGCCTGTTAGTCAGGATGACATCTATCTTAGCAAGCAAACGTTTGAATGCTATTGACTGCTGCTGCTTTCTTGGCCACGTCTCCCTTGCAAAAGAGACTTTGTCTCAATTCAGTTGTTAAGTCTGACGTCACGCGTGACGTTTAGCAATTTCCGGGTCCAAATAAAAAAATTCCCCACACCAGAGTACCAGTGTACTTTTAGACTCGGATCTATTCATACAACAAGGGACACAGCACTTTCCTGTTTTTCCCATATTGACAGCGTCTTTGAGCCTCGGAAAAGCGCTATACAAATATAATGAATTATTATTATTACTGCGGCATTTCGAAAAGAGAGCGCCTCAGCCGCTTAGGCATTTCTGGTTAAATAAAATAAAATTACAGTGTTGGGATTGGAGGTCAAAAGAATCAGTCAGGCGAAGCTGCTGCAACATTTTATATTTTATATTTTTGCATCTGCATGTGTGAGTCCCTCAGACTAGATGACAGACTAGTCTGTTTTCCTGATGCAGCGTTTCAGGGCATCTACCATATTAATTTGACAGACAGGCGAGCGTGATGGATTGAAGGCGGCTTACGACTAAGCGTGTAGCTATCTATAGTTTTCCATGGTCACATTTCAGTCGTGAGACCTCACTGTAGCCTCTTTGCTGTTTTGTGTTCCGGGCCCTAACAGTCCCACCACCATTATGTTTTGTGTCCCAGGCCCTGACAGTCCCACCACCATTATGTATTGTGTCCCAGGCCCTGACAGTCCCACCACCATTATGTTTTGTGTCCCAGGCCCTGACAGTCCCACCACCATTATGTTTTGTGTCCCAGGCCCTGACAGTCCCACCACCATTATGTTTTGTGTTCCAGGCCCTGACAGCCATTATGTTTTGTGTCCCAGGCCCTGACAGCCATTATGTCTTGTGTTCCAGGCCCTGACAGCCATTATGTTTTGTGTTCCAGGCCCTGACAGCCATTATGTTTTGTGTTCCAGGCCCTGACAGCCATTATGTCTTGTGTTCCAGGCCCTGACAGCCATTATGTTTTGTGTTCCAGGCCCTGACAGCCATTATGTTTTGTGTCCCAGACCCTGACAGCCATTATGTTTTGTGTCCCAGACCCTGACAGCCATTATGTTTTGTGTCCCAGACCCTGACAGCCGTTATGTTTTGTGTTCCAGGCCCTGACAGCCCCACCACCATCATGAAAGATG
Organism: Nansenia antarctica; assembly: GCF_963989245.1. Taxonomy (NCBI): domain Eukaryota; kingdom Metazoa; phylum Chordata; class Actinopteri; order Argentiniformes; family Microstomatidae; genus Nansenia; species Nansenia antarctica. The sequence continues at coordinate 6,717,458 of NC_137691.1, read as the reverse complement.
TGGTCACCCACACCAGGGCGGTGAAGCTCAAGCACCAGTCACTGGAAGACCGTCTGGAGCTGTGCCTACTGGAGCTGAAGAAGCTCTGTATCCGAGAGGCCGTGAGTGTCCATTTACGTCTGTACCATTTAGCTGACTTACGGTTAGAGATTACAGGGATTGATTGACAGTCTACAGGGATTGATTGACAGTCTCCCTGGAGTAATTAAGAGCTAAGTGGCTTACTCAAGGGCACACTGCTGGTGGTGGTGGTCGTCCCAGGTGGGATTCGAACCCATGACCTTCTGATCATGAGTTCAACTCACTATCCCCTCCTCACTATCGCCTCCCTGACAATACCCCATTACACATGCAGACGCAGTCACTCACATACACATATACTGTACACACACAAGCATACTCATACACACACTCATACACACACACACACACACACTGATCAGGATTCAGGGAGTTTTTACCATAACATGACTGGGAATCTCCCCAAAAGTTACTGTAAACCTTGACTGTGACTTCCAGTTAGATACATTCCCTTTTTTTTTTCTTGTGTCATATGAAACCAAAAAGGGATGTTTATCATGGAATTAGAATATAATGCTTTACAAATTCTCAGGGAGACATAGACTGTCCATAGTTCTCTGTAACCCCCCCCCCCACACACACACACACACACACACACATACTTTGTCTTTTCCTGACAGATGATGACACAACTGTCCCTTTGCCTATAGATTTTTGACTGAAACAAACATGGGAATCTAGAGTGAGTCAGTGGACCATATGATGCCTGCACTGAATTCTTTCCCTCTCCCATGCCTGGCTCAAACTCAAAATGAATGCAGCCTGTTAAATGTGTCATCCCTTTCTGTTGCTGTCTCATCAATCATTGTTGGGGAACAGTCCTCCGTAACGAGCTGGCTCAGAGTGAAACCCGGGATCCTGATCATGCCTGCTGACGGCAGGGCTTGGCCCTCCTGTCAGGACTTGCTGGGAGTTCTCTGATGGCACCTCTCCCTTCTCACGAGTCACGACAGGGACTGAGATCATGACCAGAAATTCTGACGCTATTGTCTGAGTTGAGAGTGACTAAAAAAAAAAAACACAGGTTGTGGGTTACGTATATCTGTTCCCAAATGAAATCAGTAATAATCAGAATCTGAATTTATTTTATTAGGCCGACATCCAATGTACAAGTACACAAGTAAAAATCTTTGGCTTAGGTTCTTCAACATTGGCATTGCAGCAATATACAAAATCACAATCATTGAGTAAAGTAAAGTAAGTAATAATGAAGTAATAAAGTGATAAAGTGATGGTAGTCGTACTACAGCGGGACCAGTGGAACTACAGTGGAATCAATAGTGCAAAAATCCTGTGCAAAGTACAATAAGATGAAATGCAGTATGATACAGTACAAGTAGTCAGGTAGTGTTCAAGTAATAATGCAGTCTCATGCAGTCTGATGCTCAAGGCTTGGTTTTAAGTTTAGCTTGAGGGCAGGCCAGTGAGGTTGGAAAACACTGGGCAGGTGAGGCCCTATGCGTGCGTTGTGAAACGGTGGAATCTTTGGAAAGGCAGCATTGCATAACACGCTTCCAGGTCCCAACATGCATTGAACAGATATGACACTCATGAACACTTTATTAGGAACATTATACTCATACTGGGTAGGGCCTCCCTTTGCCCTCAAAACATCCTAAATTCTTTGTGGCACTGATTCCACAAGATGTTGGAAACATTCCTTTCCGGTCCATGATTGCATCACACAATTCCTGCAGATTTCTGAGAATGAAAATAGTTGAAGAAGATGTGGTTATTTGAATTTTGGTACACCTCAAATTAGATTAGATTAGATTAGATTCACTTTATTGTCATTACATAGTACAAGACAATGCAACGAAATTATTGTGCGTCTAACCAGAAGTGCAACAAATAGCAATTATATTGCAGTGATAAGTAGCAGTATTTACAGCAATCTATACAGTAAAGTGCAAATGGTCATGAGCGTGATGTGCATAAACAAACAGACGATTAATTTATCACAACCTGTTTTACTTTATTTTATTCTATTTTCTCAATTATTCCTTCTGTGACTGAGAGATTGGATAGGGGCACACAGAGTTCCTGTACGGACAACAACCTTATTGATTCCCTCTGAGGACAAGATGGACTGAGAGTGATACTGATATTCCCTGAATCTATTATGACTAATGGACAAAGTAACCTGTGACACAAAGCAAACTATTGAGGACATATGTAAGAATGCGATACCCACAATGACCTGTCTGTTTTTTTGTTTGTTGTTATTCATGTAAAAAAAGAAAAGAAAAATAAAGTATAAAAAAGAAGAAGAAAAACAGAGGATTAGTGGAGAAAATCGCTGTGAATCAAAACCCACTTGCTACTATCGCACATAGGTTACTAATTCATTTTAAGAGCCCTGGGAGGAAATGTGTGGATTGTGTTGCTTTGTGTGTTATCAACTGTGAAACTAGCCCATTGATATCGTCTGTTTGTTTTTACTTGAAGAAGCAAGACGACACGTAGCATGAGTGTGTCAACTGAATATAGCGTTATTCATGTGACTCTATTTCCTCATTTGAAGTGCATATTTATATATATATATATATATTAGGGATGTGCATAACTAAACATTTTCATATTCGAATAATCGGTGGGTGCTATGGACGAATAATCGATTCTTCGATGTGTGCCGACATTCACAAAGGTAGCCATGGATCATTGGCAAGAAATCATTTAATATCTTAAACGAAATGCAGAACAGAAAAAAGGCATGCCGCTAATACCCTGCGCTCGCATTAGAGTGGTGTGCGCATTTTGTGTAGCTGCCCAGCCTCAGACTCTCGGAAAACAGGGACCAATGAAATGTTTTTACCGTACTTGCATCAAAACCTGAGGAACACTGGCCACCAGCGTTAGATCCCATCGCTATTTCACCTTTCTGCAACTTACGTTGGACGCCTCTTAAAAGCCATGTCTACCTCCAATCTCTTCAGCTTCAACTGAAACTCTCTTTCTCCTTCTTGCTTTTGTGTGTATGATAAATGCAAAGCCAACAACAAATAGTGCTACAGAACCGACATTAGTTCTGTCCGTTAATTTGCGTTTATTTGAATGGGGAAACATTTTTACGGTCCTGATGTTAAAAATCGTCTTTGACCCTTGGGAACGATTATTCGAATAATCGATTATATACATCCCTAATATATATATAGGTAGATGTTAGATCAAATTAGCGATTACCTCAGAAGCAGCTCAATCTGAGTGGACAACCTTTCCTGTCCACCTTTAATTAATAAGGTTATAAAGAGGACATGTATTCACATTCTTCATTTGATGTGTTGTATGAACAGAATATGATACCTCACATTGTAGCCAACTTGGATATTAGAACATGGGTCACATGCCTGATGTCTGCTTCCTGTGTCCTATAGGAGCTGACGGGTCGCCTGTCAGAAGATTACCCCCATCTGCCTGGAGAGAAGCCGCCCCACATCCGCAGACGCATCGGAGCGGCATTCAAACTGGACGAACAGAGCATCCCAGGCGGAGGAGAGGTACTGGGCCTTACGGTAGTCGAGCGTAGAAGCCACTACTCCCATTTGACGTTTTACTCTCATTCACGAGAGTTTAAGCCTCACACACAGGCGTAGGCCTACATAGTGCCAAATTCTCCCAAGTGCCAAAGTACTCAATTAAAATCAACACATCTGTCATCTCAGCAGTCAGTGAAGAGACCTTTAATGTTCAGCGACTCGTGTCGTTCATGCCTGTTTCATGTCTGTTTCCGTCCGCCCGTCCGTGTAGGACTCGGAGCTGATCTCCGTGGAGGCTGAGCTGGCCCTGCAGCTGCAGATATACGAGGCGGCCCGAAGACTTTGCGGCGAGCAGCACCTCAGTAAGGCGGTGAAGAGGAGCAGGGTGCAGCAGTGTAAACGTGAGGAGAAAAAGATCAAAGTGCTGCAGGACACTGCTTTCCAGCTGCGGCTCCAGTACGGGCGGTCGTCGCCCCGCAACGGCTGCATCAACAGACCGAGAGGTGAGGACTGGGCGCACGGGCGGCTGACGCAATCACACTGGAGAACACGGTTGTAATCAGGGCTCCCGCGGGTCCTTGAAATCCTTGAAAGTTTGTGAATTCGAGGGGGAAAAAATCTAGGTCTTAAAAGTTTTTGAAAATAGACATGGGTCATTGAAAGTTCTTGAATTCCCCCCCCCCCTCTCTCTCTCTCTCTCTCTAAAAAAATTATAATATATATATTAAAAAATAGTTTTGCTGTGCCGTGGTAGAGAATCTAGTGTTCACACATTCAAGCCTCTCTTTTTAATTGTTGTCTGTGAGCGGATAGTTCCTATTATATAAATTCTCATCTAGATCTGTCTCAAACTATGTCGTGTTAGGTCCTTGAATTTGAGGGAATTGAGTCTTGAAAGGTCCTTGAAAGGTGCTTGAATTTGATGTTTCAGAAGGTGTGGGACTCCTGGTAATATATACTATATGCCATTTAGCTGACGCTTCTATCCAAAGTGACTTGCATTGCAGAGAGTGCATACATTTTTCTGTATTTCCCAGCAGGAATCGAACCCCCAACCTTTATAGCGTTGTTAGTGCCATGCTCCACCAGCTGAGCCACAGTGGACCAGTGATGAAATCACATACATGTCAAGTTTCCTATTGAAATATGATGTGCAACTCGGTTATTAATTTGAAAGTTGAAACGGAATTGTCCTCAAACCTGCTAGACGGACATTGCATGGGAACCTCTCTTCTCTGCCCTGGATGAGAATTCCAGTCTATTTATTTCCATGTCTAGGGGCGGCGGTGGTAGCCTAGAGGTTTGAGAGGTCGCCTAGCAATCGGAAGGTTGCTGGTTTGATCCCCGCCTCAGGAGGGAGCTTGTATGTGCCCTTGAGCCAGGCACTTAACCCCTAATTGACCTTTCGCAAAACTCTGCCCCCAAATGCCCTTTGTCCAATCATAACTAGCAACCGTACTTGGTGAAGAAGGAAGTCCGACATTATTCACAATGGTGAAGCGGTGTGCGTCTCGATCTGTAGGATATTGCGTTTGTATCGCTCCAAAAAGCATCACTCTTAAAGTGACTGGTATGTCACGGATCCCATCCATGCTGCGCTATTTTAGGCTGATATTGCAGAAAGCTTTACGGGCAACAGTAACCAAGTTGGGCGGGGCTTTGCGAAAGGTCAATTGCTCCAGGGGCAATTACTCCAGACCCTGTGCCTAGAGCAAAAACACAAAATTCCAACAATTGACTGACAAGTAAAAATATATACTGTATATATATTTCTCATGCACTAACAAAGTCGCATTTTTGCTTTGCTTTTGTTTCCAGATCAGGGCACCTCTGACGACAGCTCTCTCTCTGATTCGGCTGTGCTCGAAGAAGGTAAGACAACAACAAAAAAGCTACTTTGTGCAAGACCTCTCCTCAATTGGTGTATGGGTGAGAGATGAAGCACTTGATAGTCTGATGTGCATAGACTGATCTACTTTGCCTCAGTGTACTGTAAATAATAATAATAATAATAACTTTTATTTGTATAGCACTTCTCCTGCAAACGTTGCAGCTGACAAATGACAAAGCTCAAAATCACTCGATTTCTTCTCCAGAAGAGGTGACCAGTCAGTCGTCTCATCAGCCATCCCTGGAGCCCCCTCCTCACCCAGGACCAGCAGACTCTCCCCGACCCTCCCCTGTCCCCTCACAGCCCTCACTGTTGACCCCCCACCAGTCTCCCCTTCCAACCCTGGAGGAGCTGAGGCCCAGCTTCAACACCAGCCTCGACTATGAGGCCCCCCCCATCGAGCACTCGCCCTGGACAGAGTCCAGTCTGGACCAGCCTTACCAGAAGACCAGGAAGTCACGCTCCGGCAGCACCAAGTCAAGGTAAATGGAGTACCTGTCATTTGCCTCCTGTAATTTCATATGAACCACACCCTTGAGTTTATTATTGTGCAGGAAAACACCAAGAATAGCCATAATTGAAACCCCAGGTTGGTGAAACCCCTTTTATATATTTAAATCTTAGTAATGGTTTCCATGTAACACAAGTTCGCCTTGACTACAGAATAAATGCATTTGGTGGTTTAAAATAAGCATCAGAGTTCAACATCAAATAGGTCCACCCTAATGAGGAACCGCAAGGTCTGGAATCTGCTCTGACAGCGCTGAAGATGAAACTTAATCTCCGTTTAGCATTTGAAAAGCAGGAGTTCTTTTTGAAGTGGTATCATTCAAACTGGCATTAAGGCATACCTTGTTATTTACGGGGAGGATATTACTCAGGAACATTCTGATTCAAGTCGCAACTTGTATTGGAGTGGCAGCCCAAGAACATGTGCTCGGGTTCCGAAAACTGGTTTATGTGTCAAGCACATGCGCTCAGTCAGCCCCCGTATGTACAAACCCCTCTAGAAGTCGTATAAAACACGTGTCTCTCCTCCCTGTCCTCCCATAGTATCTCCAGCTGCAGTAGTGCACCTGTGACCCCGGTGTTGCCTCCAGTGGAAGCCTGCATGGGGGACACCGCCCTGCCGTTCTCCCATATGAGGCTGTGCCACATGCAGTCCAACAGCGCCCCCACCACCCCGGAGATGCACCTGCGACGCCAGCTCTCTCTCAGGTACGTCCACGGTCTCTCTCAGGTACGTCCAAGGTCTCTCTCAGGTACGTCCACGGTCTCTTTCAGGTACGTCCAAGGTCTCTCTCAGGGCTTTCACACCGGCAAGGTTCCCGAACCGGTCGGCACATGCAGACCGAAAATAAATTGGTTCGGAATCAGAAAATAGTGGTTCTCAAGTGGGAATCAAAAACTAGAACCGTGACGTTGTCATATGACACATTCTGCACAAAAACTGGAGGAAGGCCTTCCCTTCCCTTCCAGTAAGTGTTGGGCCAAGAACTGTGCGCAGAAACATTATGATTGGTCAAGCAAGAATAGTGACTTCATCAGGCAGGAAACTGCTATGTATATATATAATGCTTGCCCCTCTGACAGGAGGGGGCTTTTTGCTTTTTGCTATTTTCTCTCTCCACTCATGACCCGTGACTTTGCTTAATAAAAGGCCTCTTTGAAGTCAATTGATTTAAGCTCTTTGCGCTTTATAAGTTCTACTCAATCTATTAAGAATCAATTAAATCCACAACTAGAGTACTCATCATGCCTCCTGTGTGATTTCCCCAGGATTCCCAGCACTCAACCTTCATTTGACCCAGATCAGGACCGAGGTCGTACCCGCGGTCCCAGAAGGCGACTGACGGACTATATGGTAACCACTCCAGAGCCCGCCCCTCCCAGGGTCTACGGAAACCCCATGTACTACTCCGGCTCTGAGGACAGCAACTCTGAACACTCCGCTCCGTCTTACGCCAGCTCCCCGTGTGGCGACACGCCCTGCGACCTGCCCCGGCAGGTCCAGCAAGCCTACCGGTACCAGCAGCACTCCAGCCCCAACGACAACCACAATCGTGGACCGTTGGCTTTCCCAGGCCCCGGCCCTAGCTTTTACCAGAACCCCCAGCCTCAGTCCAGCCCCAGCTTCCACAGGGGGGGCTACCTTGAGGACGGGCTGGCCTACCCGCCTGAGATGGACATGGGACGGATCTACCACAGCCCGCTCCCCCCTCCCTCTACCTCCAGTAGATACGAGTACTGGTACGAAGAGGCCCCCGTGCATCCTCAGCTGGCTCCTAGGCCCTTGCCCCCCCATGTCAGACTGTCCCGCGCCCCCTCGCTCCGGGAGTACTCCCAGCACCAGCCCTTCCATCCCTCCATCCCCAGGGGTCTTCCCCGGCAGGTGGTGAACGAGGAGCTGAAGTCGTGGCACCACCGCAACCAGTTCAGAGAACCCTGCAGGCCCCGCTCCCTCGACAGACAGGGAGCGGTCAGGGTGAGGAATGTGCTGGGCCATGAGTCACCCCTCTCACAGCACCGCAAGTACCACGAGCAGGTAAACAACAGGTCACAACAACAACAACAACAGTAATAACCTCTCTCACGCAATTAGTTAGTGTGCCTATGTTTATGATTCTCAAGGACTCAAGGAGGCAGGTGGAACAGTGGAGATATGTCCTCCCCCCCGATGTTAGACGCAAGCACAATTGTCCCCCTCAATAATAATAATAATAGGATTCTTTTTCTGTGGGACCTTTATTTTGGAAAAACAAGTAGCTGATTTCGTTGCAGGGTTTTTATTTTGAAAGGCCTCTACTGCTATTGTCAGCCACAATGGCTAAAGTAATAAAGTAATTGTAGGCTACAACAAACAGTAAATATAATTTAAAAAGTGAATAAATGTTTGAGAAACATTTGAAAAACTATAATCTTTCTCCTGGCTAGTAATTACTGTAGTTGCAGTGTCAGGTTTTTATCTCTCGCACTTGCTAAGGTAGCTAGTAGGTAGTAGGTAGTTCGATAAGTCTAGCTGTAAACTCATATGGAATAATGTATTGTACAGTAGCAGGGAAAGAGTGGTTGTTTCATTGTAAATGAATAGTCCTATATCCACATTCACACTTAGTCACATGATGTGTTACAATAGATAGGATGACTCCATCCACACTAATCTCTCTGATAACTCGCAAGACAGGTAGTTCAGGCGACACAGGTGTGCTAATATGACTTATACAAGTTATAATTATAACTTACAGTATGACTTAACATTAGAGATTACATAAGACTAATTATCATTACAGTTACATTTTTGGCATATAGCAGACGCCTTTTTCCAAAGCGACTTACAACAAATTAATTTGACTAAGTAATCGAATCACCTATCCATCAGTCATCGTAAGAAAAAGTAATCTATGCTAGGGCCAGCGGCCATTGGCAGTCATAATGCTAGAAGGAAGAATTAAGATTTTAACCTTTTTTTATGCCCTTGGCTTTACTGTCAGGTACCTGACAGGTGTTGGATGTAAGGGGAACTTCAAATCAGTTATGGCTTCTGGTGAAAGGTTGTGTCCAGACCTGTCACTAGTTCAATGTAAAGAAGAGCATCGTAGAAATGTTTGTCATATAATAATAATAATAATAATAATAATAATAATAATAATACATTAGACTTATAGAGCTTTTCTAGACACTCAAAGACGCTTTACAAACTGAAAAGATCGAGTAGTAATTACTACTAATAAAAAGAAACAAAAAAATAAATAAAAGAAAGTATAGGGGCCTAATTACGGTAGTGCTGGGGACACATGGGAAGGAGAGGAGGAGAGGGTTAACTGGTGACGGCAAGCTTGAAGAGGTGGGTTTTGAGGCCTTGTTTAAATGTTGGGAGGGTGTTGGCCTGTGATGTGGTTGAGGAGGGCGTTCCAGAGGGACGGGGCTGCGGCTGAAAAGGCCCCATCACCCCAGGTCCGGAGCTGGGTCTTGAGTAGGGCTGGGTATCGCCACTGATTTCCCAAAACGATTCGATTCCGATTCACAGCTCCCAATTCGATTCGATTCACGATTCGATTCGATTCCGATTCGATTCCGATTCGATCTAGTTACAATATACATTTTTTGCTTGAATATGAAAGAGATTCTCCGAACTAATGCTATAAATGGTTCAAGGAACCCTATAACATGTCGCATTGTTAAACATATCAATGAATTGACTCCAAAGCAGTTACATGAATGTACTTTTTATTTACATATGACTTTGCTTTTGTCCAGCTCATCTCTAACGTCACATTTTTAAAATCCAAAATGCACTTTAAGCCTGGTGGTGACTTGAGTGTCCCTGCCATCGTCATGCTTTTAGATTTTAGTGTTGAGACCTCACGTTGCGTGAGATATGATAAATTCTTGTAGCGCGAGATCTGGCCACGAGATCTCGTTGCGGGTTGAAGCTGCAAGCAAAAAAAAAAAGAAAAAAAAAAAAGATCGATCTCGGGATTTATGAATCGATAATCGCTCATTTTAATGAAGATCGATTCAGAATCGGGAAATCGATTTTTTGAACCCAGCCCTAGTCTTGAGGGTGGATATGCTGTCTTCTGTAGCTAACTCAATGTAAGAGGACCTTAACTGGCTGAATGAGTTCAGCAACCACACCTGACATTAAAACAGAATTACCTAGATTCTAGAAGAACAACAAAACTTGTGAAGTGTGCCTCGGCAGATCCTATGACGTCTAATGGTGGTTTGCTCAGGTTTCCGCTGTATCATATTCACACTATCGTTTTTCTCGCTCCATTGTTCACAGGCACACTTGTTGAATTGTACTGAGAGAAAGAAACTTTTCTACATTATTCCAGCCCCACCCTATGGCCTCCTTATTGCTGTTTTCACCTCCACAGATATCCCACACTTTGTGTGTCGTGTAAAAAGCTGCACACGACCTTGAGTTTTGCCGCAGAAAGCAACATTATATTTAGTTACACTGGGAAAGTCAAGACGGTTGAAAGGAATGGCCGTGTCTTATAACAAACTACAACAAAATTAGAGAGGTGTTGGTTATTATACGTTTTTCTCAGAGCGCATGGCGTGGGAACGTTCATGTCGGAGACTCGTTCCTGTATCGGTTTACTGTCTTATGCTATGATTTACATGGCCCGGGGTTGAAAGAATATGGACAGCTGTAGTGGTACTTTTGGTAGCTTCTTACACTTCACCATTCTTCATTTCACGGGCAGGGGAGGATCTTAACATACGGTCTAGAGGTTTGTGAGGTATTCAGACAGCTGCAGTGTGGGAGAGCGTGCATCTGTGGCCCTCCCATGGTCAACATCACTTTGGAGTCTCGCTAATGTCATGCTAACGTAATGTGGCTCACTGTCTTTTTTTTCTTCTTTTTTTTTTACTGATTTATTGCCATGCAATCAACTTGTCAGTCAGTTGTTGGTATTTGGTATATTGTTGCTCTAGGCACAGGGTCAGCCATATTCAGCGTCCTGAAGTAATTAGGGGTTAAGTGCCTTGCTCAAGGGCCCCCTCCCTCCTGAGGCGGGGGATCTCTAGCCAGCCTCTCTAACCTCTAGGCTACCTCCACACCCATGTTTTAGGTCATTGTTTATACTACGGCTAAACGATCATGTTATTCCGTTAAGTTGCTTTGAATGATGCGGTTTTAGCTACACAGAGTTAAGTATTGTACAGATTGAAACAATATGTTTGTTGTACCTAATATCAACCTTATGTTGTGTGAAATGTACTGTGGACAAAGCCTTGCTCTTTGCAAGAAAAATCATTATCGGCCCTGACTGCAAGTGCAGTAACTGCACCACCATGCTTGTAGCTACTGACATAAAACTGTTTGCTCTATGCTGTGACGTAACCTTCAAATCATAGTAATGTTGTTCAGGTTTCCCACGGGTCCTTGAAAGTTTGTGAATTAGAGGGGGGAAAATCAAGGTTTGGGGTTGGGGCTTGAATTCCTCTCTCTCTCTCTCTAAAAAAATGTATATATTCAATTTATTTTTTACTTAGCTCGTCAACTAGTAAATAAGTCTCTGTATTGCTTAACTTTACACATTTCCCAATATATTGTTTTGCTGTGCTGTGGTAGAGAAGGCAAGAGACCATCTAGTGTTCACACATTCAAGCCTCTCTTTTTAATTGTTGTCTGTGAGCGGATCTAGTTCCTATTATATAAATTCTCATCTAGATCTGTCTCAAAACTATGCCGTGTTGGGTCCTTGAATTTGAGGGAATTGAGTCTTGAAAGTCCTTGAAAGGTGCTTGAATTCGATGTTTCAGAAGGTGTGGGAATCCTGAAAAGATTAAACAATGTCCCCCTGTTTTTGTTGTATTCAGAATCTGCAGGATCTGCAGGCACCCCATAAACGTGTCCTGAGGAGGGCGGCTGACGGAACCCCGGTGCAGTGGCTGGTGGAGGAGGACGCCGAGATCGTCAGTCAGGTGTGACGAGGAGGTGCCCCCCTCCCTCTGGTGCACCCTGACCTCCTCCCCCGCAGAGCCCTATTTATTCATTAATTTATTACACCATTGGACTTGGTGATGATATTAGGGAAAGACTGGGCATAGTATCAAAGAGGACCTGTGGCTTCATACCTCATCACAAGGAGGGAAAATCATCTTAAAGGCATGAAGCATCAGACCACAACATTACCTTGTGTGCCTCCCTTTTTTAAAGTGGAAAAAAAAAAGCTGTTATGAACTTCTTTTATGAACTGAAGCTGTTATGAACATTCTTTCACGGTTGGTTTAGCAGCTTTTTCTATAAGTGGACCTATTGATGTGTTAAGTACTACTATCATAAATATTTCTAGTAAATAAATATATTTAGTTATTCTTTTATCAAATGAAATGAAATGTTTCTCTGTAGAAATAAATAAAGATTGTAATAAAAAATGTTTACTTTATTTCAATGGGTTTCGTTTGAGTTTAAGATTGAAGCCGACTACAATTCAGGTGAGAACTGAGTCAGAATCGCTTTTTATTTTATCTTACTGTAACAAGTACACAAGAGTAAAGAGAGTAAAAGAAAGTACACGAGTAAAGAGGCTTTGACAGGTTCCTCAACATTGACATTGCAGCATTCAGATACAGAAAACAATGAATAACAATAATAGTAGTAAGTAAGTTTAAAAAAATGATTAGTTAAGTGATTTTACATTGGCTTCAATAGTGCAAGAAATGCTGTGCAGAGTACAATGATATGAGATGCAATATAATACAATACAGTACGGTAGTAAACTATTCTGCTAGTTTTTAGTATTCTTCCAGTGTGTTTCTCTACGAGCCTGATTGCTTGGGGGTAAAAACAGTTTGTCAGCCTCTGGGTTTTAGCCCTGAGGCTTCGGTAACGTTTCCCCGATGGCAGTAGCTTGAACAGTTTCTGATTGAGTTGGCTGGGGTTCTTAATGATCCTGGGGGCCTACCTGACACACCGGTCCTGGTAGGTGTCGTGGATGGAGGGAAGCTCATAACTGTGTTTACCACCTCAAATTAATTAATTTATGCCCAGCTGAATCCATGTTTAGAGGTAGCTAGCTAACATTACATTGATCATACTCGTAAGACTTCGAGAGAGGACGCTGGTGTTGCTTGTTCGCCGCTTCTCCGCCCGAAATCTAGATATACTTGCAGTATACAGAGTAGATTGTCCTACAAAGACACTTAGGGCCGGTTTCAGAGACGAGGCTTAAGCCTAGTCCTGGACTAAATCACACTTTCAATGTAAAATCTCCATTGAAGATGTGTTTTAGTCTAGGATTAGGCTTAAGCCTTGTCTGTGAAACCGGCCCTTAGATTTAGATTTAGTAATCTAAAAATTAATTAGACCCCTATACTTTCTATTATTTATTTATTTTGTTTCTTTTTATTTTATCTTTTCAGTTTGTAAAGTGTCTTTAAGTGTCTAGAAAAGCGCTATATAAGTCTAATGTATTATTATTATTATTATTATTATTATTATTATTATAACCGCTCCCTCGATGGAGGGAACCTCACAGAACTGGCTGGGGCAGTGTGTCTATTCAGTCTCAGGTTGGACAATTGAAACTGACTGCATGGCTTGGCAACATGGCTGCTAATGGTTATGAAATTCTCAATAAAAAGCCCTATGAATTTCCTTTGAATAACCACTGCATAACACCCAACCATCAATTGAACATTTGTGAAATCTCAAATACCATAATGACATATCCTGCCACACAGGTCTACACATGGCATGGCAAGGGCTTTTCCTGATTCAGGTCAAAACATTTCTATGATTGGTCATGAAAAGTGCCTCCCACAATGAAGGCACTGAAGGAGTCTTATGAAAAAAATCTATAATCCAACATTTTTATCCTCATCATGCATCAACAGGTATTAGGTAAGGCAACTGATCAGCAACTGCTAAAAAAATGATGCTCTCAAACACGCTCATTTTCTTCCCTGGCTTTGACCAGAACCCCCAGCCCCAGCTTGCACAGGGGCTACAGTGAGTAGAGGTTGTCCTGCCCACCTGAGATGGACATGGGACGGATTTATCACAGCCCCCCCCCCTAACCTCCTGAGCCACAACCGCCCCATCGACTTCCCACAAGTCGTGGCACCACCTCAGACAGTTTAGGGAGCAGTCAAGGTGAGGAATGCACCGGGCCATGAGTCACCCCTCTCACAGCACCGAAAAGTACCAGGAACACTAATCTGATCTAATGATCTTGCGGTTCGGCGGTTCAAACTCCGGCTGGCCACATGTCGAGGTGTACTTGGACAAGACACTGAACCCCAAATTGCTCCCAATGAGTGGGCCGGTGGTGCCTTGCATGGTAGCTTGCCTCCATTGGTGTGTGAATGGGAGAATGAGAGGCCATTATAAGGCGCTATGCTATATAAGTCATTTACCAAGTCGTGGCACCATCGCAGCCAGCTCAGAGAACCTCGGCCCTGCTCCCTCGATAGACAGGGAGCGGTAGGGTGAGGAATGCCAAGGCCCATGAGTCACCCCTCTCACAGCACAGGACATTTTTGATTAGATTAAATTAGATTAACCTTTTTGTCATTGTTACAGAGTACAATGAAATGTGTTTTTTGCTCCAAACACAGGGTCAGCCATAGTCACTCAGCACCCCTGGAGCAATTAGGTGCTTAAGTCACATGCTTTGTCCAATGATGCCAGTAAGTTCACTTGCAGCTCCCTCCTGAGGCGGGGATCGAACCAGAAACCTTCCGATTGCTAGCCGCGGGCCTCCAGTACCGGGAACACAACACCTGGCTCTAAAACGTGCGTGAGCATCAATCTCACGATTCGTAACTCTCAAACAATCTAATTTTGGGTGCAAATCAGACACATTTTATCCCCCATCAGGCAACAGGTACTGAAAGACACTGATCAGCAACTGCTCAGAAATGATGTTCTCAAACATCATTATTCTCTTCAGAGGTCTCAAAGGGAATTCATACAGGAATATGGATCTATCCTATCCATCTATTGGTAGCATTCCTACATTTTTAACAATGAAATATAAACAATGGATATATCTTCACACTAAGTTAAATATATACATTTTATATGTATATTAAGAGTATTTACACAAGATTAAAATCGAGCGACCCCATGAACCTTAAGACATGATTATGATGATTATGAATGAATGGTCTTTATTGTCATTGATATAGTACAGGTACCAAACAACGAAATTTGGGAGTTTTTCAAATCAATTATGACTTCTAAATGCCCCATTGAGACTAGAATACATGTCAAACCTTATAACCAAAACAAGGACTTGATTTTGCATGTCTTTCTTCTCACGTAGGCTTTGTAACCAAAGTATGTCAAATTAATGCCATTCCTTGAGCACTACAGATGTCATATAAAAAATGTTTCCAAAGTTATTTGAGTGCATGTGAAAATGATCTCTTGTTTTGTTGGTGACCCTGTCTGCAGAAAAGAGTGAGACTGTAATGAATCATCACTGCTATCAAAGTGCATACTGTACAAAACACGCACGAGAATGTTTGATAAACAGTGGATCTGCCCCTAGCCTCATACTCTCACCTCTAACCTCATTTCAAATGATATTCATACGTTGATCTGAACAATCTACTCTTTATCGTTTTCTGTCTAGCTCATGATCGCCATCTGGCGGAGGACATAGTTGTTCACATATTCAAGTTCTGGGTGAGAAAGAGAAAAATACCGTGTCAACGTATTTGAGGGGAAATTGTGTTTTTATAAAAAAATAAAAAATAAAATAAAAAATGTACCTTCTCATAATAATAACATTGCACAAATACAAAACTGTAATTGTCATACATTGTCAAATTCACGTCTGGGACCCTAAACAAATGAATAATTTACAGGTTATGTTATAAATAATGTTACAGGTTTAACATCTTTTTCAGTTTACACAGCACTAGGACCATATATACTAGAATTCGTATAACAAATAAAAACGTTTTAATAAACGTTTCAAATGTTTTTATTCGCGTCAAACCTCTCTCTCTCTAGCATTGCGCATGCGCTAAAACACAGATTCGCACACCGGAAGCCACAAACACGGCGCTGGTAGCAGGTAACTCACGCAAATCACGTTAGTTCATTCATTCAAGTTCAAAACAATGGAAACATCTCTCAAACTGCACTCCGATCGAGCTGAGGATGTAGCCACGTCCTCGAGCTTTCGCCAGTTCAAGATCAAACATTTCCACTTAGATCTGAGCGTGGACTTCGAGAAGAGAACTTTGAGAGGAACCGAAACCCTGCAGCTGAAATGTGTCCAGGACACCCAGAGCGAGGTTCTGTTGGACATTCACCCCTCTCTGTCTATCCAGGTATGTATTGACAATTTCGTGACGTTAGAATTATAAGGTTCTATCTCCTTTTTTGTCAAAATTGAGTTTGTTTTACATAATCTGATCCATTAGGTGTTTATTAATGCCTGTGTGGTGTTATTTTTAAAATGTTGACATTTTTGAGTTAGTAATTAATAAAATACAAAGGTTCCATCTCACAAAACATAATGGAATGTAAAAACTTTGACGCTCAATATCTCTGAACTGCCCTAAACGGAGATAGAACCTTCTCATTCTAAACGGAGATAGAACCTTATCATTCTAAGCTCACGTATTGACAGTGAATGTGCACATCAGGTACATGAAAATGAAAATGCAAATCATTAGAATTGCATTTGAATTTGAACATTGTCTGAAAGAATGCATGCAAAAGTGGAACATGCAATTGCAATCTCATATTGCATTGGCATTTGAATTAAGTCTACTAACTATGCTTCCATATCCAGGAGGTGTCCTACGGGAGAAAGGAGGATGACTCCGATTCGGTTCCAGTTGAATTTCTCACGCGAAACTTCACCACTTATGGCACGACGCTGGTGGTGAAATTCTCCTCACCTCTCAAAAGTGAAGAGGAATTTCGACTCGTGATCAAGTACACTGCGTCTGATGGACCAGGGGTATGCATGCATGCCATTCACCTGTTACTTTCTAGCAAGTTGTTTTTAACATCAATGTGATTCCTCATCAGTCTTCTAACCAAAGCATAAACGATTAGTTGGGATTGTATATTGTCTGTGCTTTCTAGCATAGTATTGTTTACACCTGTGCCACCCATTTGACAAACTACGGTTCTCTAATCATTAGGCATGCATGCATGCATTCTGCATCACTCTTATTAAACCATAGCATATCTGTCATGTCAGATGTCATGGCTGGAGCCTTTCCAGACGGGTGAGAAGAAAGAGCCCTTCCTCTACACCTCTGGCTTCCCCGTGACGAACAGGAGTCTTTTCCCCGGCTTCCATACGCCCATGACTAAGAGCCCCTACTCGGCTGCTGTGAAGGTGAGATGTGTGACGTGCTACACTCAAGCCCCTGGTCTCTCTGCCCCCCCTTACTCGCTAGGTCTGCTGGCTGGATCCAGAGCAGACAGCCGGGAAGGCCAAGCCCTACGTCTTCACGCAGGGCCAGGCTGTACTCAACCGGTCCTTCTTCCCCTGTTTCGACACTCCGGCAGTCAAGAGCACTTACTCAGCCTCGATGAAGGTGAGCCCTGAAGGAGACTGACTGAGTGATACATGGTCCAGGGGAGGAAAAGTGAAGAGAGACATTGCTGTGCATCTTTTATTTTTATTTTGGAAGATAAGGAAGCCTCTTTCCCTCTTTCATTCTTCAAGGAAGTGTCTTTTCCTTTTCATTCTTATCTTTTTTTGGGTCGTCATCCTGTTTGTTCTATGTGCTTGAAACCCTACTTGAAACTCAGTCATTCAACCTCACTGTGTTCAACACTAAGTTCACCATTTAGGGAACGCCTTGTGTATAGGTCCAGTAGATATCATTTTTTAGTACAGAACATCACAAAGCTGAGCAATCCGCTTGTTAAGTCGTGATGTGTTTCCGGGTCCAACGTTGGCTGAGGCGCTGTCTTCGAAATGCCGAAATAATAATAATAATAAATTATATTTATATAGCGCTTTTCCGAGGCTCAAATACCCTGACAATATGGGGAAAACGGGAAAGTGCTGTGTCCCTTGTTGTATGAATAGATCCGAGTCTAAAAAACGATTAAACTGTCATTCTACCGCTGTAGTTCACAGGTACTCTGGTGGAGAGAATTTCTGGTTTGGACTCGGAAATGGCTAAACGTCACTTTTGACGTCAGACTTAACAAGCGGATACATAAAGTGCAACTCCACTTTAAAATGGCGTGAAATGTGAAAATCGCAGTGTGTATGGATGTGAAAAGGAATCGGAATGTTAACTATGCCCTGAATACCCCCCTTCTTTCTATTGGCTGTGCTACTAACTGACAATAGGCTACTGTCATCTGTGATCTCGTCCCAAGACTGCCCTGTCTCCCTCCCCCGCCCACAGGTCCCTGCCGGCTTCACCGCAGTGATGAGTGCCAGCAAGTTTGAACACAGGAAGGCCGACAACACCTTCCTGTTCACCATGGAGCAGCCCATCCCCTCCTACCTGGTGGCCTTGGCTGTGGGCGACCTGGTGTCTGCTGAGGTGGGACCAAGGTGAGTGACTCTCCTCTTGGTTAGTGAATAGACAGACGGTATGATTCATTTCGGTCTCATTGACATTTAGTTTTATTGTGTTTTAGTGCTTTATGAAATGTTATCCTCATTTCATGAAAGTACAATGGGCAACATTCTCTAGTATAGTCTAGTTAGTACATCTCTGGTACAGATACACCGTTGTCATTTAGGACTATTCTATTTGCAGGTGATATTGATGCTTATTTAATCTCTAATCAGTTGTTGGGCAGTTTGGCTGTTGTCCTGTCAGTGCTGTAAGGTGTTCATTTGGCCACTTTTTTTTATTATATTAAACCGTACAGCCCACATTTCTAATTTGTCAAAAGTATTGAATGACACCTGTCTTATTTGTCACTTAGGGTGAGCACTGAGCTGATCAGACACACAGTGATCCACATGGTGCCTGTATCTCCTAGTCAGGACGTGTAGAGACAAACACACTGACTGACTCTGCTGTATGTACGTGTGTAGAGAGACGGTGGTGCACGCTGCTCCCCTGTGAGTTAGGAGTAGACTGCTGAATCTGTAGTAATAATGTCAGAGAAACAGCGTGTGAGAATATCTCTAACTTATTGATGAAAACCATCCTCATTCCCTGACTCCACCCACATCTTGTGACACATCTGGTCACATTTGGAAAGCTCTCTTCTCCTTTTCTTAAAATACCTCCTCTGTTTTGTCAGCGCTTTTCAAACTAAGGTCAACTTTTGACAGTTCTGAAAGATTTAAAACTGCAGGGAAGATGTCTCATTTATTAGGTATATTAAAGATGTACTCCTATGGAAGTAAATGGAAGTGCTACCAGACTATGTATTTGCACAACTTACAGATGACATAGGGGCACTAGGCTTAATGTAAGTTATGGGAAAAGAGGACCCAGTTAAGGGACCCAGTGTAATTAATGAACTCAATAAGTAATAAACAGTCACAGTTAAAGGATGTAACACAATCAATGGTGTCATTATGTCCTGTACTGTTGTAATTTTTTCATCTTGAATTATGCCTAGTGCCTTATTGTCTTGTCTTGCTGCAATGTCAGGAACCGAAGCCTAAGAATTTTACTCTCTTACATTTGTGTAATGTGATGTAACAATAAAACTTGAAACTTGAACCAATGTATTTCATCTAATCATTAAACCTCATTTTCAATGTGGATTTGAAAGTCTCTTGAGAAACAAAGAGCATTTCACTCACAGTTCATGTACGTAGTTAACTGATGTGAACTTTAATCTGTAATCTTTAACTTGGTCGTCTTTATGGTTCCCTATCTTGTAGGACCAGAGTGTGGACAGAGCCATGCCTACTACAGTCTGCCAAGCAGGAGTTTGACGGGGTCATCGAGGAGTTCCTGGTTGTGGGGGAGAAACTATTCGGACCCTACGTTTGGGGAAGGTGAGAGTCTAATCTAATCTAATTCCCTAACAAGGCATTAATATGATTTGCTCAAAGAGCACGTGATCACGTGATCTCCATATCAAATCCAAAATGTTACCTCTTTGTCTGATGGGTAAAGGGTGAAAGGAGTCCAGTTCTGCCTATGTTAGAAGGGACATTTTGTTCATGTGTAAAAATGTTTGCAAAAAATGATGCTGAAAGATTGTGTTAGTACAGTGATGTCATGTCATCCCTCCTCTCTCTCTCACCCATCCTTCCTGTCTAAATCTCTACTGTATCTGTCAATTAAAAAAAATAAAAAATATGAGTGGGACTGCCCCACAAAACATAAAATTAAATAATAATATGTGAAACATAAATGTAACCCTAATGGCCTTCAGGGGTATTTTGACCATTAAAAAAAATAATAATAATAATGTTTTTATTACTTTCTCTGCCCCCAGGTATGATGTCCTGTTCATGCCCCCGTCGTTCCCGTTCGGAGGCATGGAGAACCCCTGCCTCACCTTCGTGACGCCCTGCCTGCTGGCGGGAGACCGGTCACTCGCTGATGTCATCGTGCACGAGATCTGCCACAGCTGGTTTGGTAACCTGGTGACCAACGCCAACTGGGGTGACTTCTGGCTCAACGAGGGCTTCACCATGTACGCCCAGCGCAGGATATGCAGGGAGCTTTATGGTAAAGATACTTTTCTACATCTCTGGAAATTATTTGACATTTTATAGTAAAATGGGGTCGGCGGTAGCCTAGAGGTTAGAGAGGCCAGATAGCAATCGGAAGGTCGCTGGTTCGATCCTTGCCTCAGGAGGGAGCTTGCATGTGCCCTTGAGCAAGGCACTTAACCCCTAATTGCACCAGGGGTGCAGAATATGGCTGAGACTGTGCCTAGAGGAGCAAAAATACCAAATTCCAACAATTGACTGACAAGTTGATTGCATGGCGAATAAATCAGTAAAAAAAGAAAAAAATCAACATTGTTTAATTCTGGTCAACTGTCACTATCTGCAGGCGAGGCCTACACCAGTCTGGAGGCAGCCACGGGGAGGGCCTTACTCAGACAGCACATGGACAACACTGGAGAGGACCACCCGCTCAACAAACTGCGTGTGGAGATCAAACCAGGTTAAACATAGCGCATACATTCAGCACAAATGACTTCAAAACATCATTAGCTCGTTTCTGAACACCTGCAATCAATTCATTTGTTTCTAGTGGGAAACTAAGCAAGCATTATGTTGCAACAACGGTGACATTCAATAAATGGAATCTGAAAGCATAATATCATACCAATTGAGAAGCATACTATATGGTGAACCATTCTCCTTAACCATTCCTATCATAGATCCGATACACTTGATTACACACTTGATTACACTTGATGCCTATTTTTATGTCACTATTTGCACTTCTGGTTAGATACTAAACTGCATTTCGCTGTCTGATACTTGTACTCTGCAAAGACAATAAAGTTTAATCGAGTCTAATCTAGTCTAATCTACTGGTTCTGAATGAGCTGTTTTTCTCTCCTCAGGTGTCGACCCCGATGACACGTACTGTGAGACGCCCTATGAGAAGGGCTTCTGTTTCGTCTCCTACCTGGCCCACCTGGCGGGAGACCAGAGTCGTTTTGACGGCTTCCTCAAGGTTGGCATTGCTGTTTGATACTGGAAGCTGATTTCTTTTTTCCCCCATCTTGTTAGTCCACCATTACTATGATCCCAAGATATCATTAGTTTGTGCAACAGAGCCTCATTAGATATCCTAATAAGCAAGCTTAGATTTCCTTCCTCAAAGTGTCCTGATGTGTTTTTATGATGCGCTTGAAGCCCCACCAGGCCTTTCTACTGTGTCTTCAGGCTCCATTGCTGAGAACACAGGGGAGGCAATGTAAACATATGCCGTGTTTATTTATTAGTGTTTTTATTTATTTCACAGGCCTATGTTGACAAATTCAAGTTCTGCAGTGTTATGGCAGAGGATGCACTGGAGTTCTTCCTGGAGTATTTCCCTGACCTTAAGAAGAAGGGAGTCCACAAGATTGAGGGTATGAAGCAATGTAAACGCCTTGTATGTGTGAAAGTGGCTGTGAGCTTGTGACCGCAAACCGAACTTCCCACTGCGGTCAGAACTGCAGAATCACTCCCCATCCTCCGCCGTAGACTGAAGACCTCCATCTCTTCAGGCTACACCTTTACTGTCCCTCCTGACACATCTACTACCGCCCTGTACTGTTTCTCCTGAGACATCTACTACCCCCCTGTACTGTTTCTCCTGAGACATCTACTACCCCCCTGTACTGTCCCTCCTGAGACATCTACCCACCTGTACTGTTTCTCCTGAGACATCTACTACCCCCCTGTATTGTTTCCCCAGTGTCATAAAAAATAAAAAGAATGAATGATGACTGCCAATGGTCCCAGGCCTGAGCATAGATGACTTTTTCCTGCTATGACTGGTGGATAGATGATTCACTTACTTAGTCAAATGTATTTGTTGTAAGTCGCTTTGGATAAAGGTGTCTGTGCTAAAATACCCAAAATGTAAACAGAGCTCACCCTGTCTGTTGTCTCTTCCTTAGGTCTAGAGTTTGATAGCTGGCTCAATGTAGCTGGTTGGCCGCCTTACCTCCCCGACCTGTCTGCTGGACAAAGCTTAATGAAGCCTGCCGAACACCTGGCAGAGCTGTGGGGTGCAGAGAACCTGGATATAGCGTGCATCAGCAAGACCAACATCAAGTCTTGGAAGAACTACCAGACTGTCTACTTTCTAGAGAAGATCTTGGCGAAACCCCCACTGCCTACAGGTAGGATATAGTACCCCCAACAGTTGCGTCGTCTAGTATAGATCTCTTTTTTAATTTTATTTATCCTAGTCCTGAGGATCCATGGGACTTGATGGTTAGTTGATAAATTGAATGGGGGAGTGTTAATACTGGGTTGGAACTAAAACGCACATGTTCTGTGGGTCTCGAGACCGATTGGACAACCTTGGGTGAAAATAGTAGATGGCTTCAGTGCACTGAGAACACAGGTGGTCTAATGATGAGTGATGTGGACAGCTGACTGTTCACACAAATGATGCACATTGATTCCTCTGGCCCTGACCAGGTAATATGGAGAGACTGGAGGAGCAGTACCCTGACATTGTGAAATCAAACAATGCAGAGCTGCGGCTGCGCTGGGCCCAAATTGTTGCGAAAAACCAATATCAGCCAGGGTATCAACACGTGCGCGACTTCCTCAGCTGCCAGGTACAGAAAGCTAACAAAACGTCATTATTGCTAACCGTGTAAATAATTGTCTTACTATATATATTATTATATAAATACTTTATAGTGTTATTGGTTGTAAAGTTATCCAACTAATTTGTGTCTTTCTGTGTGTCCCCCAGGGAAAGCAGAAGTACACACTGCCTGTGTATCGTGCTCTGTGGAATGGCTCAGAGGAGACCAGGGCTTTGGCCACTGAGATCTTCAGCGCCACCTCTCATCAGCTCCACAGCAATGTCTGCAATTATGTGAAGAAGATCATTGCCTGTTAATTCATCGTCTGAGTGACGGACTGCAGAGGAGGATAAAGGGTTTATAAATTCCAATACTCTCAGATGGGCCTTTTACATTACAGTGCCAGACTAGAACGAGTTTGCCAATGCCATCTTGTCTTCACTGTATTCAAATCTGTGATCACAGTTAAGAACGCCTTTTGAGTTTTTAAGCTCATATTTGGCATAACGCCTGAACAATCCGTAGGCGTATTTACCTCAAGGACTTACTTGGAGATGGCATTATCTAATAAATGAGTTTTTGTGATTAGCACTTATTGTTGGTTTAAGGAAATAAGCACTAACTATGTCCAGATTATTAATAATAATAATAAAAAAGCATATTGATTATGTTTTATTCCAAATGTATTTTTTAAGATGAACAGTAAAAGTCTTTTGAGGTAAATGTGGAGTTGATGTGTTTTTCCAACAGAAAATATTTTTTTTCATACTCGCAGTTCAACACTTCCACTTGTTACCTTTTATGGCAGAATATTTTACTCCCACTGCTGTAACTCCATAATATCAACTGGTAGTTACAGAAGGGTCATGCTGCA
The DNA here is from genome assembly GCF_963989245.1 of Nansenia antarctica. Taxonomy (NCBI): domain Eukaryota; kingdom Metazoa; phylum Chordata; class Actinopteri; order Argentiniformes; family Microstomatidae; genus Nansenia; species Nansenia antarctica. The sequence continues at coordinate 6,693,480 of NC_137691.1, read as the reverse complement.
AAACCGGAAGCCCCCCGCCCCCACCCCTAAACCCCCCCACCACACACACACACACACACACTAACACTAAACCTAGCCGTAACTTTGTCCCTAACCTTCTACCTTCTAAACGTTACACGTTTAATTACATTAAATTAAGATCAAATGTGGCTATTCTTTGACCTTTCCAGCATGGCCATATTGTGAACAGCTCCATTTCCCTCAAACGGAAGTTGGTTATATTTCTGTGCAACCTATAAATATGCCCTCCCGTCCTCGCATCTCTGGGGTGTGTGTCCTGTCATGACCTAACTAACCTTGTTCCGAACAGACAGACAGACTCGTTATGAAGCAAGCCTCGGTAAGAACCGCTTTCTCTGCCTACATAATTAAATAATAATACATAACCAAATATAATTGGTGAATGTAGCTAGCTTAACAGACATACGAGTGATGAATAGTGTTAACTCACCTTTCCTGCCAGGTCAATAGCTATTATTTGCAAATATGGTTACATTATGGTTACATACATATTCAACCCAGAGAGTTTAACCACCTGTCTTTTATTAATATATTTGTTTACTAAATACCTGGTACTGGTGAGCGAGTTATCGCATTTTCTTTAACCACCGCCCTTAGAAATAGAAATTGAGATGTAAATCGAGATGAGCCACATGGCACCTACTGTCAGCTCGTTCAAATGTGCTTCAAATGAGGTCAAACATATTCTCCAGAAAATATATCTGGTGCGTTTTTCCAGTGGCGGTGGTGTATGTCTGGTCCCGGATAATGCCAAGCGCACGGTGTCCCCTCGATATGCGACTCGAGTGGAAAGCGGTGCGCTTGCCTTATAGCCGGCACTCCCCATACACCACCGCCACAGGACAGATCTGATCAAACATCTCTTCTAGTCAGTATTTTTGACTTTATTTCAACTTTCCGCAAGAAGGAACAACACAACAAATAAGTAGGATGTATTGAAGCATCTACTATGTATTTTCATGCAATCCGAAGGGGAAGCCTCGGGTTGCAGTTGCAACTAGACTGGGCCCTGGTGGAGCAATTATGCTTTATTCAGCCAAGTTAACCAGCTGTTAAAACAGACTGTATATAACATTTTGTATTAGGGATTCCGTTGAACAGAAGTCCATATCACGTTGAACAGAAGTCCATATCACCCCAAACGCCCAATATTCCGGATTATGCCCTGCTATCAAGTACATGCTCTTATTGCAGGTCAAATATGCCCATATTTAATTAGAATAAAGTATATACTGTATATAATATAAGTAGCTAATAAGTATATCATATATACTGTATTTAATCATGTTTTCTTACATCTGGTCCCCATGCCATTCCTATTCCTCTGTAATACAGGATTTATTATGAGTACACAACATCATTTATTAGCCTATATTATAGGCCTATTCAATGGGAAAGCTCTGGATTTGATAGTTAAAATCTGACGTGTTCCTCTTGTGTATGTCCACTAGACAACAACGCTGGTTGTGACTGCTGGAGTAGTGTTGCTCTCCACGGTCGTCGCTCTCGCCTTTTACCTGGTCAAGAGGAGGAAGCTTCCCCTGACCCTCCTGGATCCCCAGGACCCCCAACTCAAACACCAGCTACGATTAATCGATAAAGAGGTAGGCCTCCTGTGATTCACAGAAAGGAAAATGTGTGTTTTTCTAGTTGTTGCTAGTGCTACTAGATATAGCTATGCTTGCATTTTTGTGTGGAAAAACCAAATCATGTGTAGCTCAATATTTGCATTCCTGCCCTTTGCCTTTCATACGGTGTAGGTGATTAGCCATGATACTCGCAGGTTCCGATTTGCCCTGCCCACACCGGAGCATGTCCTTGGCCTGCCTGTAGGTAAGTCCTCACAATCCCCTCCATGTCTGTTGGTTTTGGACAGGATAGCCGATTTGTTTAATCAGAAAATGTCTGTGTGATGTATTAAGTAGCTTTGCATTTGTTTTACTGTACAGAGTACATTTTCCCATGGAAAGTAGAAAAAACCCTGGTTTCAGGATGTATGAGTCACTTGGCAGAACATTCAGTGGCTCAAGCCACACCCTGCCTTTTGTAAATACAGTGCCTTCGGAAAGTATTCAGACCCCTTCACTTTTTCCACATTCAGTTCGTGAGCTTAGAATGATAAGGTTCTATCTCCGTTTAGGGCAGTTCAGAGATATTGACCGTCAAAGTTTTTACATTCCATTATGTTTTGTGAGATGGAACCTTTGTATTTTATTAATTACTAACTCAAAAATGTCAACATTTTAAAAATAACACCACACAGGTATTAATAAACTCAATTTTCACAGAAATGGAGATAGATCCTTATAATTCTAACGTCACGAGTTGTTATAGACTCAATTTAAAATGTAAAAAAATAAATAAAATGCAATCAATTGAATCACAATACACCAGAATGACAAGGTGAAAAGACGTTTTTCGAAATTCCACACAAGGGTCTGAATACTTTCCAACGGCACTGTAAATGTCACCCTGCCTTTTTAAGTGGTTCTTTTGCACCACTAAGTAAGTATTTCATTTATTTCCTGCAGGGAAGCATGTTTACCTCTCTACCTATATCGATGCTAAACTGGTTGTCCGGCCATACACCCCTGTGTCCAGTGACGATGACCGAGGATATGTGGACCTGGTTGTGAAGGTAGCCTTGTCAAAACACTCAAATCACCTCATGTACTGCTGAACCTGTATATGGAAGAATGCACACACAGTAATTTAGTTAGAGTACAGCAATGGTTTGAAGATGATTTACATAATGAAATGCAACTGAAATGCCCTGCACAGATCTATTTTAGGGACGTCCACCCCAAGTTTCCTGATGGAGGCAAGATGTCTCAGTACCTGGAGAGTCTTGAGCTCGGGGATGTCGTGAGCTTCAGAGGTCCGGTCGGCCTTCTGGAGTACATGGGCAATGGTAAGAGTAGTCAGTTGGTAAATGGTAAATGGACTGCACTTACAGTATATAGCGCCTTTATCCAAAGCGCTTTACAATGGCCTCTCATTCACCCATTCACACACACATTCACACACCAATGGCGGCAAGCTACCATGCAAGGTGCCGGCCCGCTCACTGGGAGCAATTTGGGGTTCAGTGCCTTTCTCCCAAATTGCTCCCAATGAGAGGGCCAGCCCCTTGCATGGTAGCTTGCCGTCATTGGTGTGTTAACGGGTGAATGAGAGGCCATTGTAAAGCGCTTTGGAATAAGGTGCCATATAGTAAGTGCAGTCCATTTACTTTTCACATATTTTTTTTGTGTCACTCCACAGGGCAGTTTGCCGTTCAGCCTGCAAAATCGTCCCCTGCTGAGATGATAACGGCCAGTTCTCTGGGTCTGATAGCTGGAGGAACAGGTGAAACTACCCCTGTCCACGCAGACCTCATCACTCACCTGTTGCTAAGTTACTAGCCCACTAGTAAATGCTGAGTTAGTGCTTTTTAGCTTGCTTTCTAGTCTTATAGCACTACCCTCCATGTCTGTAGGCATAACCCCTATGCTACAACTGGTGCGAGCTATCATGAAGGACCCCAGTGACACGACCACCTGCAGCCTGCTGTTTGCCAATCAGGTGCGTGGCCCACCCAGTATACTGCCAAAAATATATTCAGTTCCTAATGGGGTTGTTATCAGACGAAATAAAGAATGAATCGTTAAAATGAATGGTTGGTAATTCCGTTTAACATTAAGCCTCACTGTGCATTCAGTTTATAGGTTTGGTTAGGTTGGAAGTAAACTGTGTGTGTGTGTGTGTCTCTCTCTCTCTCTCTCTCTCTCTCTCTCTCTCTCTCTCTCTCTCTCTCTCTCTCTCTCTCTCTCTCTCTCTCTCTCTCTCTCTGTGTCTGTGTCTGTGTCTGTGTCTGTGTGTGTCTCTCTCTCTCTCTCTCTCTCTACAGACAGAGGAGGACATCCTTCTGCGTGATGAGCTGGAGGAGATCCAGGTCAGGCACCCAGACCGCTTCAAGCTGTGGTTTACAGTTGACAGAGCACCAGAAGGTATGCAGATGCCCCATAAGAGGCTGGTGGAGGTACAAATCGTGTTTGATACCATTCCTCATGTCATTGCATGCATTAGGGTTAGTTACAATGAGCCCGTCCTCGATTTCTGCCTCCCCTGAGCCTTCTGTTGGAATTAGATTAAATTCAAGTTTATTGTCATTGCATAGTACAAGTACCAGACAAGGAAATGCAGTTTAGCAGTTAACCAGAAGTGCAAATAGTGATCTAAAACGTGATATAAAAACATAACAGTGATGGTGATAGGTACAGTATGGCAAGTACAATACTTATAGGTCTATACAGTTATGAGCTATGTACAGTATGGTGTGTACAGATGCATAGTGGCTATATCAAAGGAGGTATGTGCAATGTGCAAAAATATGGTATGTGCCAGGTAGTATTTGGGTGGAGTGTGCCTTTTATTAATTTACCTGTTTAACCACAAAACATGATTCTATGGCAACCTTTAGAATCTAGATTGACCTCTAGAGACACTCCTCTAAATGCCCTCCGCCCCTCTTCCAGGTTGGGAGTACAGTCAGGGCTTCATCAGCGCTGACATGATCCAGGAGCACCTGCCGACCCCCAGTGACGACAGCCTGGTCCTCATGTGTGGTCCACCTCCCATGATCCAGTTCGCCTGTAATCCCAACCTGGACAAGCTGGGCTACCGGCAGAGTCAGCGCTTTGCCTTCTAGCCACTGTCCCAGGAACCCTCCAGCCAACCACTCCCTGAGCCCCTCAATGCAACGATGACATCACCGTTCCACAACAGCTTCTTTGAGAATAATCACTATACGTTCAGCAGGATTGATCTTGAAATTTAAGATTAACTCCCTGCTGACACAACGCATTCATGAACGGCAATATTCCAAACTAGTCTTAGATGAAGAGCCTTCCTGTCTATTTGAAATGTTATTTGCACAATATGAGGCCTCTTTTGCGGACAGAAGATTACTTTTCTGAAATGTTAACTTGAAAACCAAATCCTACGCGTCATGTATTATTTACTGGCTTTTAAACCCAGCCTCAACTTCAGTCCTCTATGGTGCAATTGATCGTGCTCCTAAAATGCTGTATTTTTAGGTGAGATGTTGCTTCGATTCATTATTGATGTTCTTGGCTTTCAGTGTCCCTCAAAGGAAGCGGTATACACATGGGGGACTATTACCGGGGGGTACAAGTGTTTATCTTATATGAGGGCCCGGTGTTGCTTTAAATGCACAAAACAATACATATGCACTTAAGTGTTACAGCTTTTGCAGATATACGCTACGATATTGTACATTGGAATCTGCTCCAGCTGAGACATGTATGTTGAGATGGAGATCTTCGTATACTCAACTCTTTAGTTAGGATTTCTGCTAGATTAAGTGTAAACATAACTATTCTCTACTTTTTTTACACCCGTGATATGCATGTTATGTTTTGAGTTCTATCTGCATTGCACTACTCTTTGAAAGATTCTTTGTTGATTAAATAAAATGACAATGTTATTCCACTTGTATATTTCTGGTATCAAACACTCTAATCTCACTGTGTTCATGTTGGCAGTTTGGTGTCACTCCTAGAATCCCTCAAATGCCTTGGAAAATGGGGGGAAAGTCTTGGGGGAAAAACTACCCCACATAATTTGGAAACTGTTACAGCTGAAAGTATCTCAAGAAGGGACTAAACCAAAGTGCTGCTCATAAAGCAAGAAACATACAAAATGGCAAATAAAAGGTTAATATTTTAATAGTAAGCCCCCATACCTAGTATGGAAGAAAAAAGCCAACAAACAAGCAATAAACTAACAATGAAAAAGGCACTTGTAACCCATGCACAACAAAGGACTGAGAATGAAGCCACCCCCTATGTTCTCATCAATTACTCACTGAAATGGGGAGAGGACATAGCAACACATGGTCAAAGTCTTGGGGAAGCAACACATGGTCAAAGTCTTGGGGGAAAAACTACCCCACAATTTGGAAAATTGTTACAGCTGAAAGTATCTCAAGAAAAAAGGGACTAAACCAAAGTGCAAGAAAACAAATAAAATAAAGCAAGAAACATATGAAATTGGACAGTTACTGAAATGGCAAATAAAAGGTTAGTATTTTAATAGTAAGCCCTCATAACTAGTATGGAAGAAAAAAGCCCTCCAAGGTAAACAAGCAATAAACTAACTAGAAATGAAAAAGGCACTTGTAACCCATGCACAACAAAGGACTGAGAATGAAGCCACCTACTATGTTCTCATCAATTACTCACTGAAATGGGGAGAGTACACTGGATACAAAAGGTGAGTAAGGCAGAGGAATGGCAATCAGTGTGTGCGCAGAGAGTTGATGACATAGCAACACATGGTCAGGCTCATCAGGGGAAGTGAGGTGATTAACATGACCCACCTAGTCTATGAAATGTAACAGAAGCAGGAACTTCAAAAAACCAAAGCTTTATTCAATATAAAAAGTGCATAATTAAAACCTATATTTGGAATAAGCATGCAGTCACTCTGCCGCCTTCCTGCCTCGTTTCCCTGTGGTTTTGGGAGGGGGAGCGGTATCTCCTTCATCTTCACTCTCAAGTTTTTTCTTGGAGACTTTGCCACCCTTCTTCTGCGTTGCCCCCTCACCTTTGGCAGCTTTGGTTTTGGGAGGGGAAGCAGCAGCATCTCCTTCATCTTCACCCTCAGGTTTCTTGGAGATTTTGGCACCTTTCTTCTGCTTTGCCCCCTCACCCTTGGCAGCTTTGGTTTTGGGAGGGGCAGCAGCAGCATCTCCTTCAGCATCTCCTTGATCTTCACCCTCAGGTTTCTTGGAGACTTTGCCACCCTTCTTCGGCTTTGCCTCCTCACCCTTGGCAGCTTTGGAAGTCTTCGCTTTGAGTTTAGGCTGCTCCTTAGATGCCCCCTCTCCTCCATCCTCTGCAGACTTCTTAGCCTTGGGCTTCTTCGCAGGTGCCACCTTTGAGGCTGTCGCTGCAGATTTTGGACCCTGAGACACAAAATGTGTTTGATTTTCCATACAATCATTCAGCTGCAAATTAAAACTAGGATGTAAACATGTCTTTAGTTTTTTTTGTGTCTAATAAAAGGTAATGTTAATCACACTCCCTACCAGAACAAGGATGTATATAGTAAAACTACTCCTACCTCTGAAGCAGTCGCCTTCGTTTTTTTGGGTGCACGCTTCTTCTTTGCAACTATGAAAACAGAGTTCGTGAGCTTAGAATTATAAGGTTCTATCTCCGTTTAGGGTAGTTCAGAGATATTGAGCGTCAAAGTTTTGACATTCCATTATGTTTTGTGAGATGGAACCTTTGTATTTTATGAATTACTAACTAAAAAATGTCAACATTTAAAAAATAACACCACACAGGTATTAATAAACACCTAATGGATCAGATTATGTAAAAAACTCAATTTTGACCAAAAATGGAGATAGAACCTTATAATTCTAACATCACGAGTTATTGACACAGGCCTACACTACAAGAAACAATGGACACCAATAGGGAAGTGTTTTTTTTTTTTGGGGGGGGGGGGCGTGCGTTTACCTGCTTCAGCATTAGGATCAGTGTTCTCCAGGGTTTTCTGTTTGGCTTTACCCCGAACTGCAAGCTGGGAACGAAAGGATGATTCCAATAAATAATATTGCAAAAAAGGCCACGTTAGGGAGGACCAAGTAGCCTTCAACAGATTAAGAAGGTAAGCGATAGCAGGTTAAGGCACTCACCCGAAATCGTCCCTGCACCCCAGTAGCAGTGGAGTTGGCTGGCCTCAACAACACGCCACTCTCCACGCCTTTAATCAGGGCCCTGCGGAGCATGAACTTCAACCTCACCAGGTCCATCGACGGGTATTTCTCCGTGATGTAACTGCGTATCGCCTGTAAGGACACCCCCTTTCTGGTGTCCAACTGTTCCAGGGCCTCTTTGAGCATCACCATCGTAGGGGGGTGAGCCGGGACTTTCCGTGGCTCAGGTGCCACTTCAACATCGCCACCAACGTCGCCAGCAACATCTTGAACACACGTGTAATCCATTAAGTTTACCTTTAACAGCCCAACAGACTGATGCAATTTCTACATCGCAGCCAAAAGGTGAGCTTAGAATGATAAGGTTCTATCTCCGTTTAGGGCAGTTCAGAGATATTGAGCGTCAAAGTTTTTACATTCCATTATGTTTTGTGAGATGGAACCTTTGTATTTTACTAACTCAAAAATGTCAACATTTTAAAAATAACACCACACAGGCTTTAATAAACACCTAATGTATCAGATTATGTAAAAAAATTCTAACGTCACGAAAATCTAAATCCCCGATTTAGCCTTCCCAATCATTTACCTTTCCCCTCTTGCAGTGACGCTGGTTTCGAGGACGACATTACTTCTTCTGCAGCCACTGCGGCTGCTCTCCTGGGTGGCATTATTAGTTATTATAACGTGTCGTGTGTGTCGTACTATTCACACAGAACATGAACAACGAATGGACTGATTTTTATTCACTTCAAGCCACTCCACGCTGCCGTCACGTGGTTAGATCACGACAGGTGTTAACAATTTGGCACAATCAGGACACAGCCAATCAGGGCACAGCCTTCTTAAGCGTTCTGGAACGAGAAGCCACGTGGTATAACTATGATGAAGTGAGTTACATGCCATAGCCAAACATGTTAGTTTGTTAACTATGATGAAGTGAGTTACATGCCATAGCCAAACATGTTAGTTTGTTAACTATGAAGTGAGTTACATGCCATAGCCAAACATGTTAGTTTGTTAACTATGAAGTGAGTTACATGCCATAGCCAAACGTGTTAGTTTGTTAACTATGAAGTGAGTTACATGCAATAGCCAAACGTGTTAGTTTGTTAAATATGAAGTGAGTTACATGCCATAGCCAAATGTGTTAGTCCACACAGTCCAGTAGGTGGCGGTAATGCACCTTAAGCTGGTTGCCAACCGCCAATCAAATAAAAAGAAGAAGAAGAAGCCACGTGGTATATCGTGGATATTGGCACAGCAAGCGGAGTGTTTTTCAGGGTATCCGCGGTGTTTTTGAAAAGTATTAAAAGTTATATACCCTGCAGACACCGGACTCTCAGTTCACACCCAAATGTATTCTGATCACCTTCACCACTACAAGAACGTGCTTTCTAATGCCATATCCTCCTGTTATTCCAACCTCATCAGCACTGGTAAAGATAACAGAGTTCTCTTTCCCACAGCCAATCACCTACTTCAGCCTCCTCAAACCCTCCCTCCAGATATCTCTACTGATCAGTGCACTGCCTTTTTGCTATTTTGGAAGTCCAAAATCTACACCATTCACCTACAGCTGGCCTCATCACGCACCTCCCCAAGTGATCCACCCTGGATGGTTACCACTGGCCAACCACTCATCAGCTCCCTCTCCAACTTCACCCCAGCATCGGACATCTCGGAGGTCATCCGCAAAGCTAAAACCACCACCTGTCAGCTTGATCCTCCTCCTACCACCCTTGTCATGGCCTGCCTGCCATCTCGATCACCCATGAATGATTACTGACATAATTAACTCCTCCCTCACCTCTGGAATTGTACCCCCCCCCCCCGCCCTCAAACTGGCTGCAATCACTCCCATCCTCAAAAAACCTGGTACTGACCCGGCCGACCTAAACCACTTCAGGCCCATCTCCAACTCCCCCTTCATCTCCAAAACTCTTGAGAGGGAGGCTGCCACACAGCTTCAGGCACACCTGGACACAAACAACCTCCACAAACTCTTTCAATACGGTTTCCGCCCAAAACACAGTACAGAGACAGCCCTGGTTAAAATCACCAACGGCCTTCTCCATGCAGCTGACTCTGGACTTCTCACCGTCCTCATCCTCCTCGACCTCAGAGCTGCATTTGACACCGTCTCTCACCCACTACTACTGGACCGCCTGTCTGGCATTGGGATCACTGGTGTTGCACTCTCCTGGTTCTCATCGTACCTCACTAACACAAAACAGTTTGTACAACTAAGGGATCACAGGTCAGAGTGTTCGGCTGTTTCACTGGGTGTCCCCCAGGGGTCAGTACTGGGTCCGCTCTTATTCATCATCTATCTCCTCCCCCTGGGCACAATCCTCCATCACCGTGGGGTTCAATTTCACTGTTATGCAGACGATACACAGGTCTACATTTCCTCCAAACCCCCTTCCCCCCACCTCCCCCACTACCTGTCTTGAGGACATCAGGAGCTGGATGAGCAGGAATTTCCTGAAGCTCAATGGAAGCAAAACCGAGGCCCTGCTCATCGGCACCAAATCCATCCTCACCAAATCACAAATCACCCCTGTTCCAAACATCATCATTGACGGCTTCCCTGTACCCTTCTCCTCCCAAGTCCAAAGTGTGTCCTTTTGGACGGCTCCCACGCACATCAAAAACATCACCCGGACTGCTTTCATCCATCTTCACAACATCTCCAGACTCCACTCATCTCTATCACAATCTCCCGCACCCTCCGCTCTTCTTCTTCTGTTGTATTACTCACTGTCCCCGGTTCACACCTTAGCACCATGGGTGCTCGAGCCTTCAGCTGCTCGGCTCCCAAGCTCTGGAACTCCCTGCCACTTCACATCCGTCAGTCTGACTCTATAACCTCATTCAAAAGTAAACTCAAAACCCACCTGTTCAAACCGGCATACTCACTTTAATCTGTATCCTGTGTCCTTGTACCTCACAACTTCCTGTACTTCCTGTTGTAAATGAATGAATTAATGAATTAATGAATGAATGAATGAATGAAAAAGTGAATGAATGAATGAAAAAGTGAAAGCACTTTGAGCTGCATTTCTAAAGCTTTAAAGCTGACTTACTTACTTACTTACCTCCTGTTGTTCTTTTGTTTTGTTTTCTGTTGTTTCTTTTCTTTCTGTTTAGTTTTAACTGTGTTTGACACCTTGTCACCTCCACTGTTTTTAACCCGACTGTATTTTACTGTGACTTTTAATCCTGTGAGGTGTCCTTGGGTGTTTTGAAAGGCGCCATACAAATAAAATGTATTATTATTATTATTATTATTATTAGATGTGGGGAACAAGACCTCTTTAGGGTGAAGTGAGAAGGCATTTATGATTGTCTATAATAAGAAATGTTAATTCAACTTCTCTCCAGTTGGAGGCATGGAAATGCTGTGACCTACAGCCTGATCACTGCTCTACTGCACTACTCCACTGCACTACTCCACATTTAAAGCTTCAGGTTAGTCCTTTCATTACAGTCAGAAAACACTTTAGACCATAGGCTACTGTGCAAAGAGTGTGTGTGTGTGTGTGTGTGTGTGTGTGTGTGTGTGTGTGTGTGTGTGTGTGTGTGTGTGTGTGCGTGCGTACGTGTGTGTGTTTGCGTGCTTATATCATTTGTCTTTGGTTTGGAAGGTATTTACATGTAGACGTCAGAGATACACGTAGTGATGGACATTAATGGGCATGGGCTTAGCGCCCAGCAAAGTTAAGACATGATTGCAAACTAGCATTCAATTAAAGTCTCCCTTATACGTTCATTGTAGAAAAATAATTGTACCACCCGGCCTGATAGAAGCAATAAGAAAGACAGAAATGTTATGTGATTTCCATGGGCACTTGAAGGATTTATTTGGATAGTTTCTGTCTCTGCCCAGGTGGACTGCAGTGGGCAGGACTGGGTCATGTAGGGATGGGGGGTAATGGTGGGTAGATATGGTGTCAGACAGTAAGGATGCTGCTATTGGAGGTGGACAATTTGAGCTCCTCCCGGGGGTTCTGCAGGGTATCTCGCGGGGCAGCATACTCGAGCACATTGGGCAGTCCGTGCACCACACAGCAGCTAACGGCACTGCGGAAGATGCCCATGTCATGGGCGTCATGCCACTCATCTGTCTTCTCATCGTAGCACTCCGCATTTAAGGTGGTGGTGAAGCCATTGAAGCCGCCCACCACAAACAGAAGATCATCCACCACCTCGATGCCAAAGTTGCTCCGTGGGTTGAACATGGGGGTGGGAACTGCGCGCCAGGTGTTGGTCTGGGGATTGTAGCACTCTGCGTTTCGCAGACGGTTGGCTCCATCAAAGCCGCCCACCTAAGAGAGGATAGGAGAAATGTGGGTCAATAACAGTATATCAGAACTTGAGCATAGATTTATTGTGTATTTTTATGTAGGTCTCACCGCATAGACCTGCTCCCCATAGGCGATGACCCCCACCCCACTGCGTCGACTTGTCATGGGGGCGATCAGAGTCCATTGGTTGGTCTCAGGGTTGAAGCACTCTGCTGTGAACAGGCACTCATTCCCATCGAAACCACCACATATGTATACCTAGAATTAAGGCAACTCATAAATTCATCCATCCTGGCTTTTTAATAGATTCATTGTACAATAGTTATCAAGTTGTGTTCCAGGTACAGTTAGTCTTACCTATTCCTCTGTTCCACTTACCTTTCCAAAAAGTGTGGTGGCACTGGCATCACTTCTCTGCTCATGCATGGGTGAGATGAGTGTCCACTGGTTGGTCTCAGGCTCATAGCGCTCAGCAGTGTTGACTCGCACATAGCCATCAAAGCCGCCCATGGCGTAGATGCAGCCACCCAGCACAGCCACACTGACGTAGCAGCGCCGTGAGTGCATGGGTGCCACTTGGTGCCAAGTGTGTGTGACTGGGTTGAACTTGCGCACACTGTTGAAGTAGTCAACGCTGTCAAAGCCTCCCACGCAGTACACAAAGCCATTGAGGTAGGCAGCACCGTGGTAGGCCCGTGCGCTCTCCTCCTCTCGAGTCACATTGACCCATCGGTCAGCCCGTGCATCATACGCCTCAATGCCATTGGTGGGGCTGCCACCACTCCAACCACCGATGGCCAGTAAGATGGCATAGGGCAGGCGAGGGCGGGTCAGAGGGTTGCCGAAGTCAGAGCTGGATCGCCCACGTCTCAGGTCATACATGGTCTTCAGTGCGTTGATGATGATGGGCCTGCAGTCATCATTGGCTATCACCAGTGGATTATTCTCCACATTGTCCATGAAGTCGACCGGTGTCATCAAGGCCATGCGTACCTAAGCAAACAGACACAGACAGATATGGACACAGAATGCAGTCGGCAGCCGCGATACACCTTTATGAAATGCATCAAACATTTACGTGTTACGTGTGTTGTCCAACTCTCAGTCACCTTAGGCAACAGCACCGAGATCTGGGCATTGCGGTCTTGAGGAGAATGGCCAATCCAGCGCAGGATGGCCTCAAACACTACGTCTTCCTGGTTCACGTTCAGGTCGTCCTTCTCAATGATGTCACGAAACTGCCACGGCGAGAGTTCTAGGAACTCCTCGGAGCTACGCACCATCTCCTTAAAGTGATGCAGGATGAAGAGAGAGGACCTGCGCCTGAGCTCCGGGCAGGAGTAGAAGTCTGCAAACGTACAGATCCCAATGCAGTTCTCCGGGCACAGCTGGGCCTCTAGGTAGTCACTGCAGGCTCGCACAACGCCCATGACAGAGAACTGGTCTGCAGCCACCAGAAGCTGCTGCGCATTCTCGTCAGTGACAGGCACAGAGCGTGTGTAGGCATACTCAATAATGAGACGCATCATGTCCGGTGACACACCAGGAATGTCGTACACCCGCTTTTCTAAGTTGCTCCAGCCACTTGTGAAGAGAGCTCTGTGGGTCAGGGTTTAGAGAGGAGGGATATGATGGTCAGGACTCATCCATATACTGTACCAAAGTTTCTCAACACTCTTTTCAATATAGTACAGCAATATAATAAACACCCTCTGCAATTATATGACAATATAAAGAGGGGTACACAAATATTATGAATCAATAGTTGTATCTTTTATAGAATGTATCATTGCTGCCACAAAGAACAATGTGTAAGCTCTTGTAGGATCTGGCTATTTTCTTCTTATTATCCTTTGGATCCATGCCAAGTGAATCCCTGCCATCCATCATGGCTACCCCCCCAAGTTAAGACACTCACCGGAAATATGGACTGCAGCCGCAAAGGATATTCTTGTGTGCGTTGAATTCGATGCCATTGACTTTAATCACCACGTCACAGAATGTTCCTTCCAGTCGTAGCTCATTAAATATTGTACAGGCCATGGAACTCATTTTTCTCTCCATGTTGCATCTCTGAAATGTAGAGGTGGACCCCTCTTCCAGTTCATTCATTCTTGTGTTGAATATCTTTAATATCCACTTTTTGGGCAAGAGGTGGCACCCTGCAACTATTCTTCTGAGCAATGAATGTGAACCTTCATTCCCCTTACATGTGGTAACCATGTTCTAGAATTGTGCATTATTACATCACAGTGAGTGATGTAATACAATTAGAAATTAGAAAATTAGAATGTCTCAAAATTAGAATGTCTCAGATACCATTGTCATAATAAGCTGACACCATCATAAAAAATATTAATGTTCTTCTTCTTCATCATCATCATCATCATCTCGTTTTTGAGGGTGCCCTGTATGAAATGACAGAATCATTTAAACCATATTGACTTTTCTTGTATATATTTTGCCATTATAACAACAACAAAAATCGCATAAAGAATTTATTGTGTATCTGCTCCATCAGGTGACAAATTAGGTAGGGACCTTTATTACTGCTTTTGTGGTACAGGGAAGATAATATTCAAACACATACATGTCCGTCCTCAATTTAAAAAAAAATCATGTCCGTCCTCAATTTAATTTTTTAAATTTACATCTTTAGTTGCTCTCCAAAGAGATCGTTTGATCCTCTATCAAATGATGGTAAGTGTACGTTTTGAGTTTGCAAAAAGGCATGTCGGAGACTCCCAAAATGTATGGAGGAAGGTGCTCTGGTCAGATGAGACTAAAATGTAACTTTTTGGCCATCAAGGAAAACGCTACTATGTCTGGCACACACCCAACACATCCCATCACCCCAAGAACACCATCCACAGTGAAACATGGTGGTGGCAGCATCATGCTGTGGGGCTGTTTTTCCAGCAACAGGGACTGGGAAACTGGTCTGAGTCGAGGGAAAGATGGATGGTGCTTAATACAGGGATATTCTTGAGCAAAACCTGTACCTACCAGTCTGTAAGTGATTTGAGACTAGGATGAATGAATGAATGAATGAATGAATGAATGAATGAATGGTCTTTATTGTCATTGATATAGTACAGGTACCATACAACGAAATTTGGGAGGGGGGGCTCCCCTGGTGCTAGGAAAAAAACTAAAAACAAGAAGGGAAAAGAGCTGGTTTACATAAATAAAGGCTATGTACACTATCCACTATACTACTATACAAATAAAACACTGTGCTGTACTGTGCTATGCTATACCTATTCTAACATTTCCTATCCTATCTCGGATGGAGGTTCACCTTCCAGCAGGACAACGACCCCAAGCATACTGCTAAAAGCATTTTTTTTTTTATAACCCAACCCTGACTTGTACTTCTCAACAACTCGACTTGTTTGGAGAGTTCCTTGGTCTTCATGGCAGTGTTTGGTTGGTGGTGCCTCTTGCTTCAAAGGTGTTTCAGCCTCTGGGGCCTTTCAGAAAAGGTGTGAATTGAAACTCAGTCATGTGTGTTAGAGTTGAGCGTGAGATCATGCCACTAACATTTTTCTGTAACATACAGGTTCTGGTATAGTGTGGATGGACACAGGCATCTGAAAATGATGCGAGTACAACACAAATTCATGTGGCTATCATATATCACACAATGTGTTTCATGAGCTACCTAAGTCAGTATCTAATCTAAAGGACATCGCCCCTGAATACTAATTCATACAGTTATATGATCATAAGGCGTGAGACATGCAAGGAAAAATATTTTTCACTCTTTTTTCCAGTCTGACGCGTACCACACATACTGCTCAACCCCTGATAGGACAGACTGAAGACCCATCTCTTCAGGTTACACCTTAACTGCTCCTCCTGAGACATCTTCTGCCCCTCAGCACTACGTCTCCTAAAGACACCCGCTTTCCCCTCTACTGTGTCCCTAAAAACTTCTATTGCCCCCCTTGTACTGTTTCTCTGTTTCTCCAGTGTAACATTTAAAAAAAATAAAGAAATAAAACTAGGTTTTAGAAGAAGGTGATAGGAGAAGGCTTTTCCTTCTATCAATGGCCCCGGGCCTGAGCTAGATTACTCTTCCTGCTACGAATGGTGGACTGATGATTCACATGCTTAGTATTCAAATGTATTGATTGTAAGTCGCTTTGGAATAAGGCGTCTGCTAAATGCCAAAAATGTAAATGTAAATGACTGATGGCTATGGTGTACACTGTACAGCTTTCTTCAAACTCATTAATTTATAATTTATAATTTTTGCCATTTAGCAGACGCTTTTATCCAAAGCGACTTACAATTACGAATTACAGGGACATTCCCCCTGGAGTAACTGAGGGCTAAGTGCCTTACTCAAGGGCACACTAGTAGTGGTGTGGTTTCAGGCGGGATTTGAACTCACAACCTTCCGATCACAAGTCCAACTCACTATCCACTAGACTAGACCACCACTACCCCACATTAAACCCCCATTACCCCCATTAAAACACTTTGTGTTTGTCTTGCCATGTGTCTCATGCACATCCCAAAATACAAGGGTATCTATCACCTCATCCTGTTTCAGTATTTCACATCATACAGTGAACAAGTCTCTCATAGCATGTCATTTATATTAACAATTATATTCATTATATTTATTTGTCATGAATATCTATGTCTTTTGATACAGTACCTTTCTTCTGTAACAGCATTATAAAAAAGTATTTAGTGTGTGCCTTATAACAGTGTGTAATAACAATGCAATTACATGACATTGCATCTATATTTTCTTAGTCATTTAGTAATGGTTCTTCCACAACTCAATTACTATGGGGATTATAAGAGAAATACTAGATTACTCTAAGAATGAAGTTACTAGAGTAATTCATATCAATGCACAGGTAATGAAGCAATGTATACAGTACATGTATTTGGATTCAAAATAGAAAATAGATGCCAAGTTCCAGTCTAATCACTCTGCACCACCCAAGAGTCTCGCCTCCTCCTCTGTGCCACACACACAACACACACAACGAAACATCCACTAATAAGGGTCAACAAAACAGGCATCTCCCACTACCTTAATTGTCCAGTCTGTGGCGGGGCAGAACCAGGGAACTAAAGAAGGAAACCAATACTCACCTCACCGCCCTGCCAGACAAAACCAAAAGAAAACCCACTATTATTTCACTGGGAGAAACTAACATACTAAACCCATTACAACACAGTCAAAGGAATACCACCTAAAACAAAAGGTGGGTATTGTTGAGAGGGCAACAGCCACATTCACACAATCTGTAGTCAATTTGAAGGGTGTGGAGGACATCAGCCATCAGTAGGTGAAACCATTATGCACATCCATAGCTCCGCCTCAGGTACACCACCTCAATAGAGCAAATTGGGCCCCCAGGGGCATAGATAAATGTGATCATGGAATAGCATGGCTCTGTCTGTGGAAATTCTGTCACATGGAGTAGTTGTGTTTGGGGTCTGTTAGGACTGACTGGGAGCTGGGAAATTTCATCTCATTCCACAGCCTACACTTCAGACCCGCTTTGTTGACAAGACTTTGGGATTACTGTGGATTGGAGATATAGATGACAATTGGTTTGTGGACTTCTATTTATTTATTTTATTAAGCCTTTCTTCTGCTTTAATAGGGGTGACTTGGTCCTGCTTTTCACAAGATCCAGTGGTTGTAAATGGACACCAACCATCTCTTCCAGTGGATCATGTTTCTTCTGTGTTCAAAGTACAAGCTGCTTTGTAATGTGATTCCTCTAAGAACTAAAATATTAATTCCAGGGGCCTCTCACATGACCTGTCTTGTATATAAATATTTAGACATATTGCCACCTTCCAGATAATCTCCACCTAGGCTGGGTTGAATGTTCCCCGGTAGGCAGCACCTTGCTATTCCATTTTTAATCCCAGGGCAAGGCTGGAGGTTGGAAAGGCTTCGTCTCTACCAAACCAGTAACAGTAAGCGTGAGTTTAGAATGATAAGGTTCTATCTCCGTTTAGGGCAGTTCAGAGATATTGAGCGTCAAAGTTTTTACATTCCATTATGTTTTGTGAGATGGAACCTTTGTATTTGATTAATTACTAACTCAAAAATGTCAACATTTTAAAAATAACACCACACATGCATTAATAAATACCTAATGGATTAGATAGAACCTTATCATTCTAACGTCACGAGTTCAGCGCTGTAAGCCACGTTGCCCACTAGATGGCGACTCTGCGTCATTATTTATCAAGATTTAGCATTGACTTTTAGGTTTGTCATTTCATTAGGCGGTGTTGGGTGTTGGGTGACTGTCTGTCCCGGAGGGTCGGCTCGCTTCTTGTTTTTGTGTGACAATCCGGAAGGGATCACATTTCGTTTTTTTTTTACCGTCTGAAGAAGAATCAAGGTAATGTTGGTGGGCTCGCCACGTCTAGTTCAATGGAAACAATTGGGTTACGACATTAACAAAACACACATTTGGGGTCTTTACCGTCAGACGAAAGCAGTCAGCTAGCTGATCTAAAGCGAGGTTTGCTCTCTCTTTGGCTTGGCTGTTTTTGATCGCTAGCATTCTAAGCTAAGCTACGCGTTAGCTTTTGGGCTCATAATAATATGCTAGGTAAGCTAAGCTATATACACAATCTGACAATCTGGGGGTGGGGAGGGGGGGCTACAACGTTACTCCCATGTTCAGTTGGTGGTCGTATCGGAGCCTTTGTCTTGTCTGAGCTCAGCCACAGAGTTGACAATGATTGAATGTTTATGTGTCTTCGCTAGCTCGATCATGCTAAGCCAGCTAACCACCTCAGCCCGTCTGGCAACAACGTATTGTTGTTGTGGATCTGGAGATTGTTCCAAAGACGTCAATGTTCAAAGTGCAAATATAGTCAATATAGTGTAAATATGACCACAGCACAGGGCCACTACTACTACTACCACTACCAGAAGTGTTTGCATCGCTAAATAGATTGTGTAGTTTTAGTACACAATCCACTCAAATGAAAAGCCTTTGTGTGTTATTATGTTTATGTGTGTCATGGTCAAATTGTCTTGATGTTGCCATGTAACGATCCATCAGTGGATGACCTATTTTTTAATTAAGGCACTCTTCACTTTTCTCTTTCAGTTGACGAATGCAAAACTAAAGCCAAGGACAGTCTTGTAGCCTAGGTGGGAGAAGCATACACCTGCCAGTAGTCACAACACCACCCAGGTGGACAGGTAAAAGTGAATTATTGATCGATCATCATCATACCAAACTTCAATAATATCTGGCATACCTTTTGATTTATTATTATTTATTATCATCTCTTTAATATAATACCATGTTGTTTTTCATTTTGGTCAGTGGTGTAAATTGCACACTTGAAGGACGACAGATCATACCAAACTTCAATAATATCTGGCATACCTTTTTATTTATTATTATCTCTTTAATATAATACCATGTTGTTTTTTATTTTGTCAGTGGTGTAAATTGCACACTTTGAAGGACAGGACAGGACACCGAGGCAGCAGACACAGGTCATCAGGCAGTCCTCCCTATGTCAGGCCGAAACGGGTCTGCGAGTGATGCAGACTGCCGGATCTCCGAGGACTGCCGCGTCCCAGACGTGGAGCTGATGGAGTTGGGACCTCTGCTGAAGGAAGGGAAGCGGCAGGCGACAGGCAAAGGCATCCTGTCAGAGGTGAGAGTGGAGAGGAAAAAATACCCTAAAATGTATTTCCTGTTATACTGTTAATATACTGTACCTACTACCTACTGTACTTATCATGCTGTACTTATCATTACACTACTATCATGTCTTTGCACTCTATCACTATTTGCACTTCTGGTTAGATGCTAAACTTCATTTTGTTATCTGGTAGGCTACTACTACTACTACTACTACTACTACTGTACTTTGCAATGACAATAATGTTTAATCTAATCTGATCTGATCTAGTTGTTGCTTCCCAAGAGACTAAAACGGCCACCTGTTGTCTCTGCAGGGAGCCTCTGTCCTTGCTGATGAGGATGAGGATGATGACGAGGTGGGAGAGGTCCTGACATTGCCCCTTCAGGCTCACCATGCCATGGAGAAGATGGAAGAGTTTGTACACAAAGTAAGTACACGTCACGTCTCCGTAAGGTCTCCTCTCTCGGCGTGTTCATGCATGGGAATCTTTGAGATTGTGGTGAACAGGGCTGACATGGTCAAATGTTGAGATGTTACAGGATTTTTGTGACATTGTCTATTATTATTGTTATTATTTTTACCTCCTATTTTGGTCTTGAAATGGAGCTATAACCTGTATGTGTATAATGCATATTATTGAACATGGCCACAAAATCATCAGCAATGTAATGCATTATAACCTTTCCTAAAGCAATTTCCTGGTTGAGGATTTTCTCTCCCTCGGTAGAAGCGGTCATTTGATACTCAGTAGGCTAATCTTTTAAAAAGCTTTGTGTCCTTTCACAATTCAACAACACATAAATAATATATATCGATATTATGGCTGTTCTAGTACCTCTAGATCTATTTGAAATATTCTACATGCCCGATGTTGTGTGTGTTGTGTGTTATTGGGACCCGTTTTGCCTCTTGTGCTCACATTTTAAAACTAGTGGCTGGAATTATAGAAATATCCTGTTGCATCACTTTTACTGTACTACCATGCTGTATTGTATTATATTGCATTTCATATAATCTTTTTTTTTTCTCCAAATGTCAGTTATTCACTCTAAAAACGAGGTGCTAGGTCTTAAAAATGAGATCCTGCAAGGAAATCAGTCCGACCACATCTATTTAAGTGGAAATGAATCAAGCTGGAACCAAAAAAATGCCAATTCGCTTCCTTTTTTGTCTGTATGGCAGTGAAATCCCTAATTTCATCACCTCGAAGATGACAAAAAAGCTATCATATGGTGTCGCGAATAGGTCTAAAATTATATTCAAAGAGGTCTAAATAAGGTCTAAAAAGGTCTTGAATTTGACTTGTTGAAACTTGTAGGAACCCTGAATTAAGGAAAATCTGTTTCAGGTTTGGGAGGGGCGCTGGAGGGTGATCCCCTTTCACGTCCTGCCTGAGTGGCTGAAGGACAATGACTACCTCCTCCATGGACACCGACCCCCCATGCCCTCTTTCCGAGCCTGCTTCGGAAGTATCTTCAGGATTCACACAGAGACAGGGAACATCTGGACCCACCTTCTGGGTGAGTGAGAAACGGCTCTCGGAGACTTAATCAGGGTTCCCACGGGTCTGTGAAATCCTTGAAAGTTTGTGAATTTGGGAAAATCAAAGGTTTTTGAAAATAGACATGGGTCATTGAAAGTGCTTGAATTCCCCTCTCTCTCTCTCTCAACATTTTTAAAATATATATTCAATTGTTTTTACTTAGCTCGTCAACTAGTAAACAAGTCTCTGTATTGCTTAACTTTACACATATTTCACAATATATTGTTTTGCTGTGCTGTGGTAGAGAAGGCAAGAGACCATCTAGTGTTCACACATTCAAGCCTCTCTTTGTAATTGTTGTCTGTGAGCGGATAGTTCCTTCTTTTTATATCCCTTTTAAAAATATATATTCTTCCCTAGTTCTGTATATTACAACAATCGGATGATATTGATTATGCTTTCATCCACAGCAAATTACAATTAACAGATGTATTCGTTTAAAGGAGCTACCAATGGAATCTGGGTCCCCTGTGGATACAAGTAAAAATAGCAATGAGCTGTTTTATTTAAAACTAGCCTAGTACAAGCTAGCTAGCTTCCTTTGTGAGCTATGGTTTGACAAGTGTGGCCGCACCGGCCAGGAGAAGTCGATACCCTAATAGCCCATGGCCAATAAAAACAATGGTGGGGTGATTACTTTGAAACACTATCGCTCCACAGACCCTGTATAGTTTTCAAGGCCATTGTAGTACATTTAATTGAACACAACCGTGGCGTTGTAAGAATCGTGCTTCAACGTCCCTGTCAGAACCACTGTGGTCCACTACTGATGACCTCATGATACCTTTGCATATACCATATTTATATGTGCATACCTCCTTTGATATAGCCACAATTTATACATATCTGTACATACCATACTGTACATAGCTACCTTAACTGTACATAGCTCATAACTGTATATACCTCTAACTACCGTATTTGCCATGCTGTACCTATCACTTATCACTGTCATGTTTTTCATGACATCACTATTTCCACTTCTGGTTAGATGCTAAACTCCATTTCATTGTCTGGTACCCTAACCCTAACCCAATGACAATAAAGTTAAATCAATGGTAAATGGACTTATATCGCGCCTTATTCCAAAGCGCTTTACAATGGCACAAACCAGTGGCCGGCGGAAAGCAACCATGCAAGGCGCCGGCCCCGCTCGTTGGGAGCAATTTGGGGTTCAGCGTCTTGCCCAAGGACACCTCGACACATGGCCAGCGGGGAATCGAACCGCTGACCTTGCGATCATTAGACACCGGCTCTACCTCCTGAGCCACAGCTGTCCCGTTGGTTGAATTAAAGTTGAATCTAATTTAATCTAATGATCTCTCCCCCCCCAGGGCTGATCATGTTCATCTGTCTGGGTACGTTGACCCTGCTGCGGCCCAACGTGTACTTCATGGCCCCCCTGCAGGAGAAGGTGGTGTTCGGGATGTTCTTCCTGGGAGCGGTGCTGTGTCTCAGCTTCTCCTGGCTCTTTCACACCGTCTACTGCCACTCCGAGAAAGTGTCCCGCACCTTCTCCAAGTAAGGCCACGCCCCTCTCCCCTCTTCAGCTCCTGCTCACCCTGCCGGACAGGTTTTGTGTTGATTTATAATCAGGGGTCATTGACTGTTGGTGTCATTTGTCATTAATTCTCAACCCCATTGAAAAAGCTTAATTCTATTTTGTACACTGTGTTGTCACTTTATGTTGTTGTTGTACTTCTGTTCCAATAAGATACAGTAATATATCTGCTGGCGATGATGACGTCATACAGTGTATGCCACAACCAACCCAGTCCCCTAGTGTTGTTTATTCATAACTTTCATCACTTCTGATTCTCATTCACTGATTCTGATTGTGATTCTCTGATTCTGATTGTGATTCTCTGATTCTGATTCCGATTCCCTCCCTCAGGCTTGACTACTCGGGCATCGCCTTGCTGATCATGGGCTCCTTCGTGCCCTGGCTCTACTACTCCTTCTACTGCTCCCCGCAGCCGCGACTCATCTACCTCACCATTGTCTGTGTCCTGGGCATCGCCGCCATCATCGTGGCCCAGTGGGACCGCTTCTCCACCCCCCGCCACAGGCCCACACGAGCAGGTGCG
The DNA here is from genome assembly GCF_963989245.1 of Nansenia antarctica. Lineage (NCBI taxonomy): Eukaryota > Metazoa > Chordata > Actinopteri > Argentiniformes > Microstomatidae > Nansenia > Nansenia antarctica. Next base: position 6,670,122 of record NC_137691.1, on the reverse strand, counting down.
CCACCGTTCACCTTGTCTTTGTTTTTTCATTTCTTATTATACAGGAAAAGTAACATTACAGATTTTAAATGACCCTATTTAGTGATGGGGCCTTTTCAGCCGCAGCCCCGTCCCTCTGGACCGCCCTCCCCAACCACAACAGACAGGCCAACACCCTCCCAACATTTAAACAGGCCCTCAAAACCCACCTCTTCAAGCTCGCCTTCACCAGTTAACCCTCTCCCCCTCTCCTTCCCATGTGTCCCCAGCACTACCTTAATTAGGCCCCTATATACCTTCTTTTATTTCTTTTTTGTTTCTTTTTATTATTACTACTCTATCTTTTCCGTTTATAAAGCGTCTTTGAGTGTCTAGAAAAGCTCCATAAGTCTAATGTATTATTATTATTATTATTAAAATGTGTCACAGTTAGACTGGCCTGACTCAGGTAAAACTGGTTTTGCAGCAGGTTCCTGACAGAAACACATAAAAGGTACAGAAGGTACAATCACATAGAGAAGACGACAGGAAGACATTAAACAGTTACACAACACTATGCGGAGAGAACAAAGGGGAGTGAGGAAGATGGTATATGTGAGTTGGATCAGTGGTTGCAGGTGTGTCCTTCCATCAGATGGTGTTTATATACAGTATCTGTTTGAAATGTGAGAGAGGTTGTTTCCCTAATGTAATATGGGATGTCATTCCAAATGTTGGTGTCTGTGTGAAAATGATCTCTGACCATAGTTACACGTTTTGTACTCATTTCAAGCTGATTTTAAGTCCTTGAACGATCACTTTATTCTTCAATATGACTTTTGACTTTCCACTGCTGTACCTCCACCAAACCCTTTCCTCTCCTCCGTTATCTCCCCAGGAGTGTTCATGGGTCTGGGGCTGAGTGGCATCGTGCCCACCATGCACTTTACCATCGAGGAGGGCTTCGTCAAGGCCACCACGGTGGGCCAGATGGGCTGGTTCTACCTGATGGGCGCCATGTACATCACTGGCGCCGGACTGTACGCCGCCCGGATCCCTGAGCGCTACTTCCCCGGCAAGTGTGACATCTGGGTAAGTGCGATTATTTTTTGCAATATCACACTACTAGCCCTAGATGCCAGATATATTGCCAAACTTTACTTTTATGAGATGACTTCCCAGAGCCCTACCAGGATGGTCTGCGTCAGGGTGCTTGTGCGGGAAAGTCTTTGAAGATTTCGACTGAGAAGAAAATGGAAATCTCATTGTAGGCACTAGGCAGGCTGGACCTGACCATCATTAGAATAAATTGGTCTTGAGTAATCAATCGTCCGATAATACAGATTGTTGGCAGATCAATCACTATTTGACCTGGCACCTCTGCCTCAACGTGGATGCAGCAGTCGTGCTACTCGGTCACAACTTTTCACGGTCCTGGTGCCCCGCTGGTGGAACAAGCTGCCCACTGCTGTCGGGACTGCAGAGTTGCTACATCTTAACGGTCCCTCCTAAAGACCTCCTCATCTCCACTACTCTCCTGTACAGTTTCACTACTATAAATACATTTAAAAAGCATTAAATGTAGCATTGTAACTGCCAATGGCCCCTGGTCATAGCATAGATTACTTTTTTCTTATGATGACTGGTGGCCAGATGATTCACTTACTTAGACAAATGTATTTGTTGTAAATCGCTTTAGTTAGATAAAGGCGTCTGCTAAATGCCAAAAATTCCCATCCTTATTTGTCCTGCTCATCTCCCCAAGTCTTCATCTTCTCATTGTGACATGCATTTTCTCATTGTGACATACACTTTTGTCTCCCCTCTAGTTCCACTCCCATCAGATCTTCCACGTGCTGGTGGTCGCGGCGGCCTTCGTCCACTTCTACGGCGTCTCTAACCTGCAGGAGTTCCGCTACGGCCTGGAGGGAGGCTGCACGGACGACACCCTCCTCTGAGAGGCCGACTGTGTTCACTTCAGCCATTCCCTGGTCAACCTCCCCTCCCCCCCCTCCTAGAAGTGCTGCTGGAAGTCAACATGGTCACCCGTAGCTCCCTCTCTTCTCTTCTCTCCTCTCCTGATTTTTGCTCATGTCATACTTGGTTTTCTGGCTGTGTTTTCTGCTTGGGATCCTATCTCCCCCATTAAAGTAGCTATAGCCAGTGAACTACTGTATCGAGTGGCATCCCGGTGATGCAGCCACCCACCTTTCTTAATCATTAAGGGGCTCAAGGCTCAGTTATAGCTCATGAAGAACAATAGGGGGGCGGGCGGCGGGGGGAGAAACATTACCAGATTGATTGAAATGTTCCCTTAATTGAAGGGAACCTCTGTGAGGCATACTATAAGTAAGGTAGCAATGACGTCACTCTTATTCTAAACCTTCTTAAATCATGCTCTGGTAAGGGACTTATGCGATAGAATGAGTCCAGGGGTTGGGGTCAGCTCATTTTGATTCAGGAAATTTAATTGAACTTCAACTCATGAGTTGAAAAAACATTGTAGAAAACGATGGGCAACTCACTCAGTTTGGTTACAGTGTTCTTCTTCAATTCTGTCCAATTGTGTTAGAATCAACCCCAACATCGGTATATAGGTAATGGAAGTCTACAATTACATTTCTTACCTACAAACCATGGTGCTTGTACACCTCCCCCCCCTCATCCCTTTTCAATCAAACAAAGTCTGATTGCTGGAACGATAATGACCAGGTAACGCACAATGAGCAAATCTGGGAGACGGTCAACTCTTATCTTCCTCAGCTTGAGATCCTTTACTTTTGAAGCTCTATTTCAGGATGATATGAGAACTATAAAGGTTAAATGCACCTTACAGTATATGTTATTATTACAATTAAAACTATAAGGCACTGCATGGGATCGGCCATGTAGTATGTATTAAGATACTCTTTTAGTTTTCCTGTGCCTTAGGCCAATGGAAATAGTTTTTAAATAGATGGGCCAATATTGCAGTCAAGTGGACATCATTAGGGTCTCCAGACATGATAACTACCTTATTTCTTTATTTTCCTTCTACCCAATCAAATCACGATTGAACTTTGACCTCCATCGCTAGGTTTTCTCGAACTGCTGTTTATTAAGACTTTATTTTTTATTTTTAAAGTCGACTTTATTCGACTTTATTACAAAGACTAAACAATCTGTGTATTCTTGACTTTGTGTTGTGTCCTGTGTAGACAAGTGATGAATCATACATTTCACTGAAATGTAAACACATAATAAATATTTATTAATGGTAAAACAGGAAACCGGTCTAGCACATGCCTTTTCTGTCCCAAATAGAACGTTCCTCACATTTTGCACATCTTCAGTTGTCTTCATTTTGGTCATAACATTTATTTACTCAAAATGTCTTCATTGCAATGTATTTCCCACTACATTTAAGTATTGATATGTAAATCATAAAAGAGAAGTCCACACATGTCTACATTGTTTTTCAAATATGCATAATGAAACTAATAGATCTTGACCTGCTGAAGTTATTAAATCACGACAGCAAAAGCGCATTGAACGCTAAAAAGAATTCCTTATAACATTATCTTGAATGTTGTCTAACGTAATTTGATCTCACCTATTTGTGTCATCTGTGATTTCAAGTTAGGTGCAGCATGTTCATGCATTCTACAATAGGAAACAAATTGATGGAAGCTTTTTATTTACCCAATGCAAATACATTTTTGAGATCTCGCAAACCAGGGAGGTATTCCATTAACGTCGCTAAAGGAACATTCAGGCTTGTTTTGGCATGTCTCGGGAGACTTATCAAAATAAGCCTGGATTTTCCTTTTGCGACGTTGATGGAATACCCCCCCGGTGAACCTGTTTAGATAAAGATCTGATAAATGTGGTGTTCAAACGTTGACAAGCAGCTTGAAGGAGCGACACTGAGTTATGTAATTATTTCCGATGGTTAGAAAATCTCGTAAAACAACCAGGTAATGATAACAATCAACATATCGTGTTCAACTGGAGTGGCTATTCGCCAGGGGAAATTATTTCTTTGCCATTATGTGTTTGTAGTATCTTGTAGTATCTTCACTGACATAAAGTGTACACAAATTAGTATTTCGACGAATATGACTTTAAAATGACGTAGTCAGATTCTTTACAAATGTAAACATTTTCGTTGATCTTATTATATAAGAACCTCTTGTTTTTTGGGGTGTTTTGAAACATTTAAATTCCATTAAATATAATTTTACAGCGTTTACTTGAAATTGTATTCCTTTTTTGTAATGCAAATAATCAAATTAAAATAGGTCATCAATATAAACAACCAAATAAAGTGGGAACCACGTGTGAGTGTTGTAGTGTTCCGGACGGAATGTTTTAGGGGGTGCACAATTGAAGAAAACTGTCCAGCATTGCTTGCATTTTCAGTCTAGTGGACCTTTAAAAAAAATAGATCTGAGGCTGCAGTTAATTATATTGTGATTAAGGTCAAATGCATGGACTTTATAGGTTATATCCTAAGTGGCAGCAGTATTTTTAAAAGTGCTGTTGCACACAATAAGCACAGAGTGAATGATCTGCAAAGAGGCGAGGAGACGCCTCGAAGTTGTGATATATTAGCCTATCCGGCTAGCAAATTGCTTTACTAGCTAGTTTCTAGTACTATTATATATATCTTCCGACGGTTGTCAGGCTGGCCAGGTTGGTGGGAAAGTATTTTCCAGAGATTTGACTACCAGATAATTTGCTACCAGCCAGCGCTCGCCATGGACACCAGTGATCCAGGTTCTGCCTCCGAGGTGTCCACAGCCACTGACCGGTCCACAGCCCCTGACCGAGCCACACTGGTGTCAGAAGATGGAAAGAACAGCAAGTCAGTTCTGTGTCAACGTTGTGGATCTAAGGTTCTCTGTCCAGGAATGGCTGTTTTTGCAGAGAAGGAGGTACGATTAGAGCTAACAGAGACCTAGGCTATGACATTTCACACAACACTCATGTTTCCTTTAGTAATTTTTTTATTGATGCAATGTTAGAATCTCCAAATTATTAGAAGTTTTACTAGTGTGAGTAAATGAATGACAGGAGATAGTATGATCACGTCAAATTGACGTCTTAGAAATGCCATATTCCATATGCCACTGTTGCTTGCATGTATGCACTGTCTAGATATTGCGTGACGTTAGAATTATAAGGTTCTATCTCCATTTTTGTCAAAATTGAGTTTGTTACATAATCTGATCCATTAGGTGTTTATTAATGCCTGTGTGGTGTTATTTTTTTAAATGTTGAAATTTTTGAGTTAGTAATTGATAAAATACAAAGGTTCCATCTCACAAAACATAATGGAATGTAAAAACTTTGACGCTCAATATCTCTGAACTGCCCTAAACGGAGATAGAACCATATAATTCTAAGCTCACGATTGGTCAAATCCGTCACATACTTGAAAGAATTGAAGGTATGCTAAGTTATTTTCATTTAGCTTGTTGTTTGCCGTTGTGTGGCTTCATTCTGATTGTTATTGTACCAAGCAAACTAAATCAAGGGCAGACCAAACATTTGAAAGTATTCATGTAATTGACCCAGGGCTGGTATTGTCCTGGTAATGTTTTATTACGTTGTATGCAATGGTAAACTAACTAGAAAGTTTAAAAAGTGGTTTCCAAAAAGTCTGACATGATTTTTTTCCCCCCTGAAATATCCAATAGCTGTTCCTGCCCTTGATGCGGAAAAAGACCACCATCACCCAAACAGAGGGCTCTGTGGACGGGGACACGTTGACCGCCCATTGGTTAGTTGACGACATGTACACCTTTGAGAACGTGGGCTTCACCAAGGACGTGGGCCGAATCAAGTACCTCATTTGCGCGGACTGTGAGATTGGACCCATTGGCTGGCACTGCCTGGATGACAAAAAGAGCTTCTATGTGGCACTGGAGCGGGTGAGCCATGCCTAGTGTGGTCCATTGTCACAACCTGGAGACACATCAGAGATGGTGTGTCCTCTACAACTCCTTATTCTTTCACATTGGCCATCTGGCTGGTGCTGGGTGCTGTCTGATCCGTGGCTTGTTTGTTCAGTAAAGGGCGATTGTTCTCTGTCCCTTTGTTCAACTAATCAACACTGGTGGTATTGATATGGTTCTAAGAACTAATGTCCGATTTTTAAAAATCTGTTATGTGAAATTCAATACTGTAACTCTCTAACCCCGATTCTGGTGTTTATGTTTTCACCCTGGGCTAACTCAACAGCCCACGGAATTATATCACATGTAGCACCTGTAGATTTGTTAGTGCTTTCTCATTGCGATTAATATTCTGATTCTGCTAACAAAACCCACACAGATGGTAATACAAAACGAACAGGAACAATTAGCATTTGGCCGTGTTACTGCATGAATGGAGACTATTGTTCTAATCATCATGGCAGGCTTGATCACACCCACCTGAGCCTCCTGTTCTGAATAAAAGGAGGGGTTTTACTTCTTGGTGAGAGTGATGTATGCATTTGTTGCTGGTATTGTACTTTGAAGTGACAGTGTTTCTTTCTGTTGATATGCCACATGGGCTCTGACTGCTGGTTTGCCGCACAGTTTGCCTCTATACTGCAGAGAGACGTCATTTAATTAGCTGTATTTCCTCACGGACTTGTGTTCTGGAATGTACATTCCATCCGCTTTGAGTCCTAAAGGACCTCTGTCTACGTGATATCTCGTGCTCTCCTCTAATCTGAGATGCTTCTCTTTCTAAGAACTGTAACTGTCAAATAAACGAACTGACACAAAATAGACGTTCATGGGCTCAGTTTTTTGTTTATTTTATTAATAATGTGAGTGAATCTTTGTGAAGATTTGCATTCACTATAAGATGTTTTTATGTATTACGCCTGTCGCTTAAAAAGTACATCTGTGAACCCTTCCTCCACTTCCTCCACCTAGGAACCCTTTCTCCACTTCATCCACCTAGGAACGACACCCAATCAACGAGCTCCATCGAGTCCATTTAAAAAACAAGCCCCGGTCACCACGAGGCTGTAATATGAATGCGCACATCTATTACGTATGAATGACACACAAAACATTTCTCAAATGGGCAAATAGAAAAATCTATTTATTTGAACGCCTCTGTTTTGTCAAATAAAATCAAAATATATGTATGTATAGGTTTATAATTTTAATTTAAAATGTATTAAACAAAAACTATTCCCTTTGCTTCGATGTTTCAGCTATATAATATATGGTTATTTCAAATATACGTTAAATATTCCATGGCATAGTTTCAGTTTTGTGATTTTATTATTTAACTAGCCATACATTAGTTACATGAAACAGTCGAAACTGTTGTGCAACTCAGTTTGTTTATTAACAAATATTAATCCTATTTGAAGCTCTATAAGTGACAGCTTGCTTGGGTTAATAAATACTAATATAGAAAGCCTTGTTTTGTGGTCCATGCACAGAGACTGAGTGTCCATCTTTGTCAGTCTCTTACCAAAGACCGTATCTCTCTGGCTCTACTTTCTGCAGCGGAAGGTCGGAGCTGTCCCCCACAGCCAGATAATGCCTGAGCGACTTCTTCGCTGAGTGAGCGCTGAGTAGTGATGTTCTTAATTGACCGAGTTAAAGGGAGAAGCTCTTCAAAGAGGGGGACAGCTTTTATTGAACTTCTTTGATTAGAAGAATAGCCTACGATGAATTGCAATTAGAAACCGCTATTTTACGAACGAAGATCATGCAACGATGACCCAACCTCAGCCCGAGTTCATCGCTCCGCCGGAGTGTCCCGTTTTTGAGCCCAGTTGGGAGGAATTTGCCGACCCGTTTGCGTATATCAACAAAATACGACCGATCGCCGAGAAAACTGGTATCTGCAAGGTCCGACCGCCCCAGGTAAGAGGGTCTTAAGTCACAATGTCACCATTTCAAACTCTTGCAGGACGTATTACCCGAACAGTTGGCTGGGCAATATGTTTGACAATAATGTCGTTAAGTTATCTTTTTTAGACAGATTTTTCAACATGGCGGATTGCGGCTTGGATTGCCAGCTTCCACTGTGCGAACGTTCGCTGTGTGTGTGTATGTGTGCGCGCGTGCACCTCCCTCGCGCACGCACGCGTCGTATGCTTATTTTGTTACCGTTAAAGTTACTTATTTCAAATTAATATCTAATGTTATATTCGACGGAACATCCTCTTATATGTGGCTGTTTTAAATGTTAGGCTTAAGTAAATCTGTGTAAAAAAAAAAAAAAAAAAAAAAAGTGTTTAGGTGATGAGGGCTGCCCACTAACTTCCTGGAGTTTGTTGTTAAATGACACGGAAATAAGACCATTATATCAAGTCGTATTAAAGATTTCTCTCAATAGATTTATTTTGTATATATTGGGTCAATTGGAGGATATTTTAGATATCAAGTGATCTGATGTTTACATTACATGGCCGTATTTTGATGCTGGGTCGCCCGTGTCCGTGTGGTTGCCAGCTTACGTGCGTCGTATCTAAGTCTTTATGGAGAAAGAAAGGCGAAGGGAGACGTTAGAATTATAAGGTTCTATCTCCATTTTTGTCAAAATTGAGTTTTTTTTTACATAATCTGATCCATTAGGTGTCTATTAATGCCTGTGTGGTGTTGTTTTTTAAATGTTGACATTTTTGAGTTAGTAATTCATCAAATACAAAGGTTCCATCTCACAAAACATAATGGAATGTAAAAACTTTGACGCTCAATATCTCTGAACTACCCGAAACGGAGATAGAACCTTATCATTCTAAACGGAGATAGAACCTTATCATTCTAAACGGAGATAGAACCTTCTCATTCTAAACGGAGATAGAACCTTATCATTCTAAACGGAGATAGAACCTTATCATTCTAAACGGAGATAGAACCTTATCATTCTAAACGGAGATAGAACCTTATCATTCTAAGCTCACGAGATGTTGTTGTGGCTGTGGACCTCCGAACATGGGAGAACCATCTTACCTGGTTTTCTAGACTAGTGCAAAGATTTGGGTTAGGAATTACTTCTTCTAATCATAGATTCTAAGTCATCGTGACTAAGTCATGTTAGGTAATAGAGTGACGAGCACCTTTATATCTTTGTCAAATCTCCCCTGGGGTATTAGGGAGGACAGCTTATTGTGCTGGCTGAAATGAGATGAGATTGTCTGGCCTACAACCTCCTAGATTATTTCAATGTAGGCTAGTTGAGTATGCGTCAGTGCTTTTGTTTACAAAAAATGTCCACACACACACACACACACACACACACACACACACACACACTATTGTGCCTTGATTGTAGCCTAGTGTGTTCATTATCTTGGAGGTTGGATGCCTTCTCGTGCATTACTGGGATGTGTTTGTAGCGTTTTGGGTGTTTTTGCTTTTAAAAAATAAGTGTTTCAGGCAGCGCTATTTACTGCTATAGTTCTTCCATCATTCAGGCCCTTGATTGTAAATAAATGCTTCAGTGTTATTTTGCTGCCTTTTGTTATCCCCCTTTCATAGTCAACCTGCAACAGCCCAGAGGATTAGCACATTACTAAAACATTACTGAAATGAATCCGGTGTGTGTGTACTGTACTGTGGTAGGTAGGTAGGTAGGCAGGCTAAAGCCTAATAATGGATGATTTTGGTTTAGGCCTAGTTGTCCAGAGGATGGACGTTGTTTGTGCAGAAGGGGAGTGGTTAAATATGCAATGCCCCTGTTGTTGTATTTCCTCTCCACAAAGAGGCTGATGGAAATGCAGGCCTGTTGTTTCATAAACCATGCCCCCATCTGGGCTATGTGCTGCAGACAGAGCGCTCAGAGCGCTCAGAGTCAAAGGGTCATCTATGGGAGGCTAAATTTATGGCTGTCTCATCAACACCCCTCCTCCCAAGGCCCCTGGGGATCCATATTTTTTTCTCAGCATTTCTGATGGCTTCAGAGCACTTGGACCCTCACTGGCCCTTGTTGATTCACCTCTAGGGGGGTATTCCGTCAACGTCACCAAAGAAAATCCAGGCTTATTTTTGCAAGACTTATCACAATAAGACCCGATTTTTTTTGATAAGACTCGCAAAATAAGCCTGGATCTTTCTTGAGACGTTGATGGAATACCCCCCAGGTCTACGGTGAAAATTGTTTGTTCTATGTTGTTGTCAGAGGGGTCTGGTTAAAGGTGAAAATCTTAAGATATATATATTTTTTAAACAGTAAGGGTATAGGCTAACCCAGGCCATTTGTAGCTACTTGTGGCTATGGCTTAATAGGAATAACTTTGAAGTCTTATGATCAACGTGTTTAGAAATGTAGACTCCTTCACTCCTTCACTCTGTTCCAGAATAATCTTGTGTCGTAGGCCTACATCTAAACAGATACTTAAGCCCTGATATGGCTTAAACCTGCCGTCACGCAAAGTCACAGCCAGTACAGTCTCCTAAGATAAGGGAGACGGGAGAGACCTTGATGTTATATCTGCACCACACTCTGCTTCCTGTCCATTCAAGGCAAACATTTCTGTATCCAGTGTTTAACAGAAAACAACAGGGCCACACTATTATCAAAGATTTATATATAATGACGTAGCTTTATAGCTAATCTAATGGCCCAGTGCTGAAACTTAATGGGATTTCACCATTGAAATATAAATGGTCACCGAAATATAGCCTACCTGTTGTTTTGTTTTGTTTTACATTCAAATTAATCAGTGTCTCCCCTGGCTAAAATAGGCCGATATTCAGAGTAGAATATTTAACTGTTAAGCAGTGTTGCCATTTTGACATGCATCCCCATTGTCCAAAATCCTAATAATAGATTGTATAGGCTAAAGCTATTCTACGCCTATAGCCTTAAGTCACCAAGATAAAGTAGTTGTATGAATCGGTCAGATAAACATTACAATTCATAACAAACAACCATAACATTCTTGTTTGGTATGCTAATCAGAAAAGTGATATCATGTAGCCTAAATGTACCGCAGTGAGTGTATAACTCTGTGGAACATAATGTTTCATGTTACACAGTCCCTAAGCAGTGTAAGAAACCGTGTTCAGATGTATTTTCAATTAGGCCACAGTTAGACTGCCGGTCAACTGATAATGATGTTCTAAAATGGAGGATCTAGCTAGTGAAAAAGGTTAGTAACTGCTCAGTGAGTTTTGGCTAACAAGATGGTGTTGTTTAACTCCTGCAGAACTGGCAGCCGCCGTTTGCGTGTGACGTGGACAGACTGCACTTCACGCCCCGGATACAGAGGCTCAATGAACTCGAGGCACGTTCACATTTATCCACAATATCTCTTCATATAGATCACATGTATATGTTTATGTAGCCCATGTGAATATTTCTAAATGCTTATGAATGTGTATAAATGCTAATGGATGTATAACCTATATAATCTATGTATTTGTTTATGTTGTGAACTTTGTGTAGGTACTGTATGTAGCCTACTATCAAACCAGTGTTGATTTGTTAGAATGAATAAAGTTGTATAATGCCATGGGAAGAGCTTTTTGAAGGGAAGGCTCACCTTCCTTGTGAATCTTGTTGTTGTTGTTGTTGTTGTTGTTGTTGTTGTTATTGTTATCCTACTATTTCTGAATGTTTGAAAATAGGAAAAGTAAGATCAGATAGATGGATACATGCATCAGCCATGTGGAAAATGAAACGTGAAGGCTACATCGATGCAATGAGTGACATTTTTAATAGAGGCTAGGTCTAAACAGGCCGTTTAACCCTCAGCAGCAGGGTGCCTATTGAATCCAGAGTGCTCCTTGGCCTCTGAAACGCGCCTTGTAGAGACAGTTGATGACATCAGGGCAAAGATCACTGGTACTCCTGACCTCCCCTTACCCCCTTTGATTCAATTAGCTTGTTAAATGTGAATGGCTCTCTAGTCATCTCCAATTAAAACTAGCAGAGAATGAATGGTCGTGGTCTGATTATGCAAATATGCTGTTTATGCATGTAATGCACCATGTGATGGGGTGGCATATATAATGTGTAAGGTGGTATATGTAATGTGTAGGGTGGTGTATGTAATGTGTAGGGTGGTGTATGTAAAGTGTAGGGTGGTGTATATAATATGTAGGGTGGTCTATGTAAAGTGTGGGGTGGTATATATAATATATATATAACGTGTGTTGTGTGCTCTTGTTTATTGCGTAGGCTCAGACCAGAGTCAAGCTCAACTTCCTGGATCAAATCGCTAAATTCTGGGAGCTGCAAGGATGCACCCTGAAAATCCCCCATGTGGAAAGAAAGATACTGGACTTGTACCAACTCAACAAGGTATGTAACACTTCCTGGCAGACACTGGATGCAGGAAACTGGAAAACTGGCAGGTTGTTCGTGGTTGTGTTCCAGGGCACAAGAACGTGTAATAAAGTCAGCTTGGGTGTCCTATGTTTGCTACTGATGGTGCTATGCTCTGCAGTTGTTTCACACAAAAGGTATACATGCTTACTAGGGCTGCAACTAACGATTATTTTGGTAGTCGACTAATCTGTCGATTATTTTTTCGATTAGTCGTGTGGCTTTTCGCTGCGCGTAAATGGCGACGCAGAAGTATAAATCCGGCTTAACTAGCTATCTAACCTAACGTTACGCCAAGCTACAGCTGCTCACAGAGCTAGTTGACTGGCTAGCTAGCATTGCTGGCTAGACTACAGACAGCTCACGTTAGTAGGCTACGCTTGGCGCTGTTTATCTTACAGACAGCTCGCTGGTGGACTCAACATAATTGAAATAGCATTCACTTATCAAGCATCATTCATGATCATCCACCATGACTACCTGGTATTTTAATAGCGACCACCCCTCACTTCATTTCATCTCGCGTTCTCCTGGCTTCAACATGGAAAACCCCTGCTACGTAACGTTACATACAAGCGCCTCTGTCTGTCACATGCGCACAGGGCAAATAAATTAATAGCACAAACGCTCATAGCATGTCAAC